>NW_006287911.1:393140-426205 GCF_000327345.1 Myotis davidii | reverse complement strand
CGCCCAGCCCTCGGCCACCCTGCACAGCCTGAAGCGTCCCGCCACCGGCGAACGCCGCGCCAAGGCGCCTCCGGGCTGCGTGTCTGGGCCTGCGGCCGCAGGAGTCAAGAAGCCAAAGGCCATGAGGAAGTTGAGCTTCGCCGATGAAGTGACCACATCGCCGGTCCTAGGCCTGAAGATCAAGGAGGAGGAGCCCGGAGCCCCGTCCCGGGGCCTGGGGGGCAGCCGCACGCCGCTGGGGGAGTTCATCTGCCAGCTGTGCAAGGAACAGTACGCGGACCCCTTCGCGCTGGCGCAGCACCGCTGCTCCCGCATCGTTCGCGTTGAGTACCGCTGCCCCGAGTGCGATAAGGTCTTCAGCTGCCCGGCGAACCTCGCCTCCCATCGCCGCTGGCACAAGCCGCGTCCCGCAGTGACAAACGCCGCCGCAGTCTCCTCGATTGACGCGAAGCTTCCTCCTTCGTCCTCCCCGGATTCCGGGGCTGTTGCTTCTTTTCTGGCGGAGGGGAAGGAGAACAGCCGGGCAGAGCAGACGGGAAATCAGCACCTGCAGGCCAGGGACAGCTCCGGGGTGGAGCCGCGCCCAGAGGGCGCCCCATCCCAGGGCCTCCAGGTGTTGTCCCACCTCGAGGCACCGCTGCCTCGGGTCCCCTACACGGAAGGGGTGCTGGGGCGTCGACTGCCTGGGCCGGGCAGTGCCAGTGGTGCCGGGGGACCCGAGATCTTCGTGTGCCCCTATTGCCACAAAAAGTTCCGTCGCCAAGCCTATCTGCGCAAGCATCTGGGCACTCACGAGGCGGGTTCGGCCCGCGCGCTTGCCCCAGGCTTTGGCTCCGAACGCGGGGTCCCACTGGCCTTCAGTTGCCCACTGTGCGGGGCGCACTTCCCGTCCGCAGACATCAGGGACAAGCACCGGCTGTGGCACGCTGTCCGGGAGGAGCTGCTCCTGCCAGCTTTGGCTGGGGCAGCCCCGGAAGCTCCGAGCCCAGGAGGGGCATCCGACGGGAGTGCTCAGCAGATTTTCTCGTGCAAGCACTGCCCGTCCACCTTCTTTAGCTCCCCGGGGCTGACTCGGCACATCAACAAGTGCCACCCCTCCGAGAGTCGGCAGGTGCTGCTGCTGCAGATGCCATTGCGGCCAGGCTGTTGAGGGCCCGGAGACCGGAGAGTTTGCGAGGAAACAGATCATGGGAATTTCTGTAGGGCTCTCTTCAACTTGCAAGTTTACCTCATGTCCTTCCTGTATGTTCTCTCCTAAAAGTCTCAGTAGTCGATGTTCTGACATAGGAGCGGACAGCAAAATGTAAAATCCCTTTCCAGAGTAGGTTATGTATATGGATGGTTATAAACATTCGAGGCCAAGGACTGCCAGCTTTAAATCCTTCTCTTTCCCCATGAAAATAGGATCCCCCTCGCCTCCCAAACTCTGAAGGTCCTAATGAATCCCATATGACTTGTAATTCCTATGGAAAGTCGCAGTGAATGCGTGCATGTCTCAATGTCTACAGTCATTTTTTTTTCCCTCTTGTCATCGCAGGCACCTATTTAGTTTCTGTTTCAATAGGGTCAGATATCTTGCATTGTATATTCTGTGAATTAAAAGTTGTGACTGGTGCCAAACTTTTGGGGTGGGAGGAGATTCAAGACCTGTGTCTGTAGGTAGGAAATAGGAGGATATTTTTTGCTTTGGGGGATGTGGGGATCTCCCTGTAAGCTTTCCTTTTCTCAGTATTAGTCTACTTTTAAGTTAGTGTTTGGAGGTGGGGAGTGAGCTACTTGACAGGAAGCAGCTGACATAGCCCCAAGATTCTCACCTTTAGCTATTTTGTGTGTAGTAGGCAGGAAGAGATACTTTAAACCAGAAAAAAAATAGCTTTTTGGGAATATAGAACTCATTTCCTGAAGTTGAACTGTTTTAGTAGGGTTTCATTCAAATTGTTTGATACTTCCGTTGTAAATCTTGTACTGTGTATTATAAATTAAACTATGTTCAGTTTAAGGAAGATGTTAATACCTATAATCCACAATGGAGCTGACTGGCAAGTCATTCACTATCTAGTATTTTCTTTTCTATGTAAACCATATCCGGTGCACATTCTGTACCCATGTCCTAAGAGCCAGAGTGTAGGACACTAGCTGAGTGAGTATCGCTTGACAGGCCGCCTGTGTTTATAAGATGCTCACTACCAAATAAATGTCCATAGCTGGTGCTTTGTCGTGTTCTGTGTTTGTCTTAAGAATTCCATTAAACACAGCCTATTTTTCAAAGCTACATCTCCCCAAAGCTGGTATCCTACTTTATAATTTTAGTGACCCACTTAGATTACAGCCAGGAGAAATTATATTTTGTAAATGAATGTGATGGTGAGGAAATGCAATGGAAAAATTTCCTTTAAAGTATGGCTGTGCAGATAGAGCTCCAAAAAGCAAAGAATATGCACTATTCTTTAAAGACACTTTACCACCCCAAAATATCAACAGAAAAATATTTAAAAAATTTAAAAAATCTAGTGGTTATCTTAAGATGAAAATAATCATGTTAATTATGCTAATTAACTGCTATTTCAAGTTGGCATTTTCACTCCATTTTGTTACATATCATGAAACCATTAGCTGTTCATTAAAAAAATTTTGAAAGCACTGTAGAAACGTGTAAGCTGTTACTTTGATTTTTCCTCTTTGTAATTCTTTACCTAGGTTGTGGGAAACTGTATTGTTTAATCTTGTTCTGAGGGACATGTTTATTGTCTTTTGTAGGAATTTTAGTTTATTTTCTACATTGTTTCATAGGAATTTTTTATTTATAAAAAAATAAAAAAGTACACAGATTTTAGAAACTATAAAAGTTTTGTTCCTGAATGCATACTATAAGCAAGTAAATTGAAGAAATCAAAGAAACATGAGGCTGAGATAAAATGATGCTTTAACCAAGTGCACTGGGTGAAGTTTCTAGCCAGCCCTTATGAAGGCATAAAATTTCCTGCATTTTTAATGATTGTGGTAGGATTCCTGTGAAATAAGTTAGGGGTGTATCCTGAAAATTCAAGCCCATTTTTCATGATAATCTAGATTTATGCTTCACATCTCTCCATTAATTATATAGCCTTGATTATTAAATCTGAAAATATATAAAAGACAAAAACACTAATGGACATAAGTGATAATATTTTTATTGTATTACTAAATACTATATATTTTTTTCACTGTTACAAATTTTTAGATACTACATGAAAGGTGATACATAATTTGTATTTTATAGTTTGCTGTATGATGTATTTACACGTGCAGTTAGTACCGATGCCATGCTACATTTCCTTAGGAGATGCCAGTTTAAAACAAAATATGAGCAAAATGTGAGCAGCTTATCTACTGTAGGAAAATACCTCTGGAGAGTGGAATGTATACCAACTACACCTGCAAGTTCAGTATTAACAATATTAGATTTAATTTGGACTCCTGGGTCATGTTCCTTTTTTTAAAAAAAAACACACATAATTTAATTAACACATTTATATCAGAAAAGTTTTTTCCTTCTTTTCTTTTTTCCTCCCAAGTCCCCCCTTTATGGTATTTAAGAAAGAACATAGGTACACCAGGATCCACCAGCCAATAATAAAGGGCCACAATCTCAAAAAAAAAAAAAAAAGAAAAAAAGAGGCATTTAACAGTGATACCATTTAAAAAGCAAAACATTAGAAAGATATTGAAGCTAAACTTAAATCAAAGTTAACACAGTGATTTTTCTGGTTACTAGATATGCCACGGCGTCACCACACAGCCAAGAAACGAGCCATTGCTTTGGGAAGAAAAAGTTAATGCTAAAATTATTTCAGTTAGAATTTGTGATGCTAAAAGACCATTTATTTTAATGTTTTATTTTCATAACATAAATAATCCATACACACCCTGTGTATTAACAGATTTGCAACTTTTGCTATAACTTTACAAATGCTTAAATTTAAAAATTTACATTTGTAAAAAAATTATATATTTACTGAGCCCATAAAGTTGCAATGGGGCATGATAAATAAAATAACGAGAACCATTCTATTTTGGTTCAACGGTAATCATGAAATTAAAAGTAAAACTTCTTAGACATAATTATCTAGAAAGGTGAAGGGATATTGAATGCCCCTCTCCCCCAAGGCAGTTTGCAGTGTGGGGGAAAAAACCAAGTGAATAAACAACTCAAATCTAAAATATTAAGTTACAAATTACTTAAATCCAGTGTTCTTTTTACAATAAATGTTCAGGAAGGAACATGCATGCTATGGCAAACATAAAAGCCCGAAAGGGTTAACACTATGTTCATGCTAAGGTGGCTACTGCTGATCTCTGCTTGGGCTGCTCGTCTCCTTAGGATTTATTGGCTGAGCCAGAGGATCGACGCAGCTTCATGGACATACGGCTTTTGCTAGTTCGAGGAGACATTGGAGAGGCCAGGTCGGCCCCATCTACCTGCGTTGCTGTGGGAGTTTCACTGGGTAGAACCTCTGGGTAGGAGCCTGTGGGAAAAGCAAAAGCATTACTACAGGTCAGGCTATCCAGCCTCTAATCCCATCTAAAACAACCTGTCGCTACTAATCTGTAGCAATGGATCCCAACCTTGAATGAGGTCTTTTGAGAGGAAAGAACAAGACCCAAACTTGCTTGTTATAACAGTTAACTAATATTTTATTTAAAACCCAATGATCTGGTGGCTCATGCCATCATATTAGCAAGAAAGCGCCAATCCTTATTTCCAGAGCCAGAATCAAGCAGAGAGCTCCCCAGAAAAAGCAATGGGAAGCAAAATCTTTGGGCCAGAAAGGACAGGGATCCAAAGCACTATTAGCATGCAGGACGGGCTTAAGAAGCAGGTAAGAAGGACCAATTCCCATCTCTAGGGCATAGGGTATAACCAAGAAAAGGGCCTTCACTGCCTAAACTTGAAAATAACAAAGCAATCAGTTTCAAAAGGAATGCAGCAGGATGAGACCACTATACATCTAGGTATTAAAATATGCTTTCAAGAAGGAGGAAGAGGACAACAATTCACATTTGAAAGTCAGTTAAAAAGATAAACCAACCCCCAAAATGTCTCAATTTAGAAGAGATAAACAATACTTTCTTTTCCTTAACTTAATAAATTCCTTTTGCAATTATAATATCCAGTCATAGGAAAAAGGCAACCAGTAGAATTAGAAGATACAAAAATTTAAAAGCAAAGATAAGTTCAAATTAGAAAATTATTTGTGTCATTTATAAAGTAGTTCTTCACCTCTATTTCCATGAATTGATTCTTTCATATACAGCAACTCTACAGAACTTTGCACATTATAGGCTCTCAAATATTTTCTGAATAAATAAGAAATTATATTAAAAATAAAAGCCCTTGCCTGGCCGGTGTGGCTCAGTGGTTGAGCGTTGACCTATGAACCAGGATTGATACCCAATGTGGGGAGTGCAGGAGGCAGCCGATCAGTGGTTCTCTCTCATCACTGATATTTCTGTCTTTCTCTCCCTCTCTGAAATCAATAAAAATATATTTAAAAATAAAAATAAAAGCCCTTTAAAAAAAAACAAAGGAAATCAGCAAACAGAATAACAAAATTTAAAAAATTCTATATATTTTAAAGCACTTTTATAAAAAAAAAAATAAAAAAAAAATAAAGCACTTTAATCCAGATTTTCTGGGCTCTGTGTACAAGGAAATTTTCTTTATATGTGTCACAAACAGACACACACCATACAGGTTGCAGGCTTAAATTTACACAACTCTTTACTCTGTCGGGAAAGCTTTGGCATATTTGTTAGCCAAAGTAGCACCTCACTGACACTTGACACTTGGATATAATCATACTAGAACTTCCATATAATAAAACATTTGTGCCTAAATTGAAATTATGAGTATTTATAAGGAAACACAAGACCATTCAATAGAGATACCGGTCCTACTGAGATGTATCCCTGTTATTAAGAATGTGTCTTGGTAGGACACTTCAAAATGTTTTAAAGGCCAAATGTTCTCATTATACTTATGAATAAACATACATTGTCGAAGAAAAATATTTTATTACTCATAATCCAGGTCAACTGCCCTGCTTTTCAAAGCAACTTCTTCAACATTATTTTTTTTTTTTCTAACTGAAATGAGGTTGGCCTTCAAAATACAAGGAAAAGGAATATATGTATTTCTGTTCACCTTTACTCATCCTGAAGATCTCAATTGGTTGATCCTGGATCCCCTACTGGAAAACCTCAAGGAGAATATGAACCCATGGCCCTTTTTAGGAAAGCACTTCAGATGGACGGCAGAAGGAAGGTGAAGAGCAGTGGCTCATGCTTTTCTGGTATTGCATATTATTCCCGCCAATCATGACAGGCTTTCCCATGGCTATTTACCTTGAGATGGCCAATGTTTTCTAGCGGAGGTTTTGGGAGGAAGAGAACTATCACTGCATTTCTTTCTTTGTTGTAAATGAAGAAATGGAGTAGCGAGCAGAAGTGAGAAAACAAAAGAGAAGATAGATAACAGATATGAGAGACACTGCAGAATTTTACAGGTGTTAACCAAGGAGCAGAGAAGAGAGTAATCAGGTTTTTATTATGAAATACAATTGGTCATGCAATGTGTTAGAGTGATGATGTATCACAATGAATGCTTTGTAATTTCAAATGTTATACTTACCAACTAATACAAGTTCAAATAGGAAAAAAGAAAAGAAAAAAATTGTCTATGAGAGATGCTATAAACATCTATCTTTCAAAGTGTTCACTGTACTGGGGGTATGTTATCCTGATCACTCAGTCATAGAATCTTTAGAGCTATACTTAGTGCCCCACATGTTAGCCATAGCTGCCACATTAATTAAGTTAAAATTAAATATAAAAAATTGGCTTCTCAGTGCACTTGCCACATTTTAAGTTTTCAGCAGCCACATGTGGTTAGTGGCAAGCATACTGGTCAGTGCATTCAGAACATTTTCATCATCATAGAAAGTTTTATTGGAGAACATTGCTTTAGAGCAGCGGTTCTCAACCTGTGAGTCATGACCCCTTTGGCGGTCGAACGACCCTTTCACAGGGGTCGCCTAAGACCATCCTGCATATCAGATATTTACATTACAATTCATAACAGTAGCAACATTACAGTTATGAAGTAGCAACAAAAATAACTTTATGGTTGGGTCAAAAAATGAGGAACTGTATTTGAAGAGCCAGAAGGTTGAGAACCACTGCTTTAGAGTATGCCAAATTCAAATAATGCTTTACTCAAAAACAGGAATTCCCATGTCTCCCTTACAGCCTGCAGCGCGAAATCCCCCCTTTAGTAAACTGAGTCAAATCAGGCTTCTTAGTGTGTATAGAATATAGCTACGAGTACCTCTTCACATTTTAGCAAACAATTATCGTATATACTCAGCATTCCCAAACTCTATAAATAATTTAGAGTAGACAGATCTCAACTTTATTTATTTATTTATATTAAAAACATTTTTTACTTATTGATTGACGAGAGAGAGAGAGAGAGAGAAAGAGAGAGAGAGAGAGAGAGACCAATTTGTTGTTCTACTTACTAATGCATTCATTGGTTGAATTTTGTATATTCCCTAACCAGGGAATTGAACCTGCAACTGGCATTTTGGGACAATGTTTTAATCAACTGAGCTCCCTAGCCAGGGCTAGATCTCAATTTTAGATGTAAAGAATACGGTGATACCTACACTTCATTTCACATCCTATTCTGCCTAAGTACTGATTTATATCACCTGAGTTATAAAGAATGTTAATTTATTTCTATTATTAATATATCCTCAAGTATAAAGTTTACAAAGTATCTATGGACTCCTATATTTATGCATACTGCATCTGTTACTAACACTGGTGCAGTACTCATACAGACTGTGTCTATATCTTAAAGGTATAATAAATTGACTCATATCTTGTGCACAGATTACAATAAACTATTATTACAAATACATGTAACATGATGAATATGACTGTGGGGATCTATACAGATTATATATGGGAACTTAATGAATAATTTATTGTGGCTGACAGGCATGGCCAGTTTAAACTGCTAAAGTTATAGCGTAGATATAGGCTTTAAAAATATTGTGACTTTGAACGCAATTCCAATTAATACTAAACTAAGAGGCAATGTGATCTGTTAGAAAGCATGGGCATGGGTTAGACAGGTATCATAAAATGCCAAATTTGTCATGTTATTAGCTTTGGATCTTGGGCAAACTGACACCGGACAGTTTTTTTATTTGTAAAATGGAGACAACACTAGTTATTTTGCAAAGTTGTGAGGGATAAATGACGACATATACAAAAATCCTGGCACAGAGCAGGTACCCAATAAGTATAACCCTATAATAAGATTACTAAACACATACGAGTGACAATTAACATTCCTTGAATCAGAACAGATGAGGATTAGAAAAGAAGGAATAGAAATTAGAAATATTTTTGAAGAAAATGACCACTTATAAAATATAATTGTTGAAATGTGGAGAACACAGCATACCAAAAAGTTTAATTTTGGGGAAATTAATTTATCTACTCTTATGCTAATATTCCTATAATATATAAGCTTATATTAAAGGATGCAGATTACCTAAATAATCTTACTGCTTTAATATTGTTACAGGAGGTGATCAGTGATTAAGATTAGCATGTATTCACCACTGAATGTCATAAAGTAAATAACACATTTAAAATAAAATGGCACAGAAATATAGGCAAAGTGGTTTCATTTTAAGATATTCAAGAATTACCATTATTGCAACTTAGAACATATCTAAGCTTGTCATATTTTATCTCCTTACAAATGGGAAAACTGGGTTTAAGATACGTTAATTTATTTGAGATCATGCAGATAATAAACAGCAGAACTAGCATTTAACCCAGATCAGTCTGATTCCAAGGCACATACTTCTCCATGGCAACCTTAAAACTATTTTTAAAAAAAAGAAGAAAGAAGATTTTTCAATGAGTGGTAAAGTAGAGCCTTAAAAATAGAAATCTTTTATAATTTCTAATTTGTAAATATGACACGTGATTGGGCATTTTCTTTCTTTCCTCTCTCTTTCAACAGCAAGAAGGGGTTGAAAATATTTAGATAAAATGGGTAATTATAATAGTTGAGATCATGGATTCTGAAGTCAGAGTCTTGCTTTAACAAGTACCAGCTGACTCTGGATAAGCAATTTTTTATTTGGTAAGCATATTTTAAAAAAAAAACAACCTCACAGACTTGCCATAAAGATTAAATGAGAGAATGCATGTATAGTAGTACTTAACACAGTGATTATTCAATTATTATTTTACTATTATCATTACAAAAATTTTACTCTGAATGAATGTTTTATATGGAAATTGAACATAGTAATTATTGTCACAAAAGGTTAATGGGCTCTAACCGGTTTGGCTCAGTGGATAGAGCATCAGCCTGTGGACTCAAGGGTCCCAGGTTCGATTCCGGTCAAGGGCATGTACCTTGGTTGCGGGCACATCCTCAGTAGGGAGTGTGCAGGAGGCAGCTGAATTGATGTTTCTCTCTCATCGATGTTTCTAACTCTCTATCCCTCTCCCTTCTTCTCTGTAAAAAAATCAATAAAATATATTAAAAAACAAAACAAAACAAAAGCAAAAGGTTAATGGTTAATAATTTTAGGCTAACCTAGTGATATGATTAGGAATCTGTTTTTTAAAACATAGTAAACAAATTTATAGGTTATACTATATGTTGAAGGAAATTGATTTTCCTGTTGACATTTACAAATATTATTTTCAAGATTATATATATAAATATATATATAAAATCTTCTGAGTTCCTAAAATATATTCTTCCAGCTTACTTCAGAGCCTGGAAAGTAAAGTGTAAAATGACTTTTAAAGAAGGACACTGAGCTTAAATGGTTACTTAAAGCAATGGCTAAATTTTGATGATTCGTTCTATTCAAAGGTTCAAAGAGATGGATCTGATCATCATAACGCTATCCCATCTACATGTGGCAATACAGATTTTGTGAAATAATAGTAAAATAGATTAGAATGAAAGATGATTTGACACTACCCTACGTTTTCATAATCACTCTTATCTAGATTAACTCTTATTTTGATGGCATACATAGAAATATTTGAATCTTATTACTAATTTTTATAATATTTATTTAAATAGCAGCCTAACTCAGTTCGATTCCACCAGGGCACATGCCCCCATTGAAGGCTTGATCCCCAGTGTGGGGCAGGCAGGAGGCAGGAGGCAGCCGATCAATGATTCTCCCTCATCATTGATGTCTCTATCTCTCTCTCCCTCTCCCTTCTTCTCTGAAATCAATGAAAACATATTAAAAAAATAGCAGCCTATACGTTTTCTAAAGGTTATTATACAGTTGTATGTAGGTATTGGTATGTATATTTAACGTGTGTATATGAATATGTGTACATGTGCATATATAGTCAAACACCGATCAATCCTTTAATTTTTAAAGTACTAACATTTCTATACTTAATTTGCAGAAAAACAATAAATCCAAGTGGAGTTATATACTAGTTCAATACTACACAATAAACATTAAGCATATTTATGGCCGGTGATACTAAAAAGACAACACTGAAAAAAAATGAGGGTTATTTTTAATGTTGAAATTAAGACAATATTTATTGTACTTTTCCAGCAAAAAAAAAAAAAAATCCTGTTTCTTGTTGGCATTCCATAATTTCTTTTATTAAAATAAGACTTGATTTGAAAAGATAATGTGCTATTAGGGAAAAATATCTAGATTTTGAACTACCAATGTAATTTGGTCAAGAAGAGGAGTAATTTCATTGCAGAGTCAGAGGAGAGGTGTTCATGAATATAAAAAAAGTTAAAGAAGAAGGTCACTGTAAAACTTTTGATATTTTCCACACACATGCCTGACAAAGATAAAGGGATTTTTCCTGTAATTTTTTTTTAAAAATAAGGGACAAGAACAATCTAATAATGTTTTAATGTAGTTATCATGATGTAACACTTTGTTGATCTCCCATATCTCCCCTCAATGACCTTAGGAATAAAAATAATTTCCCGTAAGTATTAATCTACTGCCACAGAGTCCATTTTGAGAAAACACAGTTATGAAATTTATGGAGCAACTATGATATATCAAAAATGCTCTTCATATCTATTTAAATAACACTAAAAATTATTTTTTAAAATTTTTATTTTTGTATCTTAATGTCATCACAGTTGGTACATTACTGTTAAATAGAAAGTAGGTTTTAGGTCATCTTAAATCAACTTGTCAACTTAAAAAATAGTATTTTTTACATTATTCCACCAAATAAAATTATGTTATAGGATTGGTTAGATAGAAAGATGATATTCTTTATATGATTATCATATTGGCATTACTTTAAACTTAATTTCAAATTATTGCATTTGTATTGATGAGTATTATTTTATATACATGAAGTATGCATAGAATATTTAAAGCTAATTTTCACTTGCAATTATGAATGCATTTCCTCAATATGGCAAATTTTATATGTTAAAAAGTAAAAATGAACCAAAAAACTTCCATACTGCTATTATGTAGTTTATTTCATGTCTTCTCTCCCCTGCTTTGACTTACACTTTTAAAGAGAATTCTATATGTATGGGGTGGTTTAGGACAGAAAAATTTGAGGTGACTGGAAAAAAAATAAAACAATCATTCATCAGGTAACACAATGCTTTTGTTACTACAGAAGTAAATATTTAATTTTTATATTGTGTTGAACTGAGAGCCACTCTGCTAAAAATTTCTATCTTTAATAACTACGCAGTCTGCAAAAAATATATAAAAAGGTATTTGGTAATACTGGACCAAGTTATTTACAGGCAAAAACAACCTCTTACAGTGTTTGTATCTAATGGTTCCTAAAGGTAAAGACAATTAAAAAAAATTAATTGAACGTTCTACAGCATGCTGTATAACGATTGAGCTATTTTGCACTGAATAAAGTTTTCTTCTTCACTGCAACCCCCAAAAATATTTAACTGAAAGAATTTTTAGCATGGCATTAGGTTTACGTTAAAATTCACATCTGCATTACTATTTAGATAACTGTCAGTTTTATGTTAAACAAATTGTAAATAAAACACCGAAATACAATAAAAAAATGAAGCCAAGAGAGCCTTGACTTGGTTACTGTATCATCCTTTACTTAATGCCTCAGAAAGTGAGAATACTATTTACTTCCTGTATTACATATATGTGTCTGGCAAAATATGCAGGATAAGACGCAAAATAGAAAGGAACATGAAGAAGAGGAATGCGAAGGACTCTAGTTGGTAAACAACTAGAACATTAAAATTGACACCCTTTCTACATTTAACGGGAAAACTTAGTCTGAGTGCGGTCCCATTATCAATATTTTTCAGTTGTGAAATATATAGCTTGATTATGTGATTTACAAAAGTATTATTCATATCTATTTTAATAATCGAGTCTATTTATCAGATTCTCCATTATTAAAAAGGACATTTTCAGGTAAGAACTTAACTAGTTTTTATTTTGTTGTTCATTAATTTACTTTTAATATCTTCCTTTTGCCATCTTTCTATATGCTAAACTGAATAATTTTAGATAGTATCATTCCATTGAAGTGAATCTTAAGTTTTTTAATCTTTCTTTCAAAAGATTCAACCTAGTTATCATTGCTAATAAGTCTTTTATATTAATCAAAAGAGCTCTAAGATTTTAGGTATAATTATTTTTATAATGCCCAGTTAAATGGTCACAGAAATGAAGCTTTAATTTCATCAACTAAATCTCAATTCAGCATTACAGAATTTTTTTTTCAAATAAATTAGGCAAGAAAAACAGTACTGTACCTTTTAAACTTATTTAATATAAAAAAATTACAAAAGAGAATTTAAAGAGTTACTATAATAAACTTCAAGCATATTGTATTATCTTTTCCTGCTTCCTTTGAATACCATTAAAATAGTCATCTTTATATCTCAGGTGCCTAGTACAGTGCAAGGCACACAACAGAACAACTATTTGGTGAGTTAAGATACTCAATAAAAATGCAACAAATTATAAAATACAAAGACATACCATTTCAGTTCAGTAGTACTACTTTTTCATGCTGATAAACAAAGAAGGTCAATATAAGAAGATGTAACTAATTTCAACCAAGGGGTTTATTATTAGTTATTTTTTATACCAGAACCAGTGTTAGTGTTTCATGCAGACTTGGGTTAGTAAGTATAATTCTGGAAAAAATTTAGTGACCATTTCTGAAATGTTTAGTATGAACCAGGGCAGTGTTAAGTTTGCTTATTGAGTTACAAGCTTAGTGCTTGCTAATTAAAAAAAAAAAAAAAGGAAATAGGGGAAGAACAAAGAATGTTTTGGTTGACACTTTGTCTTACCTTCAGATAAACAGAACTGATATTTAATGATCTAAAGAGGGAAATAAAATAAATGAAACAATCATAAGGAGTACAAAGTATTACAGAATAGGAAGGCCACGAGTCATTTATTTTTTACTGATTTCTTCAAAATTAGTTAATAGTAAAAATGCAGTACCCTTTTATAATCTTTAAATATTGTAAAATAATTAACTATTTTAAGTACTTTTAAATCTAGACCATTCAACTTTATTTGTAAAATCAGAGATAAGACAATATTCTTGGCCATGAAATTTGATGCTCTAAAGTTGACAGTACATGCTCAACTTGTGTTTCTTTTGCAGATACTTCCTTTAGTAATGATTCCGTGAAACACAATAGTCACCGTCCGTTAGCTTAGATAAAATGTGGTGTATGCACTTCTATGAAGACTTTCAAAGGAATTCCATGTAGGTAAAAGAATGAATCAAATTTATAGGCCAGATTCAAATATTAAATAATGATGAAAAATATTTATATTTCAATGTTGGAACTGGAATTTTATTCAGGCATGTTTTCTATTATTTTAAGAGTTTTTAGAACAAAAGGGCATTGCATTTCAAGTTCAAATAATGACAAGTAATAAATACTTGCTTTTAACCGTACCAGCATCCGGTGGTAAGTGATGGTAGGGAGCTGGAGAAAAAACCTGCGCCGCGAAATCTTCAAACGTCGTTGGTTCTAAATGGTGCTGGACAATTGTTTGCAGGTACCGTGCTCTCTCCTCATAGCTGATTTCCTTCAGTTAAGGATGAAGTTCATGCAGCTTATATTGAAAAAGAATAGGCTCATCAAAAGGGACCACTGTGATTGCTAAGCCATCAGTTCTTGATAAATATGATAATTCATTAACCTTGCATATATTAAAAGTATGGCTTTTTAAAGAGTAAGAAAGATGGTTTTTAACATGTTTACATTTCTGGATATCACTATAAATGGCAGTTTAACAGGGAGACATTTATTAGAAAGTAATTACAATACTGAACTGTTGGAAGAAAGAAAGTTAAGTTTACTTGAGAAAGGATTCAACTGCTATCAGGTCAGCCTCTTTTAGTCAGCTTCAGATATGCAGATTTACTCTGAGAAGCCACACAATAAATACGATAATGTTGTTTAAAATACTATGTCTGAAATTCTATATTTTTCATTTGTAAAGATTTATTGTGAAAAATTCCTGCATATCTTCCTTTTTTTCTAAAATCTCTGCATTTTCCCAACAATTGTCCTCATTTTGAATGGTAGACTACTGTTGCTATAATCCTCGAATAACTCCATGCGGTTAAGATAAATACATAGTTGAATCTGTATGTCAGGAAAAACCCCCAGTCAATTATAACACTGAAACAAGCAGGAATATTTGCAAAGAGACCACAGGACTCCTAAATACTGTCTAACAAAGCATCTACAGGGCACTGACACTGACAGAAAAACACTGTACTTCCCTTTCACCACATTTTCTTCTCTGATATTATTGACAAGCAACCAGTACCTTGAAGTGTTGTTGCTTTTGAACAACCCACTCCAGGCTTCCTGTTTCAGCAGGCCTGATTGTGCTGTTAGCACAGAGAGGGCGAGAAAGAGAGAGAATATTTCTGTTGTTCACGAAAGCAACTATGGAAATGGCTGTCAAAATGTAGAGCAGCAGGCAGCAACATACAATTATCAGGAAAAGCTCACATGCTGACTTCATGTCGTATAGTTCCTGAACTGAGAAATCAGTTAACCTTTCTTCTACAACTTTTAAAAGTTTTCCTGCTGTACTCAATATGCTCTGTTGATAGGCTTTACATAAGACGTTTAAATAAGTATAAAGAAAAATAAAAAATCTGCCTATTGGTGGTGGTTTTTTTCACTCTGATTTTCCGAAACTCATTTAACTATTTTCTCCCCAAAATTCCTTATTCTTTTGAAAAGAAAATTACAATTCAATTACTGTAGTTCTACAATTCTAGCAATTGTATCCCAAGTCTACAATCAAGATCAAGAAGAAAAGTTGTGAAATATAATTTAAAATTCTAATTCAATAGGAGCTACCATAGTCAGTTATATTTATAAAAGTTATTAAGAAGAGGGAAAAAAAAACATAAGAGTAAAGGGAAGCCTATATCAATAGGTACTTGACTGAGACTGTGATATCCTTTGCCCTCTAAATGGCTTGAGTACTTTCTCCTTGTATTAAAATTTATTTTATGCACTGAAATAATCTGAATTCCAATTCCTTGCCATCCATTATTTTCAATTCTGCACACCGAGGTTGAACTTCAAAAGAATTTTACTTCTGAAATGAGTAGCAACAGGACAAGATTATTAAAATGAGCCATGGTTAAGAATTTTAAGGAAGGATCATATAGACATTTTTGAGTGTTAACATAGAAAAGAAATATAGCACACTTTAAAAAGAAGGTATATGGTTATAAATGGAAAAGGATGAAACTGATGGTTCAATCTAAATAATACCACATATCTCACAACTTGTTGGAAAGTACTTTTTTCATTGGGGGAGATTCACAGCTGCTGAATTTTCTGCAGTTAATAGAGTCCTTTGATTCACAGCAGTGCCCCTTGTACAAAAAATACTGGCCTTTGTGTATTACCAGAAACTAATTTTCTATTTGGCTGAAAAGGGAAAAATGGGGTTATTGCTTCTCCCTCCTACAGAGCTTTTCATTATGCCTGATGCACTCAACTTCTAAGCTCTTCTGAGAAAAAAAATAACTGAAGAGGCAAGAGGTAGAAAAATGAGCTTGTTAGCACATTAGAAGTGAAGTATCTTGGTGGGCCCTAGAAATTCCCAGTGGTGTGTTAACTTATCGCTCTATGCACGCTGGCACTGACAGTCTCCCAATTGATCACTCTCTTCTCGCACCAAAGGTGCTGCCAGGAAGCAAAGGCTGCAGGCCCACAGGAGAGCAGTTTGCTATCAAAACAAGCTGTGTTTAAAAGTCTGCCTGAATGGGTAAAACGCTTCATGGAAAGTAGGGTGGAGGCACCTACCTGCTTTTAAAATGCTCTACTTTCAGAGGGCTTATAAACGAAATATTTCACTTTATCTTATTATATTTAGAGTTTACACAAAAATTAAGCAGAAAGAAAGCAAATGTTAATATTTCTAAAGCAGAAGGGTATTTCCAATGTAGTAAAATTTATAAAAGCAAGACATGACTATCTAGGTAAAATATATTTTGGAGTATAATTCTGCTTCACTATACAAAAAAAATGGAGATATAAAAGTATACAAGCTAAAATGATCCAGATATAATATATTCATTTACATAAAAACACAGGATGTATTTAATAAAATTACAAAACATCTTCGTTAGTGAAAATGATGCTTTCTAAAACGATTTTTAGAGTGAAACAATCAACCCTCGCTGGTTTGTCTCAGTAAATAGAGAGTTGGCCTGAGGACCAAAGAGTACTGAGTTTGACACCTTGGTTACAGGCTCTTCTCCGACCTGGGCCCTGGTCAGGGCTCATGCAGGAGGCCACCAATCAATGTGTTTCTCTCACATCAATATTTCTCTCTGTCTTTTCCTCTTTTCCACTCTCTCTAAAAATCAATGGAAAAATATCCTTGTGTGAGGATTAAAAAAAAAAGTGAAACAATCATTAATGGTTGAATTTAAATTAGGCAGGCTAATGTCTGAAGTTTTCTTTTGGGGGGATTATCTTCAGAAAACACTGCTAGCTTAGTAAATAATTAGGGTTTACCTACAGTAACTCATCTTCTAAATATTTTTTATAATTTTCAAAGTTTGATGTGGCCAAATAAATAAAACCAACCAACCCATTCTACAGTATTTAAATATTTTCCTCTATTTACTTCAGAAAACATATAATATTCAGGAGATTTAACAAACCCTGAGTACTTAAACACAGTCCTAAGTCCACAAACAAGGTGCTTTTTGTGATTGCAATAAGATAAAGTTCCAAACAGTGCTGCTAGCATCTGCATTGGTAATCATAATCCAAAGTGGTTAATTCCTATTTCTTATATAGTAGATTAGACAAAGTTAGACATGTATTCCTTAAAAGGCAGCTCTCTAGGAAAGAGTTATCAGTACCTATAAATTAAGTGGCATACACAAACTTGAGGGCTAGCAATAACAGGATAGCTCAAGCTATATATTCCTTCTGTGAGTACATGTTGCCATTGTCATTGAAATTAAAAAACTGAAATGGGTGTGATGATAAAAAGGTAATGGTAAACTAACAAATTTAGAGCAAAATTTAAAGTATAAGTCTAAACTGAATTAAGAAGGTTTTTATTGTAAATTTAAAACCACCCAAACCAAACTAGCTAATAAAAAGCTATTTGATGAGGGAGACTTTTAGCTGGTAGGAATCTTTAATACAAAACTAGCCAATCAAAAAAAATAACACACAGGTGCTGCAATCACAGCAATACAATTATCCACTAATCCTTCCTTCTACTTTCTGCAAAAGCAGAAAAGGGGGAGGAATATTGCTATTCTAAAAATAATAAAAAGAGGCAACCAAACATTTTCTATAGTACAAATAATTTAAACCTAATCTGTACTTCATAATATTAAGTTAACATTACTATTCATTTTAAGTAACCCCTATTGATTTTAAACTTATGTATGAAATTATTTGTGGTCCCCTGTAACTGTGTTGAGACCAGCTGTCAAGAAAATGGGGTTCAATTTCAGCCCAGTCCTGGAAAGAGGTGCATGAATCCTCTGTGCCACAGTTTACTTGTATGTTAAATGGGGATACCATCACCTGCTCTTATGTCACAGGGATGTCAAAGATAAAGAATATAAATACAGGGTAACCCAAAAGTCCCATGACATCTGTGCTAAAAATAGTTTATTTTGACCTTTGGGTCAAGCCTTTATAAATAGCAGGCGCTGTCTCCAGGAGGGCAATTTTCAATGCCAGTTTAAGAAACATCTGTATTGATATGCAAGAACTCTTTGCTAATATTTCTTGTTTGTAGTATACATAGAAGGACTTATTTGGATGAGATGAAACTGATTTCTCATGAAAAAGACAATATGAAAAGGTATAATAAAAGGTTAAGTAGTACCACAATTTTCAAATTTTACTATATATAAAAATAAATAAAAGGTAGATCTGGTTTTAAAAAAGCAACAAACTTTCATGCTCCACAATACATTTCTTAATAATATAATGTAAGTCCTAGCTGGTTTGGCTAAGTGGATAGAGCGTCGGCCTGCGAACCAGAAGGTCCAGGATTCAATTCTGGTCAAGAGTACCGGATGCATGGGTTGCGGGCTAGATCCCCAGCAGGGGGCGTGCAGTAGGCAGCCAATCAATGATTCTCTCTCATTATTGATGTTTCTATCTAACATATTGACTTCCTCTCTGAAGTCAATAACAATATTTAAAAAAAATAATGTAATTTTGAACTGCTTTTACTGTCAGAAAAGGCAAAACTTTCAGTTTTGTGATCACTACTTCCATGGCATGCCCATTAGGTTGTTCAAACATTTAGCTCCCAAGACCACATCAAAATTACAACTAAATTATAGAACAACCATAAATGAGAACCACCTAGCTAATTATAAGTCCCCAAACCAAGAATTATAAAGAGGAAGCCAGGATGACACTGGAGGGGTAGAGACAAATAAAGGGCAGGTCCCCTACGATTAAGAAGCAGAATGCCTATCTTGGATGCTGAGGTTCCACCTCAGAAGTGAAGGGTCCCAGCCCTAGACCTGGCTCCCAGCCCAGTGCAGCAGTGCTGAAAAGAGAAGTCCCCATGACATCTGGCTTTGAAGGATTGTGGCTGAGTAAGATGAAGGGCTGCTGGAGTCCCAGGTGTTCTCCTCAAGGAGCTATGCAAGGACTTGATGTCTCAGATTCACTTGCTCTGGGCTCCAGTGTGAGGGCTGGAGGGGCAGGGATCAGGGAGGCCCTTTCTAGGGATTAAGTGCTGACAACACCATTGCTCCTTTGTTGAGCCCTCTCCAGACCAGCCATGAGGAGCAGGTGTGTGCCAAATCTGAGTTCTCCATTAACCTGGCTAACACTGTTTGCCCCAAAAAGGTGAGATTACCGGAGACTCCACCCCCTACCCAACACTCTAGCTGGCCTGAGCTGCTTCCAGCAGTGTTCCCCCAGGAACAGCCTGCTTCTGGCTCATGCTGACAACTTGCCTAAAATCTCTCAAGGTCCACACAACCCAAACAAGCAGCAGTGGCCTCAGTTCGCCCTGTGTCTCTTGCTAAGCAGCCTGAGCCCAGCACAATGGCGACTGGTCTTGTTACAACTTGCATTGTAACTTCCTTCAGATAGTCCCAAATCTGGCGTAAGTTTCAGCTAGTGTTGGCTGGAACGTAGCTTGAAGTGAGTTCCAGAATAAGAGGTGGCTGGCCTCAGCTCACATCATGGTGTCCAACAAAGGGTCCCAAGCCTGGCACCAGTGGCAGCCAGCCTGGTTTGCAGCAATAGCCTCTCCTAGGGCCCTCCAAGCCCAGCACAAGTGGTGACCAAATGCAGGTCACTTTAGTAGCTCCCACTAGATGGCCCCAAGCTGCGCACAAATGTCAGCTGATCTTGGCCTGAACTGGAGCCCTTCCAAAGAGTCTCCAGAACCAACAGAACTGCTGGATAGAGTCACACCACAAGAGAGCACCACACAACCAGCTCCACAAACCACATACCCAAAGGGCAGGCTTGGATGGCACCTGAGCAACTCCTGCTCTGTGGGGTCAGCACCCACACAACAGCTTGTCCACTGTTGAATAGGAATCTTTAATACAAAACTAGCCAATCAAAAAAAAGTCAGCTCTCATAGACTGTCAGACTGAGGTCAATCCCAACTACTGATATGTTAATAGCAATCAAGTCTCAACAAGAGGTGGAAACCCATAACCCACACAAGGGACCCTGTTGTAGCATTTGGCTCAGGTGAACAGGAAGACTGCACCACTGGGTCTCAGAGTATAACTACAACATTGAGACCACTCTGCCAAAACAGGGAGATGTAGCAGCTCTACCTAACACAAACACAGGTAGTTAGTAAAAATAAGGAGGCAAAGAAGCATATCCAAAATGAACTAACAGGATAAAACTCCACAAGAACTGAATGAAATGGAGGCAAGTAATCTACCAGATACAGAGTTCAAAACACTGGTTATAAGGATGCTCAATAAACTTAGAGGAAGAATAGATGAACTCAGTGAGAGCCTAAACAAACAGGTAGAAACCATAAAAACTACTCAGAAATGAAGAATAACTGAGATGAAGACTACATTAAGGGAATCAACAGCAGATTAGATGAAGCAGAGGACTAAATAAACGACTTAAAGATAAGGCAGTGGAAAACACCCTAATGGAATGAGAGAGAGAGAGAGAGAGAGAGAGAGAGAGAGAGAGAGAGAATGAATATTTTGGAGGGGAGGACCTCTGGGATAATATACAAGATAACATCATTCTCATAATAGTTGTACCAGAAGGAGAAGAGAGAGAACAAGGGATTGAGAACCTATACAAAAAAATAATATCTAAAAACTTTCCAAACAAGTGAAGGAAACAGACACATAATTCCAGGAAGTGCTGAGTCCCAAACAAGATGAATCCAAAGAGACCCACAGCAAGACACATCATAATTAAAATGTGTAAGGTAAAAACAAAGAGAGAAACTTAAAAGTAGAAAGAGAAAAATAGTTATCTACAAGGGAACGTCTCATAAGACTGTCAGCTGATTTCTCAACAGAAGCTTTGCAGGCCAGAAGGGATTGGCATGAAATATTCAAAAGTGATGAAAAGCAAAAACCTACAATAAAGATTACTCTACCCAGCAAGGCAATCATTTAGAATTGAAGAAATGATAAAGAGTTTCCCAGACCCCCCTCACCATCCCCCCCCCAAAAAAGTGAGAGTTCATCACTAAACCAGTATTATGATGTACGTTACAAGGACTTTAAGTAGAAAAAAAAATCAAGTGCATGAATAAGAAAATAAAGGGAAAAAATTCTCACTGACAAAGGCAAACACTTAGAAAAAGCAGTGGATCAACAAACACTAAAGCTCTATAAAGGTTAAAATAGCAAAATCATGAATAGCTACAACAATGAATTAAGGAATATATACAAACACACACACAAAAGAAGAAAAAACTAATGACCAAAACATAAATATGGAGAGGGTGAGTAAAAATGGTAGTGATTTTAGAATGGGTTTGAACTTAAGAAGCAACCATCAACCTAAAATAGGCTGCTATACACATAGCTTGGTATATATGAAGTATATGGTAACCACAAACCAAAAATCTACAATATGTACACAAGAAATAAGGAGAAAGGGATCCAAACACAACACTAAAGAAATGCATCAACATACAAGAGAAGAGATAACGAGAATAAGACACAAAACAGAGAATTTCAAAAACAACCAGAAAACAATTAATTGAATGGTAATAACTAAATACTATCAATAATTACCTTAACTGTAAATGGACTAAATGCTACAATCAAAAGACATAGGGTGGCTGAGTGAATAAAAAAACAAGACCCGTTCATGTACTGCCTAAAAGAGACCTACTTCAGATCAAAAGCCACACATACAGACTGAATGTAAAGGGATGGAAAAAGATATTTCATGAAAATTGAAACAAACAAACAAACAAACAAAAGGTGGGTAGCAATACTTATATCAGACAAAATAGACTGCATAACTGAGGCTACATCCCTTTCACACTGTAGATGTTTTTACTCATATAAGTGTTCTTTGTAATGCTGTATTTTGTGGCACTAAGTTTTTTAGTTTCCTTTTCAGAAAAGGAAACTAAAACAAAAATCCCATTTACAATAACATAAAAATACCACCCCCAATCCCCCCAAAAAAACACCTAGTAATAAATTTAACCAAGGATTTAAAAGACCTGTATTTGGAATATTATAAGACATTGAAGAATGAAACTGAAGAAGATACAAATAAATGAAAGGCTATAGTCATGGATAGAAAGAATTGACATTGTTAGAATGTTCATAATACTCAAAAGCAATCTACAGAATCAGTGTAATCCATTTGAAAATACCAGTGGCCTTTTTCACAGAGCTAGAACAATTAATTTATATAGAACCACAAAAGAGTCAAAACAGCATGACATTGGCATGAAAATAGATACATAGATCAATGGAACAGAAAAACAATCCTAAAATAAACCCATGCCTATACCCTGAGTGGCCAGATTATGATGACCACCCCATCAGTACCTCGTTGGGCCACCTTTTGCCTTCAGTACTGCGGCGATTCTTCTTGGCATTGACTCCACAAGATGTTGAAAGGTGATGCAAGGAATCTGACACCATGCCTGATGAATAGCACTGTCCGTGGCAAATCATTTGGCATCTCGGTGTTTCTATAGCTGGACAACTTACATCTTATTCATCAGCCGGCTGAACTGTTACTTTTTCAGAAATATAGATACCATCCAAAAATTTCCTGATATCCTTGTTTTTAACTGTTGTGGTTTGTTGAATCAAAGCAGCTGAATTTGACACAAGTTTAATGTCATTTCCTTCAAGAATCAACTCATCTTTCTGGGCTTGAGATACTGAACAAGCAATGCTTTACCTCATCCAAATTCTTCCGATGTATTTTTCGCCCCCAAAATTTCTAATTTCAACAAGAGAACCATTCTCCTGAATAATGACACTGATGGGAAAGTGAAAGTACACCGGCCTTATCTTGTAACAGAAGCCCAGTGTAACACCCTTGATCATGTTCTGTACATGACTGCAGGTAGTGCGAGCTGTGGTCAGTTCCTTTCTATTTCCCCACCATTGGGCAACCCGGAGCCTCTTCTTCTTTCCGAGGAGACTGAGCTCTACATTGATGTGGTTGAAGTCCCTCCGCAGGGTGCCTCTGGGGCCCTTCACAATAACGGTGCGCCCCTTCAGAGTGCTGTCCACATTTTCTGGGATGTCCACAGTCTGATTGCTGAGAATGGTCTTCATCCTCGTAGTAGATGCGGCAAAAATAAAAGAGCCAGTTCTGTGAGATTTGATGGCTGTGGAACCAGCTGCCTGATGGCTCTTTTAACTTTGTCCCACAAATGCTCAATTGGATTGAGACCTGGTGATTGTGGGGGCCACCTAACCAAAGTAAAGTCTATCTCATGTTCTTGAAACCACTCCCGCACAACACAAGCACCATGGCATGGCGCATTGTCTTGTTGGAAGAAGCCATCTCCATTGGGATACACCATCAACATGATAGGATGAACCTGATCAGCAATGATACTTAGGTATGTTGTGCTATTCACACGTTTATAATGATCTGGCCCTCTAGCAACTTCAGCGCGAAATTATAGCTGTAATATTTTTTTGGATATATCTCCTCAGGCAAGAGAAACAAAACACCACTAATCATCAGGGAAATGAACATTAAAACCACAATAAGATATCACCTCACATCTGTCAGAATGCCTATCATCCAACAACAAGCGTTGATGAGGATGTGGAGAAAGGGGACCCTCATGCACTGTTGGTGGGATTGTAAACTGGTTGCAACCACTACCAAAAGCATTATCGAGGTTCCTCAAAAAATTAAAAATAGAACTACTATATGATCCAAGAATTCTACTTCTAGGTAATTATCTTTAGAAATCTAAAACATTAATTCATAAGGACCTATGCATTCACAAATCTAAAACATTAATTCGTAAAGACATATGCCTTTACCTGTTCACTGTAGCATTACTTACAATAGCCAAGATATGGAAGCAACTTAAGTGTTCATTGATTATGAATGGATAAAGAAGATGTGTTACATATATACAATGGAATATGACTCAGCCATAAAAAAGAAATGGAAGCCTGGCCGGTGTTGCTCAGAGATTGAATGTTAACCTATGAACCAGGAGGTCATGGTTCAACTCTTCTCAGGGCACATACTGTGTTGCAGGCTCTATCCCCAGTAGGGGACATGCAAGAGGCAGCCGATAAATGATTCTTTCATCACTGATGTTCTTAATTCTCTCCCTCTCCCTTCATCTCTGAAATCAATAAAAATATATTTAAAAAAGAATGAAATCTTGCCAAACATGAATGGACCTAGAAGGTATTGTCAGACAGAGAAAGACAAATACCATATGATTTCACATATATGTGGAATCTTAAAAACAAAATAAACAAACAAAAGAGAAACTTCTAGATACAGAGAACAAACTGATGATTGCCAAATGGGCGATGGTTTGGGGGATGAGTAAAAAAGGGGAAGGGATTAAGTTGTACAAACTTTTAGTTATAAAAACAGTCACAGGGATGTAACGAACAGCACAGGGAACACTGTCAGTAATATTGTAATAGCTGGTATGGTGTCATTCAGGGACTAGACATATTGGGGTAAGGAATGTAGTGCCTAATCACTATACTGTATGCCTCAAACTAATATATTGTATGTAAACTGCAATTTAAATAGAAACTTAAAGATAAAAAGTAATTTGTCTCAAAGAAATGGAAATTTGTATATGTATATGTGTACATATATATGCACGTATATATGTTGTACACATGAAGAATGAAAATATAATTTTTCTCAAAAGGGCATTATGAAAAATAAATGTAATTGTAAGGAGACTTCAAAGACATATCATCGCTTAACTAATTTCCTCTTAAATTGAGGTTTAATGTTTTCTTTGCTAAAAAAGAAAAAAACTATTGACTCCTTTTCAAGTAAAGGCAAAGTATGAAGTGTTTAGATCTGTGCTTAGTATCGGAGCCTCAGGGATTTAAGACCCATTCTGAAATTCCTAATTCAGTAAGCACTCCCTACACTCATATTTCTGTGGCTTCTTTGTAGTTTTACCACTTAGAATTTCATCTCCCTTCTTTGTATGAAGATTCCATTAATAGTAATTATTGGAAGAGGGAGAGTTTTGCCTACTGACTTAAATTTATTTTTTGGAGTACTACTAACAACATTCACAAATTAAGATGGCTGGTAGCTTGAAATTGGCAATGGTGGGAGTCTTTACCTCACAGAACTTGATGAATGCCATAAACTGGGGCCTCTCCCTGCTCTCGAGAGTCAGTTGTTAAACACCAAACGTGCCTCTTTCCTCATGCTTGTTCTTCTAATAAACTAGTGGGGACACTAGTGTCACCGGAACAGAGGCCATGTCCTCCTTTCTTTACATGTATCTCTAGCACTTAACACAGGGCCCAGTGGTACTCAATGACTGTTTATAAATTATAGAATGAATAAAATTGGTTAGGAGATTGGTATCCAGACAGCCTCCTTCCTCTAATGCCAATTTTGCTCTCCAGGGGCAAACCCCTTTTGGGGCAAATATATATGGGACTTTCCTATGATTGGTTTACAGAGTTTAAATCTTACTTGTGAGAAAGAGTTTGGTTCCCTCATACCTTTGATCTTGCTGACCACCTTTGGAAGAACAAAACTGAATAAAGTATAATGTATATTAAAAAAGTGAAAAAGGCACACAGGTAAGATCTGATATTAAGAGAAAACTGGTAACTTCTCAAAACGTGTAATAATTGCCTAAAGAAAAAAAAAATCTATAAATGCTGAATGTAATTATAACTCATTACAATTAGGACTGAAATAAACATTTTGCCACAATGGTTGTAACAATTTTTTAATTAAAAAATTTTTAAAGTTTTTTATAAATTATATAATGGTCTGAGGCAACAAGTTTAGTTAAACTATTTCCATTCATTTAAATGGCCATCTATAGAAAAAAGGAAAACAATTTTATAAAAATGCCCATAGAAAAAATCAAATGGAGGGTAAATTCAAAAAAATTTTAAACAGATCTCCAAAACTCCTCTAGATACCATAAGAACAGAGGTAATAATATCTTTGAAAAATAATACTTAGAAAGTTAAATATTTAGGTTTTTCAAAAGGCCATCTTGAGAAGGTTTGTATCCAGGCATCATTTATTGTGAATATTTTAGGACAGTTTGAACTAAAGGAAGGATACAATAATGATCCCTTAACATTACTTTCAGGAAACTTAGCAAAATGTTTGTTTAGCAATAAGCCTTGCCTCGATGGAGAATATAGCCAGAGCTTTGCTTGGAAAAAGAAAGCTGCTAACTGGTAAAGTTGGGACTAGAACCCTGGTCATTCAATGGTCCAATGCTCTTTCTACATCCAATCTCAATGACCTGAATTTTATATAAAGAAAAAATATATAAGAGGTATTTTAGTTAGCTCAAGAATGGCCA
This sequence comes from Myotis davidii, assembly GCF_000327345.1. Lineage (NCBI taxonomy): Eukaryota > Metazoa > Chordata > Mammalia > Chiroptera > Vespertilionidae > Myotis > Myotis davidii. The sequence continues at coordinate 399,596 of NW_006287911.1, read as the reverse complement.
ACACAGTGAATATTAGCTTAAATTATAAGATTCATAGTTTTTGGAAAATGTTTATATACTAAAATATCATATATAGCATATTAAAAGCCCCTGATGTACTTTAGAGAAAAGTGAGAAAAGAATCAATCTACATTTGGCTTTTTAGTTCTAAGAGGCCTTGAAATATCTTCAAACATCCTGAGGCAGTATCATTACACAGGGTCTTGGAAAAATAAGAATTTTATTGAGATATAGAATATGGGTAGAAATATTTTGCAAGTACATCTCAAGGATTTCCTGACTGCTATTATCAGTAGTAAAGTGGCCAATTTTCCTGAAATACCCAGGGCAATTAAGTATCTCATGGACTAATGTGCACTACTCATTTGTAAGATGAAAATAAACTGTAGTGCTACCCTTAATAAATTAATACTCCATTTCTTTCCTACTATAGCTAATTTCTTCAAGAAACATGCTGTCTAGTTCACATGCAGTAAAAATAAAAGGCCTTTAAATAAGTAGCATGAATCTTGGTATAAATAATGTTTATTTGTACTATGTTAATAGAAATTCTTCTGAAAGTCTGCAACAAGTTATCCCAAATTATTGTGTATAATTTTTATGATGCCTCATATTAATGAAGTTCTTTGGTAGCTGATACTATGCACGCCATGAAGGAAAAGCTGTGATTTGTCAGAATAGACAAAGCTGGGCTTTAATCCATCCTTTTAACCCTACTGCCAAGTCTATATTGTTTTCACTGCGTCTCAATTAGGAGACAGGCAGGACACCTGGTACTTCTTTATCTAAGTCCCATGGGCTGCCAGATGACTCAAAATCCATAACAGGTGCTAAGGCAGTGTGAGGATAGACCTATTATTGAAAGCTGGAGTTGAATAAAATTTGAACCATATATAATTGCTCATAAATCAGTCAATTACTAAATGAAAACATTAAGTAAAAAGTTTATAAAAGCCCAATTCTACCAAAGTTCATGCAAACACATTTAAAAATATCAATCTTAAATAAATAGGATTAAAAATTTAAACCTACCAGAAGGTTACGAAAAATCCTTCCTGAACCCAATAGCCACTGGTTTCTAAAAAGCACTAACATGATCTTTTAATATGTGTACCTATTTTACTTTCATGATATTTGTAAGAAGCAAAACATCTAAAAGAAAAGCAAGTTATCTAGATTTCATATTTAAGGAAATTAAAATTATGGACTCTCATTCTTGATAAGGTCTACTTGAAAATACTATCATTAAGTAATAATGGCACTTTCATAGTCAACAGAGAACTGTTTCAGAATCACCAGTATTAGAGTAAGAGTTTACAAAACATGGAGGGGGAGATGAGAAACAATCACCTTTGTGTTCTTCCTTTTGGGAACAAATATGTCAGTACATTAATGTTGAGGAAATGCATATGTGTGTTTGAACTAAATACTAAACTTAGGATCGGCTAGAAGATTGTAAAAAAAGGGAAAAAAGTAACTAAATAAAGTGAAATTTTACAGTGTACAATTACTTAAGTGTTATCTCTACCTAAATGTGCACTAACTTAATTAAGGTTTTGTTTAAATGTTAAAATTACCAGGAGTACAAAAAAAGTGATTTATTATTATGGTAAGTAGTTACAAAGTACAGCAAACTGTCATTTAAGACCGTGCCATAGAATCTATGATAAACAGTATATTGGCTTAAACTAATGCACTATATGCCTCCAGGGAATGATAGGCTTAGAGACTGGACTTTAACATCAAAATCTACCCATTAATCTTGACTTAAATATAATCTATTCTGCAGTAAAAGGAAGAATGGGCATTCAATGAATTACTGTTTTTGAAATATTGCACTGGAGCCCATTTACTAAAATCATTTAAGAGGACATGAGGAGATGGAATACTAGTAAATTTTATAGACTGCTACAGATTTACAAAATGTGCATCTTATTTTCCCTCAACTTAGCAAGGGAATTATCATTTAAAAATTTTCATAGATTAAAGAAGTTTTCTTAAAATATCTTCCTCTAATCCTTTGAAAGAACGTATTTTATAAATTACAACAATGCAATATAATTTAGTCAACTAATGTTCACTTGAAAAAAAGAATTGCTTATGGAAAAATATAGTAAGGTTCAGGATCCTGGGGGCTAAAATAAGCTTTAATATTTTAAAAATATTGTAGGTCCTGTTTCTTTGAATCAGAATCACTAACTACATGATTAGACTGACCAGAAAAAAATGGATAGGCCAAGAGTAGTGTTTATAGAAATATCATGGCATACAGTGCTTCAGAAAAAGGAAACAACCCTCACATTTTGAAAGATATCTGAAATAAAATTAAATAAGAAAGAGATAACCATGATGACTAAAATAAATGTTACTCACTTATATGAAAAATCCAGTATTTAACCTTAAGATTTGCTGACTAGTTTATCTTTAGTGCATTATTTTAGCACTTGCAATTGTTACCCATAATATTAATTTACATTTCTATATTAATATAGCTTGTATATTCAGGTGATATTTGGGAATTCTAAAGAGCACAGTATAAAGAAAATTAAACCAAATTCATTTTAACCACACCTGATATATGAATTGAGGTGGTTTTAACCCATTTTCCCTTATTTTGAATTTTTATAAAGATTAAAAATACATTGCTTTCTTCATTTAAACACAGTAGCATAATGCAAAATTGAGTTTTGCTCTGCTATAATCTGGTGGGTTGAAAATACTGATAATGACACGTTAACAGGGAATTACTAGAAGTGGTTGCTTAAATGTATTTTTTTCTTGATAGTAGGTATGTGCTAAATAAAAGTCAACACTCCTATCAAGAGAGGAAGTAAATGTAGAAACATCAGTTCTGCAACAGCTATTTTTGTTCCTTCTCTTTTCTAAACAGCAATTAGTAAAGCAACCCCTTCCCCTCCTCCCTAGTGCTGTCAAGCTGTTCAGAGCAGTTTGCAACTTGACAATGGTACCATTGTGAATGCTCTCTGGGCTTCCTTCCCACAGAGAGTTAAATGGGCAGTTCCTGCTGCCCATGATTGGTGTCCAGTGAAATAATACTCAAGAGCCAGGTTTTATCAGCTTCACGCCAAAGAAGTGAAGCCAGGGAACCCAAGCCTTCATATCATACTGAACCATATGCCAACCCTGATGGCCCCAAAGGTTTATCACTAAGAATCAGGATCCATCATGTCCCTTGTGAAATTTCACTTCACATACCTTATGTGAAATGCAAAGCTTCACTAAAAACCAAACCTTCCTTACAATTGGTAAGAACAGATGGACGGTAACAGTGGTTTGGCAAGCAAAAGTTAAGATTTAAATAGGCTGTATTCTAGTGTTTGAGAAAAAAAGCAGAAGAAAATGGGGAGATTTGTGACCCGTAGCTTAATTTTAATTCCATTATTGAGTTATTAAAAATTCAATAGCAAAAGCCCTTATGTTTATTAAAAAGAAAAGAATGGATATGGATTAAAAACACTGCAATTCCTATGTCAAACAAAGTTAGACTAATTTCAGCTTCACAATTCTTCATTTTTTGCTCTGAAATCCCCAAACAGCATCTCAATCTACTGCTGCTTTTATATGTAAATAATGACTAGAATAAAAGTTGCACATCAAGTGGTAGGTGTGGTGAATAATAATGTGAGCATGCCAAATGCACCCTCATCATAATATCAACTTAAGGGTTTAAAGGAGAAAAAAAAATCTCCGTTCTAGCATAGGTGAGAAGTTGCTAAAGTCAGAAGTAGAGAAATTTCAAATTTTGTTGTTTTTAGGGAACAGTTTGCCCATCACCTGATAGAGTTCTCTATCTTCTTTCTCGTGCTTTATGATATGACCCAATTGTCTAGATTGGCAAATGTGAACAATACTGTCACACTGGATTTGACAAAAGAGAAAAAATGGTGATAGTGCTTTCTTTTCCTTTGAAATTTTTGTTGTGAAGCCAATGTACTATCAGAATAAGATAAAAATACTTCATTTCTCCATAATGTGTAAAATTATAATAGTGCATAAAAGCACAATAATGTATAAAAGTACTTTACATGAAAAAGTAAAAAGAAGGATTGTTATGCAGGAATGAAGAGTCTATCACGAAACTTAATAATGAAAATCTCAAACTGTCTTTTTAAATTGGCAAATATGTGTAAATATTACCAAACATTTAGAGACCTTTTTAGTCTCATTAAGAAATAACACTATTATTAGCCTGGCAATTACTGTACAACTAATTACTATAAAAACAGAGACTTTATTTAAATACTAATCTATTTATTTGGAAAGAATTTACTAGAAAAAGAAAATACATTCAAGTCTGTGTTCTGCTACTCAACAGGTAAAAATTATATAAAAGTGGAAGGAACTGTCACAGTACACATTGGTTGTTAATATTATTGGAAGTAGTATTAGAAAAACCAAGTTTATGTTGGTTTTCTTTCTGCTTGACTACATTATCTGGTTTTGACTTACTTCTTGGATTTCATTTGCTACTATTCTTCCCTTTGTTGTGGAACTCCTTGAATTTCTTGACCATATCACACTTTTATCCCTTCATGTCCATTTCCTATCATTGAAAAGCTCTTCTCTGGCCCTGTCTGAATGGCAAAATCCTATATAGCTTTGAGGTAATTAGCAGAACATGCTTCCTCAGTAAAGCATTCCTAATTTCTCCTCCCCACTATCCTCTTATACTTTAATATCTTTACCATCCTACTTTGCAATATCACTATTGTTGGGTCCTTCAGAGTGCACTTCAATCATTGATTCATCCATCCATCCATCCATCCATCCATCCACCCACTCACAGATGTCTTCCTCTCTCTTAAACCGGACGGTAAGCTACTGGTTGTATCCCTTGCTTTTCTCTCACAGTGCCTCACATATAAATATTGGTGAATAAATGAAAGATTGAAAATTGCTTGATGACCATTTTTTTTTGGTTGAAGAAATAAAATCTTTAAAAAATACTTAAATTTACCCTAACTGGTTTGGCTCAGTGGACTGAAGGGTCCCAGGTTCAATTCCAGTCAAGGGCATGTACCTTGGTTGTGGGCACATTCCCAGTAGGGGGTATGCAGGAGGCAGCTGATTGATGTTTCTCTCTCATCAATATTTCTAACTCTCTATCCCTCTCCCTTCCTCTCTGTAAAAAAATCAATAAAATATATTTAAAAAATACTTAAATTTGCCATAAGTGCACTGAATTCTTGGTAGAGAATAAAAATTTAAACTATTTCCAGAATTTATACAATGATAATAGAAATAGCAGTTGATCATGTACTAAAGTCCTTTTTGTGAGTTCCCATAGTTTAAACAGAAGAAAAATAATTATTACTAGTCCACATTAGCAAAACTTTCAAAGAGATCATCACTAGAGAATATTAAGAAACAAATGCTATTTTCAGACATACTGGTTTCATTTCCACAGAATACATTTCCTTCATTATTATTAAAAATGTATTACATGCCAGATAAATTTATATTTGTCACTTTTGCATCTTTTTGAAAAGACACAGACAGACTGGTTAGACCCAAACTCACATCTTTGAAGGTATGTAATAAAATATTACTACAGTGATTGTAAGGAAGCCTCTAAAATGCCAGCAACATCATCAATAAGTATATATTGCCATTCCTCAAAAAGAATAGCCGAACAAATTAAAATTGATGTAATAAAGAATATATTAGAGTCACAACAGAAGTTTTGCACATATCCAGGGCCCCTGTTTAAATAATGCTCTGTGTACATACACAGACTATAAAGGTTTGGCAGCAAAATCCAGGCCAGGGGGATGTTTAATAAAAAGTTTTCAGCAAGAAATTCTTCAATAGCAATGCCCATGTCTTTGACACAGAAAAGTTAAATGCTCCCATTACAAAGCAGATTGTTAGGTAAATGAGAATGTCTGCTCTTAGGTCCTACTGCAATGATTAATATCAAAGGCACAAGGGCTATAAGTATTTCAGAGGCCACAAAAACCTGGATCACTTAGTTCAGGAGTGGGGAACCTTTTTTCTGCCAAAGGCCATAAAAAATTATCAACTTAAAAATTAGCCTGCTATATTTGGTCAAACATTTAATTAATTCACCCCTAATGCCTTGGCAGGGCCAGACCAAATGTTTCTTGGGCGTTATGTGGGCCAGATGTTCCCCACCCCTGACTTAGTTGGTGAGACATTTTATTTTAAAAATTGCCTTCTTTTCTTTTGAAGCACGAATGGCCATAACCATAGATCTTAATATATTTAACAAATAACCAATTTGTCCATGAAGTTTAAGACTTTCATTTAGAAAGCATGTAGAACAAATGACACTCTAAAGATACTGCGAGCTCCTAAAGATGTAGATAGTGCTCAAGTTCAGAAATAAAATTGAGGACCTCAACAGTGCCTAGACTCCCACAGCTGACCCCACCCCACCATTGCTCTCCTGTGGGTACCCACCTCTTGTCATTC
>NW_006287911.1:375975-393129 GCF_000327345.1 Myotis davidii | reverse complement strand
AGGAAGTATGAGCCTTCAGGGCTTTAGCTATGTACTGCCTTGTTCCTGGGGAGGACACAAAACTGTACTCTCCCCACCTGTCACTGTCATAAAGTCAAGTCTCTTAATATACTTAGATTTGTGTTTTAGAAGAATATTTCCAGTGCCAATGTAGAGGATAATAATAATAAATCATCAACAACCAGGTAGCTATCATTGTCTGTGCTCTTGCTACATGACAGGCAGGCTGCTTAGTGCTTTAAGTGGGTAATTTAATTTAATCCTTACAATAATCCTGAGCTTTGTACACTTCTAACAGATTTTTAAAAAATAGACATAAAGACAGTGACACATTTAATAAGTGGTTCCAGACTCTGTAGCCCAATGCTTACTTCCCAACAAACAGCTTCCAAAATTTAAAATATAGCTGATACATAAATTAAGCGTACTTATCAATATTATCTTCTAAATCAATGACCTACAAAAGACAATAGATACATAAAATTATGTAGTTTCTCAATAAACACACTTTCTTCTAACATGAAATGGCAGCAATATTGATGAGCCTTCCTAAGAGGTTTTATAATGTTCTATCATAATGAATGGCAAACTGCATTAGTGGAGCCAATCAATTACACTTCATTTCATTTTGGCTCTCATACGTTTGCAACAGGTTCTTTACATTTGAGAAGTAAAACTGCAGGGATAACAAACTGTGACTAATTGAAGAATGATCATTGACTTCTGGTAATGTGTCTGATAAAGTTAAACAGAAAACCAATTCTGGCATTTAAGAAAGAGTCAAATCTAAACAGATTAGAAAAAATCAAATAATATTGGTTTGGTGGGAAAGAATAATAAACCTAGGAAGAAAGTGTTTTTTAAAGATGACATTTAATTCTAGAACATGCCGCATACTGAATATTTCAGAATATTACATGTATATTAAATACATACATGCATATACATAAAGCCCCAAAATGTAAATTACAAGAAATTATAAAAGACATGCTGCATTCCATCTACTCAAATCTCACCATTTCAGGCCCAGATTTTCTATACATTCTCCCTGGAACTACCACAGCCTTTCATATATAAACCTACTATGACACATTGTTCCTTGTGATATAATAATGGACATATTATTCTCTCCCCATTAAATTATAAGCTTATTAAAGACAATGTTACCACCTAATTTGTCTTTGCATCTCTCCAAATCTTTACCACTACCATGTTAGTGATCAATAAATATATGTTATAGAAAAAAAGCACTGAAGTTCTATTTCTTGACCTGGTGGCAGTTAAACTGTAATTATTCATATATAGTACATTTAGAATTAATGTACTTTTCTCAAATTACATTTTGCAATAAAAAAGGTTAAAAAACTTATGAAAAAAGAGGACATATGAGATGGCTAAATTTTTTAAAATATCCTCACCCAAGGATATGTTTATTGATTTTTGTGAGAGAGAAAGGGGGAGTGAGGCAGGGGAGGAGGGAGGGAGAGAGAGAGAAAGTGAGAGTGAGAAACATCAATGTGAGAAACACCGATTGGTTTTCTCCTGCATATGCCCTGACTGTGGATTGAACCGCAACCTAGGTATGTGCCCTGACCAGAAATCAAACCCACAACCTTTTGGTATATGGGAGAATGCTATAACCAACTGAGCTACCCACCCAGGCAAGATGGTTAATTTTATGTCAACTTGGCTAGGCGATGGTACTTGTTTTGGTCAAACACCAGCCTAGAAACCCAATTCTGGCATTTCAGAAAAAAGTCAAATCTAAACAGATTAGAAGCAATCAATCAGCTTTTAAATCAGGACTCTAAAGCAGAATACTCCCCATAATGTGGGTGAGCTTCATTCATCAGCTGAAGGCCTTACTAGAACAGAAGAGGTCCCCAAGGAAGAAAGGAATTTTATCTCCAGATGCCTTCTGACCCAGACTGCAACATCAACTCTACTCAGGAATTCCTGCAGATTTCAGACTTGCTAGGCAAAAATTATATGAGCCAATTTCTTAAAATCAGTCTTTCTCTATGTATGTATACACAGATTGTATTGATTCTGTTTTTCTAAGAACTCTAATACAACATGATTTTATGCTGTAACTTCTGAAAATTTCTATGTATAATCTCACATTAAATTTCTATGTATAATCTCTGGGTCAAAATAAATAGTTGATTTAACATTTTTATTTAAGAAATAGAGCCCTGGCTGGGTAGTTTAGTTGGTTAGAGTGTTGTTCCAATATGCCAAGCTGGTGGGTTCTATCCCTGGTCAGGGCACATAAAAGAAGCAACTAATGAATGCATAAGTAAGTGGAACCAATCAATGTCTGTCTCTCTCTCTCTCCCCTAAAATCAATCAATCGAAAAAAAAAATAGTCATGATAGCTAAGAGCATGAAATCAATGTTTTGAAATTATTATTTCCAATGCAAAGAAGCCAAAAAACAAACAAACAAAAACCCCAACTTCCTCCAAAAACCCAAATCTCTCTCTTTTAACAGGTAACTGATAAATGATAGCTAAAATCAACTTGAAATACCCCACAGGCCCAATGGTTACCCAGAATCGGCCTCCTCTTCCTCTCCAGTGTTATACTTTATTTGTAACTACATGCTCAAACCAAGAAGTTGAGCTTTAGACAAAAAAAGTATATAGCTGACAAAGTCAGAGACAGCAAAAAATATGCTTTCCAAGCACAAGTAATGCAAGAAATGACAAGTGAAGTGAAGGAGAGATTTCAAAGCTTGAAAAACAGTCATCAATACTGACAGATTACTGTAATTCTAGCTGCTAGCAAGATCGATTTGGGCAGCATTTGACAATCAATATTGTCCTCATTTAGTGAACAACATTAGATTCATAGTTACAGAAGATGTTCCAAGGATAAAATTTAAACTGTATTTAATGATCATAAATAGCACAATTTATGCTGTGGAATCTTAGTGGGTATTTTTATTGGGCATAAAATAAGTGACACAGCAGTGTAATTATCAAATATAATTGAGTTTATTACATATTATTTTACCCCTTCACTTCTCTTAGGAGGATTAAAGTAGTGACTCTGGTGATTTTCAAAGCCTACTTCTATCTCAATTTCTAAGTTTTATTGATCTGTTTTAGATCACATAGTTTTTTTTCCTTATCCAGATTTGTCAAAAACATACATTTAAAATTTAATATATTTCTGAAATATTTGTTATTTTAAATTAAAAGACATACACATATTTCAATATCTTAAAATAAAACATCACTTTAATTTATTATGTAAATTTTCACTTAAAAATCAAGTAATTCACTGTATGAAGACTTTCCTCACAATGTTTAAAATTAATATAGAATTTTGTGAATCTTTGTCAAATATGACTATGTGTTCTTCAGATTAGCAAAGGCTAGGAGTATCTCTACTATTTACTTTAATAGCATAGGAAAATAATTTCCATAAAGCTTCTAAATTCAAGCTTCCAAGTCAAGAAAAATTTCATCTGTCTTATTTAATGTTTTTACTCTGAGTGTTCAAGAATCGATTTTGCTGATAGAAATTGCTCATATTTACTGTGCAAATAAAGTGTTCATGTTTACTGGTTTCATCAGAAATTATCTCTCTTCATCTTAGATTTTCCTCCAATGTGGTATCTATTAACGTCTCAGCAAGATTTAACTATTACGAACTTCACGAAGCAGACTTGAAAATCCAATCCAATCAATTAACCTACCAACCAAGCAAATACAGAAACCCAATTAGGCAATTCCATGGTGTTGGGAAGAGTTGTTTTATATTGACTGTAATCTTTACACATAACAGAATTAATCACTGCACACAAAAATGTACCTTATTTTATTTACTAAGTACATCCAAATTCATTATCTCATTTAATCTTCACAACAATTCTGAGATGGGTATTAGCATGTTTTTAGAGAAGAAAAAAGTGAGGTTTAGAGATTCTGTGACTTCGACAAGGTCACAAAGCAGAGCTTGAATTAAAAGCAGTGTTTTCTAACTGCAAATCTAGTTATCAGACCTCTAGTGTAATGTGCAAATCTGAAATAGCTCTCAAGAGTATGAACTTAGGTGCAGGAAAAATAAATGAAGCCATATCCCCAACACTTTTAATTTTGCATTTAAAACTACTTTGTAAAGTGTGCATATTAAATGTTACTTGTACCTTGGGCCAGAAATAGTGTGTGTTTACCCAATAAATCCAGTTCCTGCTATATAATACAAGAGGCAAATAGAGTTTGTATTACAATCTAATCTCTTACCACTTTCCCAAAAGATTTAAGGCATTCTTTCCACTATCTTTTTTTATTTTATTTTTTAAAATATATATTTCATTGATTTTTTACAGAGAGGAAGGGAGAGGGATAGAGAGTTAGAAACATCAAAGAGAGAGAAACATAGATCAGCTGCCTCCTGCACACTTCCTACTGGGGATGTGCCCGCAACCAAGGTACATGCCCTTGACTGGAATCGAACTTGGGACCCTTGAGTCCACAGGCCGACGCTCTATCCACTGAGCCAAACCGGTTAGGACTCCACTATCTTTTTAAAAAAATATGTTTTTATTGATTTTAGAGAGAGGAAGGGAGAGGGAGCGAGAGAAACATTGATGTGGAAAAGAAACATTGATTGGCTATCTTCCGCAAGCCCCCTACTGGGGATTGAGCCCACAACCCAGGCAGGTGCACTGAACGGGAACTGAACCAGGGTCAAGGGCACATACCTCGGTTGCAGGCTCCTCCCTGGTAAATGGCACGATGCTCAACCAACTAAGCCACATTGGTCAGGGCTCAACTGTGTTTTAAATAAAACGGAAGAGGACACTAACCTCAGGATGAACACCAGAACCAGGTGGGCTATAAAGAAGCAAAGGTCAGAAAGAAACAACCTCAATGGACCTGACAATGTGGAGAAATTAGTTAATGGGTAACAATCTGTATATTCCTTGTAAGATTAACTACTTTTGTAGAGCCATGCGGAAATAATAAACCGAACCCTTGTATTTCACTACAATGACCACTTCAAATCTGAGTTTTCAATTAAAGTGAAGCTATAACTGTCATACCAGGTACATAAAAAATGCTATATAAATGTCATTAATGTTAATCAATGTAACATGGCATGATCCACCTATAATTCCATTTCATGGTGTCAGAATACATGAGAAATTACATAAAATTCAGATAATGTAAGCTAACTTTCATCATCAGAAGAAAATGCGGCAGACTTGTAATAAATCCATTTCATATGGAAAAAACATAGCATATATATATTTTTAATTCTCATCTGAGGATATTTTTCTAGTGATTTTTAGAGAGAGTGGAAGAGAGAGGGAAAGACAGAGAGAAATATTGATGTGAGAGAAACATTGATGTGAGAGAAACACATCATTAGTGGCCTCCTGCACAAGCCCTGACCAGAGCCCTAACCAGAGCCCAGGACGAGGAGGAGCCTGCAACCAAGGTACGTACCCTTGACCAAAATCAAACCTCGACCCTTTGGTCTGCAGGCTGATGCTCTATCCACTGAGCCAAACCAGCTAAGGCTAGAATATTTTTAAAAACCTTCCCTGTAAAGCTTAAATCCATAATCCTATATAATAAAAGGATAATATGCAAACTGTCACCTCGACCGGGAGTTCGACCAGTGTTTGGGGCCAGCCAGCCAACCGTGCACGCGGCCCCTCCCCCCGGCCAGCCCACACCTGATTGGCCCCCTACACCCCTCCCCCAAGCTGGCCTGGCCTGATTGGCTCCCGATCAGAGCGGGCCGGCTGGACCCCACCCGTGCACAAATTCATGCACCAGCCTCTAGTTTATTATATAAAAAGAAATAAAATGCTTTTAATCATATCGGAAAAGTAAAAGAAAACATAAACCTATTTTACAAAGGAATATGAGAAAACAATTTAAAATTTAAAACTGTATGTATATCATGTCTCAGGCACTGTTCTAAGAGCTTTACACATATTGCTTCATTGAGTTCTCATAATACCATGAGCTAGATATTATCATTCTCATTTTATATACATGAAAAATTAAGACTGACTGAGATTAAATAACTTGTCCAAGACTAGCTATATAGCATTTGAGGCCAGGCAATCTGGCTCCAGTAACCATATTCTTAAACACTCAATTTCCTTGCAAACTTCCATGTCTCTCTGTTGTTCCCTCTGCTTCTGGAATGCTCTTAATCTCACCCACCCAAAAAACTCAATCATCCTTCAAGATTGGTTCAATCCTCATATTTCTCAGAAATGTTTCCTGATACCACAACCCCTTTCACCTAAATAAGAGACCCCTTGTTATGATACTTCCAGAATATGCTGCATAACTACTATAGCACATGTAAGCACATGTACTGAAAACAGTGTATTTCTTTAACTAGACGAGTACTCTCCGATGACTGTTTTGGTTATTTCTGCACATCCAGAATAGCAGAGTGCCTAGCACATAATGGGGCTCTAATTAATTAACCAAAAGGCAATTAAGCACTGATTTAAAAATATATAAAATAAATTACCCCATTCAACTATTGTAAGTGCTCAAATTCAAATACTGGGGAGGAACTCTACTACCTATATATCAGTAAACAGAAATTCAAAGGTCTTAAAAACAGAAGAAACATTTACCTTGGAAAGTAGACAAATATTAGAATAAAAACCATATATTAAAAAGGATACAAGTTTTGATACAGTGGAATCAGTGATTTCAGAGCACGGCTTGCATTTATAGCTGTTGCTCGAACCATAATGGGTAGGACCTTTCCATTCACAATAGCACCATCAAAAAGTGGGCCAAAGAAGGGAACCTAATTGAAAAATTAGAACATAATTTTAAACTAAAATTGAAGAAAGGTTTATGTAAGAACAATCAAGACACTGCATACAAAAATGTTTCTGCTTTCCCTTTAGTTCTTTCTTCAGCAGAAATACTATTCAAATTCAATTATTTTCCATGATGGGTCATTCACATTAGAACAATAAACAAGAAATGCAAAAGGTCTACATGGTTTCATTCAAAAGAACTATTTACTTCATGGAACAGACTAAAAAATTTATATTCCCTGCCAAGTTTCAAATTTTTATAGCCTCAATTGTACCAAAAAATTCAGCACTGGAAATTCCTCTTTTTCCACGAGTAAACACAGGCAAGGTATACGTTCTTATAGGCAGCAAGTTAATTTTTTAAAAATTATTTTTGTGTGATACCCAGCTTTATTACAAAACCTGAAACATTTCTATTACAGAATTTGTTAGAAAAATCTTTGTTTTGATAATTGTCATTTTTATCACATGACTGACAATTTCAAGTTATTCTATTTGACTATGGTTGGTACAAATAGCAGCTGAAGGCAAGCACATGAGCTGTGAGTAATATAGTAAATATTTTAAGCTTATGGCCACATATTGTCTCTGCTGCATATTATTTTTCAATTAAAAAGAAACACACATTAAAATGTAGAAAACATCCTTAGCTTGTGGGCTATACAAAAATAGAAAGTGGGCCATAGTTTGCTGAACCTTATAAAATCTGGCCATAAGCTTCAATTCACACATAGGGAACTTAATTAAAGGAATTTTTAAGATTCATGATCAAATGTCAAAAAGTAAGTTTTCTATAAACTAAAAGTATTAAATTAAAAAAGAAACATGAAAATACTACCAAACATTTATTATTTTGAAGGAAAATACTAACACAGGTATGTTTCAATCCCACAGTATAACACATCCAACTAGAACAACTTATGGGGCTTTAAAACACACACTTTTTAGAACACATAGTTTTAGTACTCTAACTTATTAAGTGACATAACTAAATAATCACATAATCTTAATAAGATATATCAACTAAAAATACAGGAATCATATGTTCTAGTTATAAAGGAAATTACTACTTCTGACTGTGTCTTTTAGGAAATAGTAATCATTCTTTCAATAAAAGGTAAGCCCTTTTGTGAGCTTAGCATAAAAGAACTTGCACTCTGGCACTACCAAGCTTTCTCCCTTTTGAACATAGTTTCTTGCTACTCTTCCTGTTTCAGCTCCTTCTGAACCAGACTAAGACAATTCACATAGCTACCAGAGTTTGTCTCATTTCCCACCATTTTCACACCTTGATGTCTAGTCTAAATCCTTCTGAAAGAAGAAACAAAGCCATATAGAACTCAAAATATATTACTAAAATGTAAGATAAGAAGTTCTTACCTCTGGTTTTTTCATTATCTGGATACTGAACATGTGATTTTTCATTGGATATATTACAATAAGGACATCACCAAATTCTGTAGGAATAATTCCTCTTCTGTAGTCTCGAGTATGCTCTGACCAAACAATGTGTACTTCATCATTTCCTAAATGTCTCAACTAGAAAAACCAAGAAAATAGTTCAGAGTGCTTTAGAAAAGCTCTGTATTTATATAATTACTGTTAACATACTATAAAAAGATGAAAAGGTAAATAAATAAAAAACCATATTTTAAAAATTTCATTTGACCATTTTTTACAACACATGAAACACAAACATTCAAAGACATCAGGTGACACTACAGAAAACCAGACAGTTTTTAATGATCTATAGTTAATGGGAAACAGAGAACTTAGATAAAAAAGATTCCTATACATTCCAAATACTCTCCTTAACTAGCTATTGCACCAATTCTCCACTACCAAACTTTTTAAAAGATCGTTTAAAAGATTGTTTTTAAAGTGATTGATTTAGCCCAGCTGGCTTGGCTCAGTGGTTGAGCATGAACCTATGAACCAGGTCACGATTCCATTCCTATTCTGGGCACATGTCTGCGCTGCGGATTCGTTCCCCAGTAGGGGGTGTGCAGGCGGCAGCTGATCAATGATTCTCTCATTGATGTTTTTATGGCTCTCTCTCCCTCTCCCTTTCTCTCTGAAATCAATAAAAATTAAAATAAAAAGTGACTAAGATTCCTTTTTTTTAAATCATTCTCTGGAAGTGCTAATAAGCAGTGAACTGGTCTAAAAGAGGTAACAGGAAGAGAAGTAAAAGAAATGTAAAAGAAATAGATCATAAATTGGGTAATCACCTATTAAGTATGAAAAAGTTGACTATATCTGGTTTAACAAATTTATTTCCAGGTTTTCTTTGTCTATGAAACTATGCCTATGAAATTCATCCAAATAGACTTCTTTAGAGTTGGTAGACTCTCAATATGTTATTTAAATATTTGTGATGCTTACTAAGATGTTTTTGGCAAAGAGAGATCATACTGTGATTAAATTTATAAAAAGCACAGTACCCCAAAGTTGAATTTCTGTAAGTTATTAGAAAAATGAACCTAATACCATTAGTCTTGCATGTTCTTCATAGAGATTACTCTATGGACATGTATTTTAAAACAAACTTTGGTTATCTTAGCACGTTTATTGATTCTGCTATTGCAAACATTTGAGTCCATTTTTGAGTCACATCTCACACGAACCTATTACTTTCAGGTAAGTGGACATATTGTAGTTGGGAAAGTCTGAAAGCAAAAAACTAGGATAAGTGTCATTAGTATTTACATTTTTAGTATGAGTTATTTCTATTTCTGAAATATGCTTTTTTTGGCTTAAGCACCACAGGGTAGAAAAAGAGTTAAATGTGTAATTTAAAGGAAGGAGTTAAGTCCAATTAATGAAAAGCTCCCTGGAGTTCTTAACCTAGGTTCAAAGGCTCTGTGAATATTGGAAAGTTATCTGTAAAATTTTATACATTTTTCCGAGTAGAGAGTCTATCAAAGTAAGAGTAGGCAATACAAAAAAAAGCCAAGAATCAGTGTTTTAATGTTTTGTTTTGTTTTTTAAAAGTCTAAACAGACCTTTAATGACTGGGGTGTGGTTTAGGATTTAAAGATTGTTGAATGGAACTGCGGCTCACGAGCCACATGCGGCTCTTTGGCCCCTTGAGTGTGGCTCTTCCCCAAAATACCACATGCGGGGGCACATGTACAGTGCGATTGAAATTTCGTGGCCCATGCACAGAAGTTGGTATTTTGCGGAAGAGCCACACTCAAGGGGCCAGAGAGCCGCATGTGGCTTGCGAGCTGCAGTTTGCCGACCACTGGTCTAGGCCATGGGGACAGAAGTGATCAGTAGGCTGTCTGAGACTGCTGCTGGCAGTAGCCACTTCAGTGCACGTAGCCTTTGTTTTTGTAGTAGCCATCCTTCTGGTCTCGGAAGTGGCCACCACAGGTACCATGCTTGTGGTCAAACTCCGCTCACTGTTTTCTACAAGGCTGCTCAGCTTCTCCACCAGCTTACAGAGCCAGGTCATGTTGGGCACTGGGCTCCGTGTTGGCTGGTTCAAGGAGGCCATCAATACTTCATTAATAATCATCTTGCTAATGATGGTGTGCACAGTGGGCAGGTTCAGCCTAACCAGTGTCTCCATGCTGATGTAGTCGTGATACTGCTGTAGGTAAAGCAGGTCTGCAGTGACTCTTCCTGGATCTTCCTAACCAGTATGATTCAGACTTTGTTGGCCTCAAAGACAAGGTCCCCATACTTTGGGGACCTTATCTTCTCATTGAAGGTCTTCCAGTTGCCCATCTTCATTGATTCAGGGGGATCCAGGAAGGGCTGTCATTGGCCCACTCGCAGCTGGTAATGGAAATGCTTGCTGATCATATGTTGGCGGGCATCACTCTGTTGGGCGGCCATGTAGGGGATCTCCAGGAGCATGGTAGACACCACGTAAACACACTCCAGCAGCTCCAGGTTGATGTGCAGGTGGAAGGGCACCTGCTGGTGCCACTCCACCTTCTCCCGCTCCTGGCTGGGCTCCTTTAGGCGGTGTAGTGGAGACCCTGGCCCAGAAGTTTCTGGGCCTGACTCCTTGACTGGATGTCCAGCAGGGCATTGTGAGCATCATTGGACAGTCCTTGGTGGAAGGCACAGATGCGCAGCTGTGCCATGGTGTGGTTTTACAGGATCTGTACTGGACTATGTGCTGTCTTTTTTGTTGTGTTTTTTTTTTTAACTTTTTGTGAATGCTGTCTTGTAGGTGTCTCATAGCATGAGGTCGTGGACTTGGTACCAGTGGGAGATATGGTAGAGGATGGCGCACGTGCAGTCTGCAGTTTTTGGCATAGATGTATTTGCGAAGTCTCTCCATTAGCACAGCTGAGTCCTTGCCCTCATTTTTTGCTTGATCTTGGTTGGACTTTGAGGAGCACTTAGGGAAGGTAAGCTGCTGCTGATGGGCCTTATAATTAAACTTGCAGAAGGTGTGCAGAATGCACCTCAAGCAGACATGACAGATCTCCTCAGTGGTGCCCTTCTCTTCCAGGTAGCGCTGCACAAGCTCAATGATTGGAATATACCTGTGCCTCATCCTTCAGGTGCTCCATATACTCTTTGGAATGAGGATCAGTATTTTGCATTATTTTGGTAAATTCTTCATCCATTCATTCCACCAGAGTTAGGATACAGCCATAAACACGCAGTGGCTGGTCAACATTATGTGGCTTTTCACTCTCTTTCAGAATGTTCTCTTCAACAAAGATGTTAGGTTTTGCAAACAGGATGTCCATCAGCTCACTGATGCAGTCCAGGCTTCATGAATGTGGCCAGGTTGGCGTTGTAGTCATAGAGAGAACTTGAGGTTGATGATGACATCCTCCCCAAGGTTGTTTTCAGAAGTAATCTGAACCAGTAGCTGTAGCAGCTCAATCTGGATTGTACAATCAGTTCCCTTCTTGCCTTGTACCTGTAGGATCTCATTCAGTTTCTTGATAACAACAGTGTGGATGGATGATCTCAGTTCCTTTGGCAAACATTTTTGGTTTCTCCTTAATGAGCACACTCCATCTCGGACCCTTTCCCACTCCCCACATTAATTGTCCTCCTCCTCATCCAGGTGCTTTGATTTCCTATCGTGCTGCTTCTTGGCTTTGTCCTCCCATTTCTTCTCAGTAGCC
Organism: Myotis davidii; assembly: GCF_000327345.1. NCBI lineage: Eukaryota > Metazoa > Chordata > Mammalia > Chiroptera > Vespertilionidae > Myotis > Myotis davidii. Next base: position 381,208 of record NW_006287911.1, on the reverse strand, counting down.
TTCTTGTCCTCTGTGGCCAGAGCCATTTTAAGGAATCTTGAGGCCACCATGGCCTGTTTCCCTTCCTCCTCCTCCTCCTCTGATTCAAAAGACGTTGAACCTATGTCCCACCCTTCATCCTCTTGAGTCCTCATCTTTTTCCTTCATCTTTTTTAGAAACTTTGACTCTCTCCAGAAGGAGCTCCTGGTTTCTTCTTCAAGAAAGCTGCAGCACTGACTCCGTCTTCATCCCTAGCTGAAGAGCCTTTTGAATCCTTTCTTCTCAGCATCTTCATCTGCAGACTGTTCAGGGTTCTGCTTATCATTTGTAATAAGGGACTCAAAATCTTAGTGTTTTTGGATCCTTGGAGCAGGGTGCTCAAGGCCTAAGCATTGTTCTTATTCATATTCTTCTTCCCTTCCTTATCTTTCCATAACTCATTAAGATAGTCTCTTAAATCAGCCAGGATACAGATATAGAACTGGGGACACCTTTCTTATCCACAGTGATTTTATCCTTCCCATATGCTTTTGCCAGGAGCTCAAACTCTTCTAGGCACTTAGTGACATCCTGAATCTTCATGGCATTACCAAGGGTCTGATAAGGTTGGTCAACTCCTCAAACCTGTAGTCCTTGGCACTTCGAACCACTCTCTTGATATCTTCTTCATCTTCACTCAGCAACAATGGCTGTTTGTGGTAGTTACGCCTGACAGGTTTGGTGACAAGCTCCTCCCTGAACAGGGACAACTGATGCTGAAAAACTGTGACATGGCAGATCAGTTGAGCCTACGAGTCACACCACAGAACTCTAATTGTTCTTAAAGTCCCCAATACTAATCTATCTAGAAAATCCTAATCACTATGGATGTTAAGTATTTGAGAATACAAGGTAAATTCCTGAACTTTAAAATTTGTATTACTAAACAAGAAATGTCTTCTCAGATACTTTGATGGATTATAAGATATAGGCAGCTATTATTATTCTAAAAATAATAACCAGCTAAATCTAGACACCAGAATCTATTTTAGAAATATAGTATAAATATTTTTTCTTTTAAGGAGGACTTTTTTTTTTTTATAGGTTTAAGTGGATTAAATAACTCTTTTTTTAAAAAAAATATTTTGGAAACCATAAATGTGCTTATTGTTCTAAATAAATGACGGTAGACCTCAAATATCAAAATATTGTATAAGTTTTAACTCCCATTATTTATATCACACACAGACTTGAATGATATACTAGTAAATGTAGGACTTAGGCTTTGTGACATATTTAAAAACCAAAAAAGATTACACAACTCAAAAGCCATGGCTCTATAATTTCATTTTTTAATCAAAATACTTTAAAAATATCCTTCCTATACAGCCATCCCCATGTGTCAGTTTTCCTAATAGGTTTATGTTAACTGAATACAAAAGAAATGTGAAATAAATTTAACCAGGAGGGATGATCCAATCTAATTTTGATACATTAATGTCATATGCTGTACATGTTACAATAGCAGCCAGATCTAATACTAAGCTCCAGGCTATACTGAGATTTCCAAATGGCAGATTGTTCTAAGTGATATCAAGTATAATTGAAGTAATAAACGATAGCAAAAGCTGAGCACACTGTCAGGAAGAATTTAAGTATTTACTTTTTAAAATTAAGTGAGTTAGGTTAGGAAAGACAAGACAACTGAAATAATGCAGGTCTCAATTTACAGAAAATTCCTTTTATTTATCTGCTACATTAACCCTTGAACTCTTGCCAAAGCTATCTATAATTTCTAGTGTTCACTTATCTAAAGAAATGAGAGAAAAGGGCAACTGTAGTTTTATCTTATAACCAAGGCTTCCCTTCAAATATCTACTAGAGTATTAAAAGTCTGCTTAATGGAAAAGAACAATACATTTTTACCACGATGTTGTAATGAAGATATTTGTGGTCCAGAACCATGTGTATTACAAAGTTATTCTAAACATGTTCAAGCAATTTAAGGGAAAGCTTCAAGAATATCCCTTATGATTTATATTCAAATGCTAAAAAAGTAATTATTTTATTATGTCATGACAAGCCATGCTTTTATATCTATATATAGAATAATCCTACTATATAATAAACACAAATTGAGAAATTACTAATCATTGTTATGTATCTTAGAAATTTCTGAAAAGACTACTAAAAGATCAATTTTTAGTGCTTAACAGTTAATAGAAATTTCAGAAGTGTGTTTGATATATTTTATTTGACATAAAAACTTGCTATAAGATTTTATATTTACTTATTTCTTATCTCTCATGGAGTTACAAGACTATGTATAGTCAACGAGCTTTTCTATACTCTGAAAACACTCAAAGGGGTTTCTAACTACATGTATTACATTTGTACCAGATATCAATCACTTCTGAAATAGAGTACAAGACTTATGTATATAGAGTAGGTATGTTAAAATCAACTACTCTTCCAAATTCACTTCAACTACTGCTGAAGTTATTTTGGAATTCAAAGTATATAACATTAGCTGTAGATTATCATTACCAATTTATGAAGACAAAGCAGTTAAATGAAATTCAACATGTGTAAAATTGAAGTCCTCAAACCATTATAGAATATTAGCACCAGAAGAGACCTTGAAGTTCTATTTTCCTACCCAATACAGGAACTTCCACTGCAATATTCCTGACAAGTAATCCTGCCTCTGCTTAAATACTTCTAAAGTTAGGTAGCTTACAAATTCATAAATCAGCCCATTTATTTTTAAAAGCTTCAATCATTAGAACATTCTTTATGCTAAGCTAAAATATCCCTTTCTGAAGCTAGTTCTGCCAAAATGAGAAGGATTATCAAGTAAATCCAACCTATATTCTATATATTTTCAGATCAGTCTAATAATATATCTCAACTTTACTTTTCCAGGCTAAGTGTCCTTAGTTCCTCTTCTTACAGTTTACAAACCAATTCATTATCCTGGATTATTACCACAGTTTATTGATATTTCTATTAAACTGTGGTGTTTTGACAAAGAGCACTGGCCTATCTATCTATAGTGGCACTACTACTTTGTTTTGTTCATTACATTTAATTTTCTGCATTTTTATATCTTTGGCTCAAATAGAAGTTGCACTCAATTCAAACCCCTAAGTCTTTTTCTACACAGTTCTTTTAAGCTGGTACAACTGAGTGCTAGGACTAAAGAGAGGATTTCATATTTATTCTCATTAAATTTTACCCTGTTAGGTTCAGATTATCTTTAAGCCTATTAAGGTCATTAATCTGATTCTGCTATTCAATGTGTTGCCTCTCTTCTTTCCCAGATTTGTGTTATTCTTAAATTCAAATTCTTGTGTCTTCATGTAAATTTTGGATACCAATGTCAAATGGGACACAGGTTTGGGTAAGAGCCATTACAGATGTTCCTCCTGGTTAAAAAAATATCCACACTTACTACATGTTTACTAAGTGCTTTGTGATAACTTATTTAATTTTTACAACAATGCTACATGGTAAATATAATTATAATTACCTCCATTGTTATAGGTGAGGCACTGAAGCTTTAAAAGATAAAGCAAGCTTGGCTAAGGTCACATAACTAGTTCCAGAAACCACACTTTAACCACTTCCCTATATTGCCTCTTATTAAATAATTTATGTCTCTAGATATAATTACACAACTAGTTATGAATATACTAACTGAACTATTATAAAGACTACATTTCTTCAATTTGTCCACAAGAAATGACTTTGTTAAATGCTTTATACTGTCTATGGCTTTCCCTGATCTAGTAATCCTATTAAAACAAATTAAGTTATTTTGATGCAATTTGTTATGGTGAACTCATAGTGGCTCCTAGTGATCACTACTTCATTACCTAAGTGCTCACAAAACATCTGTTTAATAATCCTATTTTGCCAGGCATTGACATGGAGTTCATGAACGTTAGCAATTTTTGTAGTTGGTGGTCTGTTCAATCTCTTTTAATGAAAATCAGATGCCTGACTATCTTATGGTCGTGTTCTCATTTTCCATGATTATGAAAAGAGAGAGATTCCAGAGTCAATTCTAGATTTCCTCATTGCCACAGAACATCACTCATCTGGAGTTGGAGACTAGAATTCATGTAAAGTAATTTCATAAAATCAGCTTACTCTATGACTTCCCCATTTCTGTTAAAAGCACCAAACAATTCATTATACTCAGGTCAAAACCTGAAAGTCATCAATTTCTGTTTTCCTTACTGTATCTCTAACAGGCAAGTTCTTCATTAAAAAAAAATTATACCTCTTTTTTGTACTTTCCTATTTCTTCTACTGTTGCCCAAGGTCAGATGCCAGTCATCCTACACAACTGAACTAGCTCATGAGTTTCTAAAAGGCCTTCTTCTCTCCTCCTTCCTGTAGTCCTTCCTACCCAATTCTTTCATACGGTAGAAAATACTGAGAGCTGAGTAAATGCACTGTGCTAGCTACTACAGATACAATGGTGAGGAAAAAACAGACATAGTCTCTGCTCTCACAAAGCTTCAAATCCAGTGGAGAAGACAGAGTAAAATAACTAGGCAATCTAATCTAATAAAAGATAAACATGCAAATTGACAGTACCTTTGCTACGCCTTAAGCCATGCCCATCAGTCAATCAGAGCGACTACATGCAAATTAACCCAACCAAGATGGTGGCCGGCAGCCACGGAGCTAGAGCAAGCAGGAGACTTGGCTGCCCCAGTGATGGAGGAAGCAAAGCTTCCACTGGCCGCAGCCGGCTCTGAGCTCCACTGAAGGCAACAAAGTTTTAATTATAGAAGGTAAATAAATCCCAGAATAAAAAAAAAGAAAAAAAAAAAGAGAGGCTGGGAGCTTCTGTTGCTGGGGAACTTGGCCAGCCTGACAAAGATGTGAATTGACTGTACCTTTGCCACACCCATCAGCCAATCAGAAGAGTATGCAAATTAACCAACAAAGATGGCCGTTAAATTTGCATACTGCAGGCAGGGCAGGGCAGTGCAGCCGCCAGAGCGAGGTGCCACCATCCCGGGCCGAAGGCCGGCCCCAGAAGCCCCAGAAGTCGCCCAGAAGCCAGTGATCTGGGGGAGATGGGCGTCAGGCCTGGGCAAGAGGCTGATCCGCCGATCAGAAGGTGATGAAGGTTGACGCCTCTGGCCGAGGCGTCAGGCCTGGGCAGGGGGCGGAGCCGGCAATCGGAGGGGTCTGGGGGTCCCCTGCCCAGGCCTGATGCCCAGGCCAGAGGCATAAGGCCTGGGGGGGGGCAGA
>NW_006287911.1:375459-375708 GCF_000327345.1 Myotis davidii | reverse complement strand
TGGGAGGGTGATGAGGGTCAACTCCTCTGGCTGAGGCATCAGGCCTGGGTGGGGGGCAGAGCCGGTGATTGGGGAGGAGATAGGGGTCCCCTGCCCAGGCCTGATAACTTGGCGAGAGGTGTCAGGCCTGGGCAAGGGGCCAATCTGGCGATTTGAGGGTGATGGGGGTCGACGCCTCTGGCTGAGGCGTCAGGTCTGGGTGAGGATGGAGCCGGTGATCAGGGGGAGATGGGGATCCCTTGCCCAGGC
>NW_006287911.1:355637-374812 GCF_000327345.1 Myotis davidii | reverse complement strand
CACACACAGACCATCAGGGGGCAGACGCTCAATGCAGGAGCTGCCCCCTGGTGGTCAGTGTGCTCCCACAGGGGGAGCTCTGCTCAGCCACAAGCCAGGCTGATGGCTGCCAGTACAGAGGGTGTGGCTCCCGCGTCCTCAGCAGCTCTAAGGATGTACGACTGCAGCATAGGCCTGCTCCCTGCTGGCAAGTGGACATCCCCCGAGGGGGCCTGGCCTGCCAGAGGGATGTCCGACTGTCAGTTTAGGCCCAATCCCCTGGGGAGCAGGCCTAAGCCAGCAGGTCGTCATTTTTTTAGGGGTCCCAGACTGTGAGAGGACACAGGCTGGGCTGAGGGATGACACACACCCCCCCGAGTGCACAAATTTTTGTGCACCAAGCCTCTAGTCCATACTAATAAAAGCCTAGGTGGCCCTTGCGCCCTTGCACGATGCCCTCACGTCATCACAAGACAACCGCCCCTACGTTGTCACAAGATGGTCACAAGATGACTGGCAGAGGAGGGCAGTTGGGGGCAACCAGGCCTGTGGGGGAGGGCAGATGGGGGTGACCTGGCCTGCAGGGGAGGGCAGCTGGGGGCGACCAGGCCTGCAGGGGAGGGCAGTTGGGTGCTACCAGGCTGGCAGGGGAGGGCAGTTTGGGGCGAGATCAGGCCGGCAGGGGAGGGCAGTTGGGGGTGATCAGGCCAGCAGGAGAGGGCAGTTGGGGGTGATCAGGCCAGCAGGGGAGCAGTTAGGGGTCAATTAGGCTGGCAGGGGAGTCTAGTTAGGGGATGATCAGGCTGGCAGATAGAAGTGGTTAGGGGCAATCAGGCAGGCAGGCGAGCAGTTAGGAGCTAGTGTCCTGGATTGTGAGAGGGATGTCTGACTGCTAGTTTAGGCCCAATTGAGGGGTCCCAGATGGGAGAGGGTGCCTGCCAGGCTGAGGGACACTCCCCTACCCCTGTGCACGAATTTTGTGCACCAGGCCTCTAGTAAATTAATAATTAACAATATAGACAATGCTCTAAATATACTCCCCCAAATGCAAATATCAAAGAAAACTAAGGTATAATGGCAACTTGAAGAATGCAAAGAAGGTAATTAGGTTAGGTAGTTACTTCAGCAGATAGTGGGTATACATGCAGAAATTGAAAATGAGTAATACTGCCCCACATCCTCATGTTTTCCCTAATCTCCCAGACACTCGTATGTAGCAAAACATACAATATCATATACTCCTCAACCATGTGAAAAGCATACGTTCATACACATTCTTATAGCCACATACGTTTTCATACATTCACTTCCTGTGTGGATCATTCATTTACTTTTTAGTAACTAAGAAAAACATCTTGCTCTAGCTGGTTTGGCTCAGTGGATAAAGCATCTGCCTGCAGACTGAAGGGTCCTGAGTTCGAGTCCAGTCAAGAGCACATGCCTGGGTTGCAGACTTGATCCCCAGTAGGGGGTGTGCAGGAGGCAGCCGATCAATGATGCTCTCTCATCATTGATCTTTCTATCTCTTTCTCTCTCTCCCTTCCTCTCTGAAATAAATAAAAATATATATATTAAAAAAAAAGCTTCTTGACGCAATAGGCACAGCATCTATCTAGTACATGATACCTTAGTAGAGTAGACACTCAATAAATACTCAATTAATAATTAAAAGGATAATACCACAGTCCTAGTTAATTTTTTCCCTATCATTACATAGTGTAAGCATAAAAACAATTATCTGCAATTATGGCATTTATTTTAATATGCCACTTTGAAGGTGATAAATGCTATAAACAAAATAAAATTAGGTATGTGATGGAGTTACTGGGTAGAGGGGGCTACTTTGCTAGGATGATCTGGAAAGGATCCTCTGAGGAACTGTCTATATGAGTCTGAGAATACGACAATGAAAATGAGAAAGCCTGATGATGTGGAGAAAGAGCATTTCAAATAGAAAGAGTAGTAAGTGCATAACTCCTGAGATAAGAACAAACTTGACATGCTGGCAGATTAGAATGACAGCCAGTAAGGCCACATGTGGTAAAGGGAAAAGAAAGCAACAGAAGATGAGACCAGAGGGTTAGGCAGGAAGGTGGCCAAGTCACGTAGGGCACTGAAGGCCACAGTGGGGAATTCAAATTTTATTCTACATGCAATGAGAAACCATTTCTATACCACACAAATTATATCATTTCCAGTAGTGAGATAAATTTACTCTGGAGCATTTGTATTTTCTGGTTTCTCTATCTATTCTTGTCATTAGGAGTATATTTATAGAAATTGGGGTTAAGGATAGAGTCTATGACATTAAAATGGAATTATTTTATGTAAGGTTGTTATATTTTGGGACTGAAACCATGGGTATAATTCCATAACATTTATTAGCTATTATGTTACTATACTTTTACTAAAATAATTAATTTGTTATTCCTTAAATTTTTTTGAACTAATTCTCCAGACTATATTCAGCATATAGTTCTTTGGAAAGTGAAGTATATTGCAATTTTATTCCCAAATAAAATAAAAATAGGAAATATTAAAATCAGACCAAACGGGTCTACAAAAGCTCACTCATTTGCTAAACTATTGTGACCAAATTTTTAAAAAGAAAATGAATTGCTGTCCATTATACTAACAGTATTTCAGAAGAAACTGACATCAATAAAAGGCTTCTTTCCCCTCTTTTTGGGGCGGGGGGAGGGACCCAGGAAATGATAGACTAGAGAGTCCAACTAAATATGTTACAATTATCTGAACTTGATCTTTATCAAACTCGTAAAAGGATGATTCAGCTACCTATGGAGCAGAGTATCAGCAAGTGGCTGGAACAAGGAGACAGAGGAAATGAGACCAGCTCCTGTGAACACTTTATACCAATGCTTGCAGCACTTTTGATTTTTTTAGGGGTGAATAAACTCAGTTACGTGGAAATTATTTTTAACCATTTTCCATCAATCCTCCTCAGGTAGAGATAATTTATAGAACAGATGATTTGAACTAGGGTTATATCAGGATTTCTGATATGGTGGAATAATATTTCTGAGAGAGACTACTTTGTTAGGCTGAATGTTTGGTTAATTTGTTCCAGAAGTATAGTCTAAAAAAAAAGAAGTATAGTCTATATTGTAAAAATTCTGTTCCTACTGTCTTGAGCCTTGAAAAAGCTCCTCATCACATGAAATAAAAGGATATATTTAAATATGTTCAAAGATATTTACCTCTTATTCTGAGAAAATAAAATGCTTAAAAATAATGTACAAAATCACCACATATTTTAAATAAAAAGTGAGAACTCAAATTAGTTTCTGTAAACTAGATATAAATGAGTTTCTCCTTTCAAGTTTAAAACAAAGAACCAGAGTCATAAATAATTCTAGCTTGCCAGAGGCATGGCTATTTCTTTATACTGACTGTCGACTATCTAATTTAATTAGAGGTATTAAACTCCATGCTGAGGTCAACGAGTCTTACATCCTCCAATATTACACTTCAACCAGTGCTCATTAATGTGTCTACTGAATGGATTAACACACTAAAGATATATGTACAAAGGAAAGGGGGACAACCTAATGATATCCAATTGTTCATTTGTAATAGGACACATGTTCTAGGCCTCAACTTATTACCTCTAATGTGGAATTTATTAAATTCAGGAGAAAAAATGCCAATACAGAAAGTGATTTTTTATTAAGGGGAACTGGTATAAGACAACTGGTTTCTATGATTAAATTTAAACATTTAACCTTTTATTAAAAAGAAATTGATACTATAATAGAGCTAAAATATAAGCCTGTTACTTAGAAAAATCTTACATACTAGCACTCTGAAGAGCAGATTAAGGACACGAGTAATAAAGAACAGGAAAAAGGAAAACTCAGTATATAGAGTAATAAATATTAAGTTGACAGGTTTTACTTTTATATGGTAGGTACTATATATGTGAAAGCAGTGACATTTAAAATTTCAAAATACTTAGAGATTAAATAACACACTTCTAAATAACACATGGGTCAAAGATTCTCAAGAGAAAATAAAAAATATTTTGAACTAAATGAAAATAAAAAAGTTATGGAAAAGGATACTAGTGATGGGTGTATAACAGTAAATGAATTTTATGCCAATGGACTGTACATTTAAAGTAGTTAAAATGGTAAATTTCACGTTGCATATATGTTTTATATTTTAAAAAAACACCTTTCTATACTTATAGGAAACTCTTAGTGTTCAAGGTTTAATCCCTCAAAATTCCAATATTTAAAATTTTCACCATTTAAAAGTATAATTTCAAATAGAACTCAACTGTTTAACAATTCTTAAATGGTGTTATCATTTCCAAAATTAATTTTGTTGTGATACCTGATTGTTAAACATCCATTTCAGATTCTTCTTATATAGAGACAAACCATTGTGAATGTTTTGAATGAAATAATAAATCTTACTTGACATTTCCACAAAGGTCACAGGTACGAAAGTTTAAGTACCATATAATGATCAGGTTTAATATAGTGAAGTAAAAATGTCCTGACATAATTTTTAAAAAGTATTTTAACAAAAAATGATATACTTTATTCTGTTCTTCTGCTTGCAATCTAAGGTACTATTAATTTTAGACTGTTCCGGGGTTTAAAAGTTATATCCATGGAGCCAAAAAATGATGATGATGATAAATATGAGTCACTGCCAAGTTCTTAATGATTAAAATTATTTATCTTTTTGTATTATACTCATACTTACACACCTCCTCCTAAACCTACCACACTATTGTCTGTGTCCATCATGGCTCTTTTTGCACTTCTAAAAACTACATGCCAAGAAATTCTAGAGCAAACCTCTATTGAACATGCTTTCCTACATTTATCAATTATCTTCATCTTTATTACTCATTCCAATCTAATTAGCATCCTTTTATTACTTTTACTAACCATTACTCATTTAGTAAGCATTTTCCAACAATATTCTAAAATATAAACAAAATGCATCAAGGATATTAAATCAATCTTATAAAATATTTGAGAAGAGTTCTGAAGTTCCTTCTTAATAGTGTGATAAGAGCACTGTTTTCATAGCTTATTAATGAAGTGTACAGAGCTTTGATATCAAGCAACAAATATCAAGTAAAATGACCTATGATATTAAGTTGGTTACATGCAGCAGTTTTGAATAAGTGGAGCAGGAAGAAAAGATGGAGGAGGAAGAAAAGATGGAGGAAGTGGAGAAGGCAAAGAGAAGAAACGTTGGATAAGATTTTAATTTTAAAGTATTTCTTCCTAACAAAACCATATACACACAACTGTTCTCTGAGGTATCCCTGTGGTCATTAAAATGATTTTTGAATAACGGTACCAATTACAGTAAAATGGTTTTAAAAGGTGTGGGCCATCAAAAGTACTCCACTATCTCTCTCGTAAAATTTATTTAAATTAATTAAGGCTTATTTTATCTGCTATATTAGTTTTAATTAAAATTTATAATAAAGAATGTTATATTTTAAGTGCTTTTGTAATAATTTACTTTTTCCCCCTCCTTCAATCAATATAAATATATCTATCCGTACAAAGGGACCTGAAATATAATTTCACAACTTTGTATACACAAGTTTTTCTATTTGTCAGGTCTCCATTTTCTTGAAGGCAAATCTTTAGTTAAGACTATCAATCATATCATTAAAGAAAATAGAGTTTGTTCTATAACAATACTGTTTCTGAAGACAGTATTGGGTGAGTACTCAGAATTAGTGTTTGATCAACTAGATTACTAGTACTTACATATTTTATATATTAATTTTTGTAAATACCAGGATTTTAACACTTACTTTTTTGGTCAAAGAGTCATCAGACTCAGAAGGCATTCTTGTTGATACATGAAAAATTACTTCCATTGTAGAGGTAGCAAAATATGGTGTGGTCAATCCAGTGCTTTTGTTTTTTTGTAGTCCTCCCATGAAACCACAATGGTTTGTAAGATTTACCTAGAAGCAATGAAAAGACACAATATTAATCAACTAAACAAAATTAAAAAAAACTCAGTTGAAAAAGAGCAAACTTTTCACTTTGTAAAAACAAGGGGAACAAAGGGATCAATCAATGCTTGACCCAGAATTACCAGTTAGAGCTGCTCTATTCACTTTAGTATTTTTTCTTAAGTATTTGAGATCCCTAATTAATAGGAGTTAATTAGAAAAGAAATGAACTGCTGGGTACTATGAATCTTTAGTTAGGCTACTAGGTGTTAATGGTAAATTGTAAAGGCTGTGGGGGACACCAAGGCCACAGAGTAAAAATCAAGTAGCAAAAATCAAGACTGGAAATGATTTAGGGAAAAGTTAAAACAGTAATGCCACTTTGATAAAATTATTAATTAGGTGTATCATATTTACTCCTCAAAACTGCCTTCCTAATTATTAGTACGTATCATTAGCCCAAAACAAGAATATCAAAATGCAGAACTTAAGCATACTTCAAATGCTTAATCAATCTGTGCAAAGATTTTTAAATAGCTTTTTTTCTGATTCTAGATACAATAAAGGCTAATATCAGGGCCGCTGCATTGAATTATATTCCCTGGATCTGTGTGATGCATGGAAGTCGGCAACTTAAGTTCATTATAGAAAATTAAAGAAATAATGGTGAAAAAAATTTTAAACACTGCTTAAATTTCTCCATTCAGAGAAACCACTTATACATATGTTTTTTAATAATAAATCTGGATATCTGATAAAGTGAAGAATTATAAAAATAAAATCTCTGTACTTTGTGAAGAGATATGTCTTTTAACCATCAGTATCAGCTACTAATGGGTGAACATACCACTAATTTTTATACCATTACTATATGAGATTGATTCAGTAATACATTCATTTAATTAACAATTCAAAAGATATACCTTCCATATCTCATCTCTGGCTACTCAGCTCTCCCAGAAAGCAATTTCTTAAGTATCCTTGCAAAAATGTTCTCTGTATATACAATTAAATTCTGTTATGTTTGTGTGTATATACATACACATAGCATGCATATACAATGTTCTGCACTTTGCTTTTTTTGCACTTAAAATGTCTTGAAAAATACGCCTTATTAGTAAGTAAAAAGCTTCCTCATTTTTTTGTTTTCATGGCTTCACAGTTCATTTTCTTGATGAACAATAATTTAACTAGTCCCCTACTTGAAGGATTTCTAAGTTGTTTCCAATCTTTTGCCATTACAGTCAATGCTGCAGTGAATAACACTGAACACATCATGTTGCATTTGTGAAAGTAGATCTGTAGGACAAATACTCCAAAATGGAACTGTAAGTCAAAGGGCATGTGCACTTTTAATTTTGAAACCCACTAGCCAAATTGCTTTTCATACATGGCACCAATAGTGTATGAGAGTACCTGTTTCCCTCACACCATTTCAAATTATCAAACTTTATGATCTTTGCTAATCTGATAGGTGAAAATAATATCTAGTGTAGTTTTTTTGTTTGTTTGTTTTAGTGACAAAGTTATTTTCAAGTCAATTATCTGATTATGTAAAGGAGAAAGTCTCAGTTTAATGTTCTCTTGCTGTAAACACTTCGGTAACACTTGCTGATCTTTTTATCTGGAGATCACTGAAAATTCACATGAAGTTTTAAGAAATAATAAAAGAAATCCCATGTACCTTTTACCCAGATTCCTCCAGTGAAAAACTATATTACAACCAGGATACTGACATTGATAAAGTTAAAAGACAACATTTTCATCATGAGAGGATCCATCATGTTGCCCTGTTATATGATTCACTCCCACCCCACTGCCTCCTTAATCCCTGGCAATAACTAATCTGTTCTTCACTATTAAAACTGTCATTTCAAGAATGTTACATAAATGAAATTATAGAGTATGCAACCCTCCCAAGTGTTTGCAGGTTTTTCAGTTAATGATTTCCAATTTGATCCCATTATATGATTTCAATGCTTTTAAATTTGAAGTTTGTTTTATGGTTCAACATATGATCTATTTTGGGAACTTAAAAAGAATACGTATTCTGTTGTTGTCAGGCAGAGTGCTGTATAAATGCAATTAATCCCTCCTGATGATGGTGTTGAGTTCTTCCACATACTTGCTGATTTTCTGTCTGGTTCTTCTTTTAGTTGTTGAGAGAGTGGTGAAGTTTCCATCTATAATTGTGGATTTGTTCATTTCTTCTTTCAGTTTTGTCAGTTTTGATTCACATATTTTGCAGTTCTGCTGTTTACTGCACATACAGTACTGTTATGTCTTCTTGGTAGAGTGACCCTTTTATCATTACACTAGAGCCGTGGTCGGCAAACCGCAGCTCGTGAGCCACATGTGGCTCTTTGGCCCCTTGAGTGTGGCTCTTCCACAAAATACCGACTTCTGTGCATGGGCCACGAAGTTTCAATCGCACTGTACATGCACGCCCGCATGTGGTATTTTGTGGAAGAGCCACATTCAAGGGGCCAAAGAGCCGCATGTGGCTCACGAGCCGTGGTTTGCCGAGCCGCAGTTTGCCGACCACTGCACTAGAGGCCCGAAATTCGTGCAAGGGGCTTGGCCCTTGCAGCCGCGGCAGCTGCCTCAGCCCTCACAGCCTGGCTTCATCTGGAAGGTCGGTTGGCTGTCCTGTCTAACTAGCATATTATGCTTTTATTATTATAGATAATGTTCTCCCTATCTATGGTAAGTTTCTGAATCCCACTATTAATTGTAGCCACTCTGATTTTTCTTTGATTAATATTTGCATGATATAACTTTCCACCCTTTTCCTTTCTAGCAGTCTATATTTTTATATATTAAGTGAGTTTCTTCTTCCTTTTTTCTTCTTCGAAATACAAACACAGACTTTATTACAAAACAGTTTTTCACACAATTGCAAGTTAAGATATTAGAATGGTATTCTGGTAACAGAATTTGTGAGAAATACTTGACCAAGTAAAAGCATGCAAGACTTCTCTATAGTCAACGTTCTCAGACCTCTACAGAGGAGGACAACTGCATTTCCTCTAAGTAAAGGCAGGCAATGACAATGAGCACTGTGCGTCACCCCATTGTGGGGCTCAATGCCTCCATCCCCGGGACTGGAGAAAGGGCAGGTTATGAGGACTGGAAGGGCCCTGCCTTCAGCCTTTGGGGGAGGACGAGGAGGAACAAGCGAAGGAGGAGAGAAGGAAAAGAGGAGAGAAGGAGGAGGGGGAGGAGGAATGAATTGAGAGGCAGCTGAATGCTCACCTGTGCTGCCTCCACTAATCTGTGCTCATCACTCTGGGGAGTTGCAGATGAAGAGGGATGTTGGTGAGGAACAGTAAGAAAAATTTGGTTTAGTTTCCCAGTTTTGTGCTTTAAAAAGCCTGGAGATTTAAGCTTCTGCTCAAATTCCAGAGTACAGTAATATCTCTAATGAAGGAAGGCTTAGGGCAGGTAATTCCCATCATATTTCTGAGAGGGACAAAGGTTAGGTAAGGATTATACCTTAGTTTTATTTTAGGAAATACTCTTTTTCCTAGTGCATATGTGGATTTTTTAATCCAGTCTGCCAATCTTTAAGTGGTATATTTAGACACATTTAGCATACTTATATAATGACTGATATGTTAGGGCTTAAGCCTGTAATTTTATTTTTTGTCTTCTGTTTTATTGTTTCTCTTTTATTTTTCCTGCCTCCTATGTGTTAAAATTATCTAGAATTCCATTTTTATTTCTTTTGTTTTTAAATCCTCACCCCAGGATATACTTAGAGGGAGGAAGGGAGAGGAAGGGGGCCGTGAGTGGGGGGGTTTGTATTGATATTAAAGAGAAAGAGAAAGTGAGAGAAAGAGAGAGAAACATCTATGTGAGAGAGAAACATCAATGGGTTGCCTCCCGTACATGCCTCTACCCAGGATTGAACCTACAGCGTTTTGGTGCATGGGATGACACTCCAAACAACTGAGACGCTTGGTCAGGGCTTATCTATCATTTTTGAGTGTATTTTTAAAGTGTATTTCTTGGTATGTTTTTTAGTGGTTGCTCTTGCTCTTGGTATTATATGTACACTAGAGGCCTGGTGCTTGACTTTTGTGCATGGGGGCGGGGGGTGGAGGGGCTGTGCCCTCTCGCAGTCCGGGCCATCCCCTAAGGGGTCCTTAGTGCTGCCGCTGAGGCGGGAGAGGCTCCCGCCACTGCCGTTGCACTTGCCAGCCATAAGCCTGGCTTCTGGCTGAGCAGTGTTCCCCATGGGAGTGCACTGACCACCAGGGGGCAGCTCCTGCATTGACCATCTGCCCCCTGGTGGTCAGTGTACATCATAGCGACTGGTCATTCTGCTGTTCGGTCGATTTGCATATTAAGGTTTTATTATCTAGGATAGCTTATTATAGTTATGTACATACTAGTGCCCCAGTGCATGGATTTGTGCACATTGAAAGACTTTCTATTTTTTTCATTTGTTTCAATTGTGTTCCCAATTGCTTGTTGAAGCATTTCCATTATGTCACTTTAAAATCTTTGTTATTTTTCCGTGGCTGGTGTGCTCCGTGGTTAGAGGGTTGACCCGTGCACCAAAGGGTTGCTGGTTCAATTCCTGATCAAGAACATGTACACCTCGGTGACGGGTTCACTCCCTGCCCGATTGGAGCATGTATGGGAGGCAACCAGTCGATATCTGTCTGTCTCTCTCTCTCCCTCCCTCCCTTACTTCACTCTCTGAAAAGCAATGGGAAAAATATCCTTGGTAAGGATTAACTAAACAACCAACCAATCAAAATCTTTGTCCTCTTGGTTTTGGCATCTATTGTCCTTTCATTCAGTTTGAGACTTTCCTGGTTCTTTGTACAATTTCTGATTGAAACCTGAATATTTTCAGATGTCAGTACTTCATTCCTTTTCATGGCTGAATAATATTTTCACATGGATATACCATATTTTGTTTAGGGTTCAGATTGCTCCAAATCCTAGCCTACAGTTATTATTACTGCTATAACTATTTGATTCTAGTCACCCTAGTAGTGGTATCTCTGTGGTTTTGATTTGCATTTCCCTGATAATGATAACAGGCATTTTTTTCATGTGCTTACTGGTTGTTTATCTTCTTAGGAAAAATGTCCTTTGGCCATTTTTTAAACTGGGTTGTCTTCTAATTATTAATTTATGTAAGTTCTTTGCAAATTTTAGAAGTGATTTGCTATTATATTTGCCAATTCTGTGGGTTGTCTTTTCACTGTGTTGATAATGCTCTTTGAAGCACAAAAGTTTAAATTTTAATGAAGTCCAATTTATTGTTTTCCCTTTACTCTTCATGTTTTTAGTGTCATATCTAAAAATTCCCGTTATTTATAAATTATACTTCAATACAGCTGAAAAAAAAAATCCCTTGCCAAATCCAAGGTCATGAAGATTGACCCATTTTTGTCTTCTAAGAGTTTTTTTTTAATATATATATTTTTTTGATTTCAGAGAAAAAGGGAAAGGGAGAGAGAGATAGAAACAGCAATGATGAGAGAGAATAATTGATCGAATGCCTTCTGCAAGCCCCCTACTGGGGATTGAGCCCAGAATCCGGGCATTTGCTCAACTGGGAATCAAACTGTGACCTCCTGGTTCATAGGTTGAAACTCAACCACTGAGCTACACTGGCCGGGCCTAAGAGGTTTTTTTCTTCTTTTTTATTGTTAGATTTTTCAAACATACAGCAAGGCTGAAAGAACACTCCTACATCTACCACTTAGATTCAACAACTGAAACCAGTCTTCTAAGAGTTTTAGCTCTTACATTCAGGTCTTTGATCCATTTGAGTTAATTTTTATATACAGTGTGAGAGGTAAGAATCCAACTTCATTCTTTTGCATGTGGCTTTCCAGGTGTTCCAGCATTGTTCATTAAAAAGAGTATTCTTTCTCCACTAGATGGTCTTGGCACTCTTGTTGAAAATCAGTTGACCATAGATATATGGGTTTATTTCTGGAATCTCAATTGTATTTAATTGATAGATATGTCTATCTTTGATGCAAGTACCACACTGTTTGATTAGCATTGCTGTGTACTAATTTGTTCCTTTTTCATATGTCCCTTGCTTTTACTAATCCTTATTACCAATACTTTTCTGCTTTGTATTTTTTAAACTGTAAATCTATTTACAATGTTTCTTTATACTTTCCACATACATAATCTCAGCTGGACTTCACATCACATCTGCTGGGTAAAAAAAGTATATTACCTTTGACAAATAAGCAAACAAACCCAGAGAGCTCAAATAACTTAGGGTGAAATAGCAGGTTAGATCAGCCATAAAATATAAACTGAATGATAAAGGCTTATGTATTGGACACTGTACAAGAACTGGAATTTAAAAAGAAAACAAAATGGGGTAAAAGTGTCTGCCTTCTAGTAGCTTACAGTCTAATGCAGTGGCCTTCAACGATTTTGCTTATGTATTCTCTACAAGAATTTTGAGAAACTATATATTAAATTGACAACTACAATGAAAATGTAGTTGTTTAATGATGCAAGAGATAATTTCTAGTATACTGTATGTTACATATATGTTCTTTAAACATATTTTCATCATAATCTTAGAGCTATAGATTTTGCTGAATACTTATAAAATGTATGCTACTAACTTAATGACATATCAATCAGCCACATCAAATTCACTTTCTTGTCAGAACATGTCTGACACTTCATTTTTAATTAAAATAAACATATTAATATAAGTTTCTGTGGTAAATATCTCACTGCTGTTTTACAATTCTAAGATAGATTTGACATAGGAAACTTGATGTGAGTTGGTAGCCAGAATGACCTAAAGTGCAGTAGCTTTCCATATTTCTTGCTTTGCTTTTAGAAACACACTCTCTTGGGAACATGATCTCTTGAATGAACTGTCTTTATTTGGTTCTAAACCTTCTGGGGCAATGCAGGACTCGGTGGGTGAGTGGTAAGCCTTTCTTTTACCAAAACAAAGAATAGAAAAGGAGAGGAAAGAGACTGCAAAAGGGTTCGCAGGCATTAACTTTAGTAAAGTTGAGAATCTATCTGAAAACTAATCTCCTTAAAACTAAACATGCTGATGTGCCCCCTAGAGAGCCTTGGTATAGTTCCAAGGATATTTATATCTTGGTTTGAAGACTAATAGTCTAGTATTCGTAGCTGTGAAGAAAATCCAGATCTCTAAACCTATGCGTTTCATACTCTCTGACAACATATTGTCTCATAAAGTAGTCAACAATTTCTGTTCAAAGTCCCAACTGCTGCTGTCTTTGCAGATGAGATACAGGATAGAAACAATAATAAAACCACGGTATAGTTATTGAGTCTCCTAATATAATGCTTCTAAAATAAGCTAGAAAAAACCCCACTACTGCTTCCAAATAGAAATAAAATGATATTTGGTATACTAGTAATTTAACAACAGTACCTCCCAACCAAGACCAGCTACAAAATCTTCATATGCTTGACTTCCTCCTGTATTTGTGAGAATGGAATGTTTATCTTCTTGTCCTTCGGCAACATAAAATACTGCGATCTTGTGTGTCTCTCGGCTATAAAATAAAAGATTAATTTATCAGTTATTATCCAATAATAATGTTTTGTGTACAAAGTATGTGGCAATAAAAAGATGAAAACGCTTTAAATCTTATAATCTGTAGAGGTAGATGAGTAATTGTAAGTAAAAAAATTATAAAAATTACAAAATTGCCATTGGAACAGAAGAAAGGTATGATTACTTCAGGCTGGAGAAACTTGAAGAAGAAGGTAATATTGAGTTGAGTGAAAGTAAGATTTGACGAAGAAGAGGGATTATATCAGGAAAGACACATAGGTGTGAGGACATGAAGCATCTTAAGAGTTGCCTGTTGTACAATGTGGCTGAATCCCAGAGTTAAAGGAATTGTGGTTTAGAAATAATATAGGAGAATAGAGATGAGTGAGAAATTATTCATTTCTTCAAAAGTACTTATCATACAGAAGAAATGTGTACACAAATATTATGGAACTCTCATCCATGGCAGTCTGGAAGACTGTGCAAGTCCAAGGTAATACCTTCTTTGGAACAATCAGAGAGCGAACCTCCAAGCTACTAATCTCTGGGTGAACATGGGGCAAAAAAGCACTTGGAACATAATAGCTGCCTCCAAGCTACATCCACAGTAAACAATAAAAATCTAACTGGTTAAAGGAAATAAAGCACAAACTTTTATTAATAAGTAGATTAGGTCAACCCATGGAGAACCCTTGGTAGCAAGACTAAAAGAAAAAAAAATTCAAAAAAAAATGAGCATGGAGATCAGAGGCACACATCCCGGGCCTGGGGAATAGAGTTTGAACATTAGCTCAGCCAACTCACTAGAAAATAAACAAATAATCAAGCAAACCACCACTACCACCACCACCACCACACTTTTATTTTTTTAAAATATATATTTTTTATTGATTTCAGAGAGGAAGGGAGAAGGAGAGATAGAAACATCAATGATGAGAGAGAATCATTGATCGGCTGCCTCCTGCATACCCCCTACTGGTATATAATAGTAGGTATGCGCCCTTGACAGGAATAAAACCCAGGACCCTTCAGTTCACAGGCCGACGCTCTATCCACTGAGCCAAACCAACCAGGGCCCCCACAAACACACTTTCGATTCAAAGACACAGATAAAGTTTATAGCAAAAGAAATGGAAAAAGATACCATGCAAAGAGTAACCAAGAGAGCTGAAGTGGCTATACTAGTATCAGACTTGAAAACAAAAAATGTTATTAGAGAAAAAGAGACATTTCATCCTGTTAAAAGGTTAATCTAACAGGAAGATATGAAAATTAAAAACATATATGCACCTACCAAAAGAGCTTCAAAGTACATGAAATGAAAGAAGAAAGAATTGAAGGCAGAAGTAGACATTTCTACAGTGTAGGAGACATCAATACCCCACTTTTTTTAATTGATTTTTTTTTTTTTTTTACAGAGAGGAAGGGAGAGGGATAGAGAGTTAGAAACATCTATGAGAGAGAAATATCGATCAGCTGCCTCCTGCACACTCCCTATTGGGGATGTGCCCGCAACCAAGGTACATGCCCTTGACCGGAATCAAACCTGGGACCCTTGAGTCCTCAGGCTGACACTTTATCCACTGAGTCAAACCGGTTAGGGCAATACCCCACTTTTAATAATGGGCAAAAAAACCCCTAAGAGAATATCAACAAGGAATGAGAAGATTTGAGTAACAGTATAAACCAACTAGACCTAATAGACAACTACAGAACACTATCCAACAGTAACAGAAAACATTCTTCTCAAGCATACATGGAACATCTTTCAAGAGACTACATGGTAACCATAAAACAAGCCTCAATAATTTTGAAAGTCCTGAAATTATGCATAGTGTATTTTCTAATCACAATGGAATAAAATTAGATATCAGTAAAAGAAGAAAATTTGGGAAATTCACATGTATGTGGAAATGAAACAAAGTACTCCTAAATAACTGATGGGTCAAAAAATATATCTCAAGGGGAATTAGAAAATATTAGAGAAGAATGAAAATGAAAGCATAACATACCAAAACTGATGGCATGCAGGTAAAGCAGAGCTCATTGGTAAACTTATGGATGTAAATGCCTATATTAAAAAGAGGAAATATCAATAACTAAATTTTCCACCTTAAAAAACTAGAAAAAGAAAACCAACTAAACTCAAAGCAAACAGAAAGAAAAAAATATTAAAGGCTAGCATGGAAATAAATGAAATAGAATAGAAAAATAATAGAGAAAAATCAAGGAAACCAAAACTTGGTTGACATGATAAAAAAAAAAAATTGACAATCAGTAGATAAGCAAGAAAAAAAGAGAAACTCAAATTACTAAAAATCAGGGGAAAAAAGAAGAGACCTCACTACATAGCTTACAGAAATAAATACCTTATGAATTATAAGGGAAGTAGTGACCTGGTGCATGGATTCGTACACATTGAAAGGAAATTAATTACAAGATGGCTGGCAGGGCGGGATTGGGCGAGAAGAGCCGGACACACCCTGGAGCCAACCTTCCTCGGTCCCCCCACCCCCTCCCGCACCTGCGGAGTGAGCAGGGTCCCTCCAACAGGTGGGGTCCCTTGGGCTGGCCTGTGGGGACCGGCCAAAACTGGCTGTCTGACATCCCCCAAGGGGTCCTGGGGGATGCAAGAGGGCACTCTGCAAAGTTGCTGTCGTACAGGGTGTGGAACACAAATGCAAGTGTGCAGTAAACCAGATTTGGGGCCAACAGTGCCCCAGCAACAACATAACCCACAGCCGAAGGTAGAATTGTGTGGCCCCGTGAGGAATCGGGATCCCTCCTCTCTGGTTTCGAGGTGCGTCACCTGAGAACTGCCGCTGCCAAGTCACTGCAGCTTGGCAGCTCCTGCGTTGAGTGTCCTGGTGGTCAGTGCACATCATAGCAACCCATTGGACGGTGGGAGGGACACTTAGCATATTAGCCTTTCATATATATAGATACTACCAACAACTGTATGCCAACAAATTAGATAAATCAGATTAAATGGACAAATTCCTAGATAGACACACATTACTAAAACCAACAGAGAAGAAATAGAATGCCTGAACAGATCAGTAACAAATAAAGAGATTGAATTAGTAATTTGATTGAAAAGGAAGAGGTAAAATTATCTCTACTTGCAGATGAGATGATTTTGTACACAGAAAATCCTAAGGAATACTTCAAAAAGCTATTAGAGCTTTCAATAAATGAGTTCAGCAAGTGTTCAGGATACAATATGTATATAGAAAAACCAATTATATTTCTATACACTAGACACCTAGGATTTTGATGTTTCTATCTCCCTTCCTCTCTCTAAAACTTATTTTAAAATTGTTTTTTAAAAAGTTAAGCTCCTGCTACGTATTTCTAGTCACAAAACCATCACCAAACTCTTTTTTTAAAAAATATATTTTATTGATTTTTTACAGAGAGGAAGGGAGAGAGACAGAGAGTTAGAAACATCGATGAGAGAGGAACATCGATCAGCTGCCTCCTGCACATCTCCCACTGGGGATGTGCCCGCAACCGAGGTACATGCCCCTGACCGGAATCGAACCTGGGACCTTTCAGTCCACAAGCCGACGCTCTATCCACTGAGCCAAACCGGTTTCGGCCATCACCAAACTCTTAAATACTTTTAACAAACATTAAAGTAAACGAGCTATACACACACTTAAGAAAAACTGATAAAAAGAAGATAATTATTTTTCAACCTGCTTTTTCCAGTTCAGAGTTATGGGTGGCTGGAGTTTACCCAAGTAGCTCAGGGTGCAAGACAGGAACCAACCCTGGACAAAATGCCATTTCATCACAGGGAGCACTCAGACACTCACCCACACTCACTCTTACTGGGACAATTTAGATATACCAATTAATCTAATGTGCACATCTTTGGAATATGGGAGGAAAATGGAGAACCTAGAAAAAACCCACTCAGATGTGGGGAGAATGTGAAAACTCCATAAAGAATAGATTTTCCCTCCTCATCAATGATAGAATGAACATAGTTAGCTCTAGCTGGTTTGACTCAGTGGATAGAAGGGTCCTGGGTTCGATTCTGGTCAAGGGCACATACCCAGATTGTGGGCTCGATCCCCAGTAGGAGGCATGCAGAAGGCAGCCAATCAATGATTCTCTCTCATCATTGATGTTTCTAACTCTCTCTCCCTCTTCTCTCCTCTCTAAAATCAATAAAACATATGTTTTAAAAAAAAACAAACATAGTTAAACAAAATGTTATTTGAGGACCTGCTGTACTCTGAAAACTATAAAACACTGTCAAAGGAAATTAAAGATCTTAAAAGAAATCCCACATTCATGACTGGAAAACTCCCCAAATTGATCCACAATCCTAATCCAACCCCTATCAAAATCCAAGGTGTCTTTTTTTGTAGGAATTGGCAAGCTGATCCTAAAATTCACAGAAAATGCAAAAGATTCAGAATAGCTAAAACAATCTTTAAAAAGAAAACAAAGAGGAGGACTCATAATTCCTAATGTTAAAAGTTGATACAAAGCTACTGCAATCAATGCATTGTGGTACTGCCATAAGAATAGATATGTAGATATATATGGAACAGAATCTTGGGTCCAGAAATAAACCCTTATATATGTCATCAATTGCTTTTTGACAATGTTATGAAGACAATTCAATCGGGAAAAGAATAGTATTTTCAACAAATGGTGCTGGGGCAACTGGATAGCTACATGCAAAAGAATGGAGTTGGATTCTTATCTCACACCATATATAAAAATTAAATCAAAATGGACTACAGAGCTAAATATAAGGTCTAAAATTATAAAAGTCTTTTAAAAAGTTTATAAAACTATAAAATGTCCACAAAAACTGTACATGAATATTCACAACACTATTTATACAGTCAAAAAGTAAAAACAATCCAAATGTCCACCAATTTATGAACAAATAAACAATATTTAGTACAGTGATACAATTCAGCAATAAAAAAATGAAATGCAGAGACATGACGCAATATGGATGAACTTTGAAATCACTGTGCTATGCCTGTCAAAAAGATCACATACTCTTTAATTCCTTTTATAAAAGTTGTCCAGAATAGATAAATATAGAAAGTAGATTAGTGTTGGCTAGAGCTGGGAGTTAGGAGTGGTGTTCGAGTATAATGGGTAGTGACTAGTAATGGGTATGGGGCTTCTTTTTGAAGGCACTAAATATTCTACAGTAAGAATGTTGTAATACTTGCACAACCCTGTGAATATACTGAACACATCTATAATAATAAAAGTGTAATATGCTAATTAGACCAGACAGCCAAACGACCTTCAGGACGTCATTCAGGATGAAGCCGTGGCAGTGAGGGCCGAGGCAGAGGTGGTTAGGGGTGAACAGGGAGGCAGGCAGGCAAGGGTTGGGGGCAATGAAGCAGGCAGAGTGGTTAAGGATGATCAGGCAGGCAGGCAGGCCAGCAGTTAGGAGCCAGTGGTCCCAGATTGCGAGAGGGATGTCTAACTGCCAGTTTAGATCCCTGTGGGATAGGGCCTAAACTGGCAGTTGGACATCCCCCAAGGGGTCCTGGATTGCGAGAGGGTGCAGGCCGGGCTGAGGGGACACCCCCCGCTCCACCCACTGTGCACGAATTTCGTGCACCAGGCCTTTAGTGTATACTATAAATGAGTAAATTGTATGGTATGTGAATTATATTTCAATAAAGCTGTTAAGAATTTAAC
>NW_006287911.1:348439-353975 GCF_000327345.1 Myotis davidii | reverse complement strand
GAGACTGGACAAAAATCATGCACCTATGGATGAGGACAGTGGGTGGGGAGTGAGGGTGGAGGGTGGGGTGGGAACTGGGAGGAGGGGAGTTATGTTGGGAAAAAAGAGTAACTAATGTAATAATCTGAACAATAAAGATTTAATTAAAAAAAAAGAATTTAACTTGGATGCATGATCTATGTGTAAATGCTGATCCTGGCAGAAAGGGAACTTTCAGTGTTCTACTTTTTTGAGGTAAAGGGCTATCAAACAGAATTCAGAAATTTATTAAGTTGGGAAGAGCTAGACTGAAATGCTCACCTAATACTATATAAATCTAAAAGCTGAGATAAATGTATGTTCCATAAAGAAAAAAAATGGCTTTAAAATAAAAAAGTAGAAGAAAAATCACCTTTATATTATTCATGTCCTTCTTACAATTTAGCTGCCCTTTTATGCCAAATCTTAATCTTTTACCATTCCTTATTTTTCTACTTACTAACTACTGCTGCTAAAATGTTTGGTATATTACCATTAGATTAGTGTGTATTATGAAAGTGAATAATGAGAAAAAGGTATTAGAAAAAAATTAAATTAGTTAATTTGCAATCACAAATACTCTATAAAAATATGTGTAGTACAGGCAAATATTATGAGCCTACTATGAAAAATTCAACATGCAATGTGCTAAGTTATAAGCACTTCTGAATTCCTGTATATTACAAGAGAAATACTAATCAAATTATTTTGAGATTTGAAATGTAAAAATATGGTGGTTAAATTATGAAGAACAGGAATTGGTTCATTTACTGAAAGAAAATAAAGGATCTACAAATGATCTAGGTCAGTGGTCGGCAAACTGTGGCTTGTGAGCCACATGCGGCTCTTTGGCCCCTTGAGTGTGGCTCTTCCACAAAATACCGACTTCTGTGCATGGGCCACGAAGTTTCAATCGCACTGTACATGCACGCCCACATGTGGTATTTTGTGGAAGAGCCACGCTCAAGGGGCCAAAGAGCCGCATGTGGTGTACTGCAGAATTTTGGTTGATTAGTTTATGTGTGCCATGAGATAAAATAGGTTGAAAATTGCTGTTCTAGATTAAAGAGTTTGGTTAGGCCTGGGAAGTCACTAAGGAATAATATATATATATTTTTTAATATTTTACTTTACCAAAATTATTATGGTACTTACGACTGTCTAGATGGGGAAGAGCCCGGAGATGAGAGACTACAGACTACTTAGACAGGTGTTTTAAGTTTCTTAGAAAGAAGTAATAAGAACATGGACAAAGGGGTTGGTTCAGGAAAAGGGGACAGAGATGAGAGATAATAAGAACTGTCATAATGATTATGAAAATCTAAGGGTAAGGGCAAGAGAATGGTGAAGTTTGGGTGACTGAAATGGTACTTCTAAATATAAGTAGGAAAATTAGCAGAACGATCTGATTTGGGAAAGAAATGACGACCTGGAAATGTGTTAAGTAAATAGATAAAAATTTATAGTAGGCAGCTACAAAATCATGACTGAGAACTGAGAGATAGGTATACATGGGCAGAAAAGAATGGGGGTGAAAAGATATGAGAGATATCCCAATGAAAGGGATAACTATGTTAAGAGGTAGGGGGTAGAAGATGAGCCAGTGAAGACAAACAGAAAATAATTAGAGAATTAGGAGTTAAACAGATAATTTTAGTTATACAGAAGCCAGGAACGAACAATATCTAATGGAGTGGGTCCAATGCATAACCCATGGACACAGATAATAGGGTGCTTAAGGCCTGGGGCAGGAAGGGGGGGTATGAGGGAATGGCAGGTGTGGCTCAGTGGTTGAGCATAGACCCATGAACCAGGAAGTCACAGTTTGATTCCGGGTCAGGGCGCATGCCCAGGTTTCAGGTTCGATCCTCAGTAATGGGGCATGCAGGAGGGCAGCCGATCAATGATTCTCTCTCATCATTGATGTTTCTATCCCTCTCTTCTCTCCCTTCCTCTCTCTGAAATCAATAAAAACATATTTGAAAAAACAAAGAAGGGAATTCTAAAAGCCATTCAGAATTTTAAAAATATGGTCAAAAGGGATAAAAATGTAATTATATAATGACAAAGTGGTCAATCCATCAAGATGATATAACAATTGTAAATATTTATGTGCCCAATATCAAAGTACCTGTTATGCAAATACTCACAGAAAAAGGAAATTAACAGCAATCCAATAATAGCTGGGAACTCTAATACTCCCCCCCCCCACTGTCAATAATGGAAAGATCATCTCAATAAGACAACAGTGGATTTGAACAACACTCCAGAGTAAATGGACCTAACGGACATATTCAAAATATCGGTCCAAAAGGAGCAGAATGCACATTCTTCTCAAGTGTACACGGAACATTTTCTAGATCATGAGTTAGCCTAGATCACAAAACAAGTCTCAATAAATTAAAAAAGATAGAAATTATATCAAGTATCTTTTCAAACCACAATATAATTAAACTAGGAACCAACAACAGGAGGAAATCTGGAAAATACACAATACCATGGAATTTAAATGACACACTCCTGAACAACTAATAAATAACAAAAAAAAACAAAAGGGAAATTTAAAAAATATTTATGACAAACAAAAATGGAAGTACAACACACTAAAGTTTATAGAATGCAGCAAAAGCAGTTCCATGAGGGAAGTTTATAGTGTAAACATACATAACGAAAAACAAACCCACCTAATTTTACAACTACTGGAGCTAGAAAAATAAATAAGTAAATGAAGCCCAAAGTTAGCAGAAGAAGGAAATAATGAAGATGAGAGTAGAAATAAATTAAACAGAGAATAGGGAACTAGGAAGGATAAAACCAAGAGTTGGTTCTTTGAGAAGATAAAATTAACAAGCCTTTAACTAGTGGTTGGCAAACCATGGCTCGCGAGCCACATGCGGCTCTTTGGCCCGTTGAGTGTGGCTCTTCCACAAAATACCACGAGCGGGCGCACACGTACAGTGCGATTGAAACTTCGTGACCCATGCGCAGAAGTCGGTTTTCGGCCTGGGTGAGGCTATTTTGAAGAAGTGGCGTTAGAAGATGTGGGGGGTGTCGGTCCGTCTGGCGACAGGAGATGCAGCGCAGGTGGGCCAGGGGATACGCAGCGCAGGGGAGGTACATTGTTTTGAGGTACATTCGCTGAGGTCGATCCCTTCCAACTCTCCCATCCACACTCATCTCAGACAGATGGGAGAGTTGGAAGGGGTCGACCTCAGCAAACTTACCTCAATCAGATTTACCTCAAGCAAAGGCCAGTTTAGGAGTACCCTAATTAAGTTAATAACAATGTACCTACCTATATAGTTTAAGTTTAAAAAATCTGGCTCTCAAAAGAAATTTCAATCGTTGTACTGTTGATATTTGGCTCTGTTGACTGAGTTTGCCGGCCACTGAACTAGACTAACCAAGAAAAAAGAGGCCCCACATAAATGATATAAATGAAAAATATGGTTGAAACAACAGAACTAAAAAGGACCATAATAGATTACTCTGACCAACCACATACCAACAAATTGGACAACCTAGAAAAAATGGATACAAACTACCAAGACTTAATTACAGAGAAATAAAAAGAAACTGAACAGACCAGTAACTACTAAGCAGATTGAATCAGTAATTAAAACTTCACAACAAGAAAAAATTCAGGACCAGATGGTTTCATTGATGAATTCTATCCAAAGTAATCTATAGATTCAGTACAATCCTATCAATATTCCAATGGTATTTTTTACAAAGTAGAAAAAAAAATTCTAAAATTTGTATGAAACCACAATAGTCAATATAGGCAAAGCAATCTCGAGAAAGGAAAACCTAGCTGGAAGTATCACACTTCTTGATTTCAAGCTACCATATATTGCAAAGCTACCATATATTTCAAGCTACCATATATTGCAAAGTAAGTGAAACAGTATAGCACTGGCATAAAAACATATATAGGTATATCACAAACATTAACTTGAAATGGATTAACGAATTCAGTGTAATACCTGAAACCATAAAATTCCTAGGAGAAAAACAGTATAAGCTCCTTTATATTAAACTTGGCAATGATTTTATGGATATGATATCCAAAGCACAAGCAACAAAACAAAACAAAAAGGAACACAAACAAGTGGGACTACAAAGTAAAAGAAATGATAAACAAAATGAAAAGTAAACATATGGAACAGAATAAAATATTTATAAACTACATATCTGATAAGGGGTTAGTATGCAAACTACATAAGAAATTTATATGCCTCAAATGCAATAAAACAAATCACCCAATTAAAAATGGATAAAGGACCTAAATAGACATTTTCCCAAAGAAGATATTCACATAACCAACTAGTATAGGAAAAGGTGCTCAACAATCTTAATCATCAGGGAAATGCAAATCAAAATGACAAGGAGATATCACTCACACCTATTAGAACGACTAGTATCAAAAAGACAAGAGACAGAAAGTGTTGGCAAGGATGTAGAGAAATGGGAATATTTAGATACTGTTGGTGAGAATGCATTTTGGTGTAGCCACTATGAAACAGTATGGAGGTTCCTCAAGAAATTAAAAATATAACTATAATATGATCCAGCAATCCCACTTCTGGCTACATAGCCAAAGGAAACAAAATCCCTGTATAAAAGATATATCTATACCTCTTGTGCACTGTAGCATCTATATATATATATGAAAGGCTAAGTGACTGACCATCTAGCCCAGTGGTTGGCAAACTCATTAGTCAACAGAGCCAAATATCAACAGTACAACGATTGAAATTTCTTTTGAGAGCCAAATTTTTTAAACTTAAATTATATAGGTAGGTACATTGTTATTGATTAGGGTACTCCTAAGCTGGCCTTTGCTAAAATAATAATAAAGCCACCAACACAAAATAATTACAATTCTTAAATTGATGACAAAAATACCTGTAGGATTTGCAGCTGGTTGGAAAAATACAGGTAACTTTATGCTTCGAGTAGGTACTTTTGTCACCCGTGCACGATTTTGTGGACTCAACTAGCACTAACCATTGCACAATGATACTGCTGACTAGCTCACTCAACTCCTGTATGAATCGCACGCACCTCCCCCGCGCTGCGTTACCCAGGGCCCACATGCGCCATGTCTCCCGTCACCTGACTGACTGACACCCCCCACTTCTTCTAACACCACTTCTTCAAAATAGACTCGCCCAGGCTGAAAACCAACTTCTGTGCATGGGCCACGAAGTTTCAATCGCACTGTACGTGCATGCCCGCACACGGTATTTTGTGGAAGAGCCACATGCAAGGAGCCAAAGAGCCGCATGTGGCTCGCGAGCTGTGGTTTGCCGACCATTGCTCTAGCCAGTACATATGATGCACACTGGCGATTTAAAAATAAATGTTGACTCGTGCATGTGTGATACATATAAAGCTCTCACTGGCACCGATCACACGTGTGTTTTAATTTTATAACACTATTATATATACTACTAGAGGCCGGGTGCACAAAAATTTGTGCACTCAGGGGGGAAGGGGGGGGGCCCTCCGCCCG
>NW_006287911.1:347002-347710 GCF_000327345.1 Myotis davidii | reverse complement strand
ATCCCCTGATCGGGCTCAGAGCAGGGCTGATTGGGGAGTTGGGACGCCGCCCCCTATCATGCACAGAGCAGGGCGGATCAGGAGGATGCGATGCTACCCCCATTCACTCTCAGGGTAGAGCCGATTGGGGCACCGTCCCCTGTCACACTCAAGGCAGGGCTGATGGGGAGGTTGCGGCGCCACCCCCTGTCACGCACAGAGCAGGGCCCATCAGAGGGGTTGGGGCTCCGTACCCTGTCACGCACAGAGCAGGGTCGGTCAGGGGGTTGGGGAGCTCCCCCCTGTCACTCACAGAGTAGGGCTGATAGGGGAGTTGGGGCACCGCCCCCTGTCAACACACAGAGCAGGGCGGATCAGGGGGTTGGGGCGCTGAACCCTGTCACACTCAGGGCAGGGCCGATGGGGAGGTTATGGCTCTACCCTGACACACATAGAGTAGGGCCCGTGGGGCGCAGTTGGGGTGCCACCCTCTATCACCAACAGAGTAGGGCCGACAGGGGGTTGGGGGGTCGCCACTGTCACACTCAGGGCAGGGCAGATGGGGAGGTTATGGCTCTACCCCATCACACACAGAGCAGGGCCTGTGGGGCGGGGGGGGCAGTTGGGGCGCCACACCCTGTCACACACAGTGCAGGGACGATCAGGGGGTTGGGGCACCGCAGCCTGTCACACACAGAGCTGCAGAGAGATAAGGGAGATGGGGAGTTT
>NW_006287911.1:340787-346687 GCF_000327345.1 Myotis davidii | reverse complement strand
TGTTTTTTTTTAGCTTCTATATTTGTTA
Source organism: Myotis davidii (assembly GCF_000327345.1). NCBI lineage: Eukaryota > Metazoa > Chordata > Mammalia > Chiroptera > Vespertilionidae > Myotis > Myotis davidii. The sequence goes on along the minus strand of NW_006287911.1, from coordinate 346,659 downwards.
AAATGTTTCAAACTGCAGGCTCAGAGGCCTGCAAGGCAGGCGGGGAACGTTGGTTTCCTCTGTCACTGAAGCAAGCAAACCTCATGTTTGCTTCAAGCTGCCTGGCTGCTGGCCACCATCTTGGCTGGCAGTTAATTTGCATATTGCTCTGATTAGCCAATGGGAAGGGTAGCGGATGTATGGCTAATTACCATGTTTCTCTTTTATTAGATAGGATATATATATATATATTACCATAATGGGAGGAAACTAGAAATCAATCACAAGAAAAAACTGAAAAACCCACAAAGACATTAATAGTAATTAATATGTTATTAAACAATGTATGAGTTAACAATGAGATCAAGGGGGGGGGGGAAATTAAGATACTTTGACACTAATGAAAATGAGAACACAACAGCCTAAAATCTGCGGGACACATTAAAAGAAGTCCTAAGAAGAAAATAGCAATACTGGCTTACATCAAGAAACAAGAAAAATCTCAAATAAACAATCTAACCTACCTAAAGGAATCAGAAAGAGAACAACAAAGTCCAAAGTGAGAAGGAAGAAAATAATAAAGATCAGAGTGGAAATAAATGACATAGAGTCTAAAACAAATAAAAACAATGTAAAAGATCAATAAAACCAGAGGATGGTTCTTTTAAAAGATAAACAAGATGGATAAACCTTTAACCAGACACATCAAGAAAAACAGAGGATCCAAGTAAATAAAATGAGAAATGAGAGAGGAGAAGTAACAACTGACACCACAGAAATACACAGGATTATAAGAAAATACTATTAATTATATACCAACTAAATGGACAATCTGGAATAGATAAATTCCTTGAAACATACAATCTTGCAAGGCTGAATCAAGAAAAACTAGAAAATCTGAAGAGACAAATTACAACCAACAAAATTGAAGCAGTAATCAAATAACTCCCAATAAAGAAAAATCCTGGATCAGATGGCTTCACAGGAGAATTTTATCAAACATTCAAAGAACTAATACCTATCCTTTTGAAACTATTCAAAAAAATTCAAGAGTAGGAAGATCCCAAGCTCCTTTTCGGAGGCAAACATTATCCTGATTCTAAAACTAAATAAAGACACTACAAAGAAAGAAAATTATAGGTCATTATCTCAGATGAACATAGATCCAAAAATCCACAAAAAAATATTAACAAATCAAATTCAACAATACATTAAAAAGGTGATATACCACGATCAGGTGAGATTTATTCCTGGCATGCAAGGTTGGCACAATATCTGCAATCATCAAGAAAGCAACAAACAAGTGTTGGTGAGGAGTCGGAGAAAGGAACCCTCATGTATAGTTGGTGGGATTGCAGATTGGCGTAGCCACTATGAAAAACAGTGTGGAGGTTCCCAAAATAAAAAATGGAACTGCCTCATGACCCAGTGATTCCATTTCTGGGTATGTAATTGAAGAAACCCAAAACAGTAATTCGAAGGAATATGCACCCCCATGTTCACTGCAGTGTTATTTACAAGAGCCAAGATTTAGAAGCAGCCCAAGTGCCCATCAACAGATGATTGAATAAAGATGTGGTACATATATATAATGGAATATTAGTTAGCCATAAAAAAGAATAAAATATTACCATATGCAACAGCGTATATGGACCTTAGTGCAGTAAGTCAGAGAAAGACAAATACCATATAATTTTACGTATATGTTGAGGTTGAAGTTATATAGGTATTCTTATACAATGTTGGTAACACTAGAAATTAGTATGCTTTGGCCTAATAATTATATTTCTAGAAATCCACTGTAGGGTAAGACATTTTAAAAAAATTAAATGTCCAATAACTGAGCATCATAAAAAAATTTTTGAATATCAAAATGGCTGATAAAAATGTTTACAATATAAATTTTAAAAAAGACAACTTATTATATATTACTATGATTCCAGTTTTGTAAAATAAAAAAATCATAAGTATATGTCTATAAAAAAAATGAAAATACATAAGCAATTGTTAACAATAGTTTTATAAATATATGGTTTATTATTGTTTTATAATAGCCAAAGAAATGAAACATTATTTTAAAAAGACCACTCTAAGGAAAGTTTTTTAAAAAAGCACCTATCAGTTAGGAATTAAGGAAATGAATAAAGATTATACTATTCCATAAATTTGGTAGTAACAGGCATGAAGAGATAGACTATAACTTGGAAGGATAGTAACAGGGAATTTTTGTTTTCTTTAAAGGCAGATTACAAACATGCATATGGTAAGAGGAGTAAGTAGAAAATCAAGATAAAAAAGAGATAACTTTTTGAAGCTCCAGAGCAGGCAGACAAGGTGAGAAGGAAAAGTATAGATGGGGAGCGGGGAGGCTTTTCTGAAACTGAAAGAGAAGAGAAGATGGTTCAACATAGAAATATTAAAGAGACACAGATGTAAGGCAGAGTGTTTGATGTGGGAAAGACCTGAATGAAACATTATTTCAAAAGATCATTCTAAGGAAAGTTTTTTTAAAAAGCACCCATCAGTTAGGAATTAAGGAAATGAATAAAGATTATACTATTCCAAAAATTTGGCAGTAATAGGCATGAAAAGATAGACTATAACTTGGAAGGATAAAAAATGGAACTGCCTCATGACCCAGTGATTCCATTTCTGGGTATGTAATTGCATTTCTGTAATATATGTAGTGATGGCATGGTGGATGGCTTGTTTCAAACTAGTTCCCCAATTGTCAGAAATCACTGGGTTTAAGTCATGAGACTAATGTGTGTCAAATGTGAATGTGTGGAGGAAGACTAAATAAAGGTTAAGAACTGCTGTTCTAGCACACTGTCTTTCATACAGGAGGTCAAACATTTGAACTGAATTCTTAGTGAAGTTAGAATAAAGAGACCTTTTGACAATAATAAAGGGTTTGAGTGAACAGGAATAAGAAATTTGACGAACAGTTGGGAAGACTGTTGAAGTATAGAAGTATTAATCTACAGTAAGGCTTTATATCACACTGGTTTGATAATTTTCTCTAGTAATGTACTGCTGCCTAGGAGTAGAGAAAATACATATTAAAAATGATTCTGACTTGGCCAGTGTAGCTCAGTGGTTGAATGTAGACCTATGAACCAGGAGGTCACAATTAGATTCCTGGTCAGGACAAATGCCCAGGTTGCAGGCTGGATCCCCAGTAGGAGTGTGCAAGAGTTTGCCAATCAATGATTCTCTCTCATCATTGATGTTTCTATCTCTGTCTCCCTCTACCTTCCTCTCTGAAATCAATAAAAAAAAAAAAAAGATTCTGATTATAGAATTAATTACTGCCATATATATAAAGTCAAATATAGAACAGTTTTTAAGGTCTTAAATATGGCATTTTAAAAGTAGGTGACAGTGTGTGAGTTTGCTGGACAGAAAGGCAAGTGAAATCAGAGGTGGATGAGCATATTTATTGTGGGAAAAGTAAAAGTAAATAACTGGAGATATAAAGTATAAAACCCCAGTTGAGTTAAAATGTGAGAGTGAGAAATGTGGATGTTAAGGAGGTTGTAAATTTTAGATCTAAGAAATACAGGTATTTGCCCAGCCGGCCTGGCTCAGTGGTTGAGCGTCAACCTAGGAACCAGGAGGTCAGGGTTCGATTTCCGGTCGGGGCACATGCCTGGGTTGTGGGCTTGATCCCCAGTGTGGGGCGTGCAGAAGGCAGCCAATCCATGATTCTCTCTCATCATTGATGTTTCTATCTCTCTCTCCCTATCCCTTCCTCTCTGAAATCAATAAAAATATACTTAAAAAAAAGAAATATAGGTATTCTTAATAATGATATCCAAAGTGCCGCTTTATTAATGAATTTCTAGTTATATTGCCCAAAAGCACCTATCCAAAAATTTCATTTTTTTGAATCTAGAAAGGAAAGTAGCACATTTACATGGATTAACCCTATGCGAATTTCAGTTAAGTAATATTTTGTTGCTTCTAGTACTGGTTTCCCATTCAATTTTATCCAGATACACCAGGAAACTATGTTATAATGGGGTTTTATGCATAAAAATCTACATTATCCAGCTTGCAACCTGGGCATTTGTCCTGACCGGGAATCGAATTGTGACCACCTGGTTCACAGTGGCAATTAACTGTATTTGGATATACCATAAGGCATATCCAAGGGCTTAAAGAGAAATCAGATTTATAGCAGTAAAACCAACTATATCTATTTTCTTTATGCCATTAGTATTTTTTGTTAGGTACTAGCTTGTATTCACCAGTCATTTCAATTGGGGCCTCTTAGACTAATCAAAAAGGTATATTTGTGCCGTCTAAGTATGGGAAAACAAAAAAATTTATAGGTTCAATTAAATTTCTGTAATTCAAAAGATGATTCTGAAATGCATAAGGTATAAATAATTCAAATATACCTAACATTTTGATATTTTCATTTAAAAGTTTATTATTTCTAAGGTATAAAATACAGTTTCTGCTCAGAAAATTGTAACTCACCAATACAGTACTATTCATACAAACAGAGAAATAGCTGACAGTTGACAGTTATAAATTTGAGATTTTCCAACAACTTACCACTGTCTTGAATCCAAGTTCCTAAGTTCTCTAAGTAGTTTTTCATTTTTCTTTAGGAGATGAAAGTTCCTCCTAAACAGATAAATTTATAAACATTTTCATCACCTTTGCAGTGAGTGACATGGCAGTCCCAGAAATATTTTCTATTCTACTAATGGAATTCTTGATAGTTGACTTGCCTTATCATACTTCTAACACAAAAGAGAACAGACCTTAAAAAACAAGTAAGGCCCGAGCTGGTTTGGCTGTGAATAAGGCCTACAGACTGAAGGATCCCGGGTTTGATTTTGGTCAAGGGCACATGTCTGGGTTGCGGGCTTGATCCCCAGTAGGGGGCATGCAGGAGGCAGCTGATCAATGAATAATTCTCTCTTATCATTGATGTGTGTGTGTGTCTCTCTCTCCCTCTCCCTTCCTCTCTTGAAATCAATGAAAAAAAATATTTTTCAAAAAAGAAACATATGTCATTATTTCTACCCAGACCCTCATATATTTCTATCAGTGGATCATTATCTATTTCATTTTTCTTTGCAGATGCTGTGAGCTTCCCAAACTCATATCCAGAAAAAAAAAAAAAAGAAATAAAAATACTTGTAGATTCCTTCTCAAGAGTTTCCTTAGGTTAGAAAGTTTTTTCCTCATGAGAAATAAAGTATTCTCAACATCGAAATCATTACAAAGTAAGCATGTGTAATATAGATGGAATTTGCTTTCTTCCTTGATTTATATTGTATTTTTTACATATAAAAATGTATGTATAAGTTTTACCAAATATGTTCTATAGGTAAAAAATGCAGTAGTCTCCCCTGCCCTTTATCCTGGTTTCAGTTACCAGTGGTCAACTGAGGTACGAAAACATTAAATAGAAAATTATAGAAATAAACAATTCATAAATTTTGCATGCCATTTTGAGTAGCATGATGAAATCTCACTGTCCCACTTCATCTTGCCTGGGACATGAATTATCCCTTTGTCCAGTGTATCCACATTGTACACCCTACCTGTCAGTCACTTAATAGTCACTTCGGTTATCAGAGACAGAGAAACCACATTCACATAACTTTGTTATATATATAAAAATATTCCATATATATGTAGTTATGTAGCACTATCCCATATTAGGCATCTACTGGGAGTCTTGGAACTTATCCACTTCAGATAAGGGGGGATTACTGTATTTACAAATTGTTTATTTTAATTTTAAGACATGAATTATCCCTTTGTCCAGTGTATCCACATTGTACACCCTACCTGTCAGTCACTTAATAGTCACTTCGGTTATCAGAGACAGAGAAACCACATTCACATAACTTTGTTTACAGTATTA
>NW_006287911.1:333878-340584 GCF_000327345.1 Myotis davidii | reverse complement strand
CTCTTGGAACTTATCCACTTCAGATAAGGGGGGATTACTGTATTTACAAATTGTTTATTTTAATTTTAATATTTATTGATTTTTAGAGAGAGGAAGGGAGAAATAGGGAGGGAAGATAGAGAAATAGAGACAGAGAGAGAGACAGAGACAGACATCAATTTGTTGTTCCACTTACTTAAGCATTCATTGGTTGATTCCTGTATGTGCCCTGACTGGGGATCAAACTGTCAACCATGGTACATGGGGACAGTGCTCTAACCAACTGACCTACCTGGCCAGGGCCTATATGTACAAATTATAATCACAAAATCAATGCTTGCTGAGGTAAAATACAGCCTCCTGACCTTTAATTTTTCTTGAGATAATATAGACCATTCTATACTAAAAGAGTAGAATGCATTTATATGAGTGGCAATTAACTATATTTGGACATACCATAAGGCAAATTTGTTCCTGATATAATGTGGCTTTCCCATAAGGCAGAGGATATTGCCTTCTAATAAATGGAAGGGTTTAAATCAAGTTAAACACTAAGTAAGCAAGAAGAACTCCATTTCAATGCTTCACATGCATGTGAATTACTTTAAGATTTATTCATCTACTGATATCTTCCCACCTACTATAAATTGAACAGAAGCAATAAATTAAATGATGCTTCTATTTTCCTACAGTTTTCAGTTTCATATAAATTTAAAAATTAAATGCATATTAATAACGCTTTATACCAGTGTACAATTTTAGTACTTTACGTACATTAACTAATTTAATCCTCACCATTATGTTAGTTGGGAGTTATTTCCTCCAAGTTTAAGTGACTCCAATCTGGATCTTCTTATTTAAGTCTATGTAATGCCTTTTCATTTAACTCCTACCTAACTTACTTGAATACTTTGTGTGTTGATTGCAAGTTTTTACAACATGCATAAAAAAAAATGATATCCAGATTCTTTTCTTGATTTGATGTTAAATCTTGAGTTAATTCCTCTGATAGAAACAAGAAAGGATCATATTAGTATTTGTCTAAAAAAAATTTGTGAGGCTTCTGTGAAATAAGAAGAAATATATATTTGGCTCTCTACCCCCAGTCCCTGACATAGAGCTCCTAAAACCCTTGTAAATTCCCGATGATGGAGGTGACAGGAACATCTTCACAGAGTTCCTAAATCCCTTAGGATTTCCTGGGTAATTGGAGAGCTTTTGTTCTAAAGAGGTGACTCTTGGTGGGCTCCTGGATAACTTCAGGATGAGGCCTTGTCACCAGAAAGAGTAACCATGATTAAAAGGTTGGTAAGTGAAATAAGAAGCCAATCAGAGAAAGACAAGTAGCACAGGATCTCACTTATATGTGGAATCTAATGACAAAATAAACTGATGAACAGAGAGGACCCAGAGACATAGAAGCATGGAACAGACTGATGAATCTTGGGGTGGGTGTGGGTGGGGAAGTGGGAAGAGATTAACCAAAGAACTTATATGCATAATCCATGGACAATAGTATGGTGAAGGCCTGGGGAGGGGGCAGGAGTGGGATCAATGGGGCGACAAATGTGATATCTGTAATACTTTCAATAATGAAGATAAATTAAAAAACAAAACAAAAAAGTTGGAACTTTCAGCTCTACCTCGGAGTAGGGGTTAAGGCTGGAGATTGAGTGAATATCAATATGGCCATATGATGAAGCTCCATAAACATCTCTAACTATGGGGCTCACAGAGCTTCGAGGTTGGAGAACACATTCAATGTTCTGGGAGGCAAGCACACTCCCAACTCCACAGAGACAGAAGCTCCTACAAATGGGACCCTTCCAGATCTCACCCTATGTACCTCTTCATCTGGCTATATGTATCCTTTAACTATCCTTTATAATAAACTGGTAAGTGTTAGTAAAAGTTTCGGAGCCATTAGAGCTAATTATTGAATCCAAGGAAGGGGTTGTGGGAATCCGATTTACAGCTGGTTAGTCAGAGTATGGGTGGCCCACAGTGGGGGCAGTCTTCAGGTCTGTGTTAACTCCAGGCAGTGTTGGAACTGCATGGTGTGAAAAACCCACACATTTAGTATCAGAAGTGTATGAATAAGAATAAAGTTTTTCCTATTAGCTTCCTTGAAGGTTGGAAAAATAAGATTATTTTCAATTATATGCCCTCTAATTTCTAAGTCAGATAGTGAGGAAGAGAACAGAGACTAAAATGCTTGATCAAAAGATAAATAAGACTAATGTATAAAAATAAATTAAGAAAAACTTCTGCTTTATTCTTACCTTTTGTCCCAGGAATTCATTCCCAATATACTAAGAAGCAATCTGCAATAATAAAATGCTGACTGAGGCTTTTGAGGTGCTGGTTCATCTTGCTCCACAGCTTTCATGTTTAAGTCATTAAAGTGTTTCTCAACAAATTCTTTTTCCTCTGTATGTTGCTTAAGGATAGCATTAATAACATCATTTTCCTGTTTTTCAGAAATGCACACAGGTTGTGGAGCAGGAATATTAAGTGAAATTCCAGTTCTCTGTAAGCATTCAGGACTGGTTACACCTAAATACTGCAAAAGTTCATCAAGAACATCTTCATCATCTCTGATTGTATCCCAAGTTGGTACAGTTTCTCTAAATCTTTTAAACTGACAGGAAATCCCATCTTTTATTGTTATATCTTCTAAGCATTCGTTAGATCTAGGCGGCTCTTCTGGCTTCTCTTGGTGAGACAATGAAAGTATGAGAGATGCAGGTTCTGACAAGCCACTTACAGGAGGTGGTCCATATAGGATGGCAGAATCCCATGAATATTTTCCAGAAAGATCACGTACTATGATTCTGACATTTGAATTGGCTGATGCAAGACCAGCAGATAAACCTCCTCCAGGTATACTCTCTTCTGATCTGATCTGAATACAGGACACTAAGGTTGTATTGTTCAACACGAAGAACTGGATATTTGGACTCTCAAAGAGTTCAGGAGAAAGTTCAGTACTTTCACTGTAATGATTGTCATGATTTTCACACACCTGACTTGTTAACATGGCAGGACCACCACTCATTGGATAATGGCCCAAGTGATTTACCAGATGTGTAATAACAGTACGAGCAGCTATAGAAATTAATCCTTGTTGCATTTGAGTTTTCACTAGAATAAAAAAAAAATAAGTGAGTGGGAATACTGTTGCTTCCTAGGATGTCATATGACAATGAGACACTAGACAACAAATAGGGACATTATCAAAATCACATTCAAATACTTCAGTAATTATTATTTCCAATTTAGATTATATTACAGAAATGATGGCAAATAAGAAAACTGTTCTTTAGTGAAGTTTTGCTGTTAATTTTATAAAGAGCCCTTTTTGAAATTTTTGCTTATGGATTCTTAATTTAAACCCAAGTCTTTAAATGTACATCATACCTTAAAAGAAGGATCAAAAGTATTAGAAATCACTTGAAATCACTTAGCACATAGATTAGAAAGCCAATGAAATCCAACTGATAAGTTTATCTCATGAGCAGATTCAGAACAGTTTGCAGCATGCCTTAAATTTCACTTAATTATGGCTTTTATCGATGTAAAAGTTTCAGAGAAAAGTGATCTTTCACTAAACTTTAAGAGTTGTGATCAATTTAAACAGTGAGTGTAGCCAGTATATGATAAGGAAGCTTTATTTTAAAGAAAAAAATATTTTATGGTCCTGCATATGTTTTTTCCCTCCTAAGGTATCCTTCAGGACATTGTGGTCTAGTCTGAGCAGTTAGTTGTATGTAAGAAGCATTCCCCCCCTTGCTTAAGCACATTAGAGAAAGCAAACAGATAAGGAGCATATCCATGTGAGTAACTTAAAAAAAAATCATGGGAAACAGTAAAAAAGAAAAAAACTCAAAAAAAACATTGCAATATGAGGCCTGAAAAGGCAGGGTGCCTAATGGCAGCACCTAAAGAAAGAAAAGAGAGGGGACAAAGAAGACAGAGAACACAGAAAGAGGTGGAAAGGGAGGAAGAAAGAAGTAGAGATAGACAATAACTTGTCAAAGTCCTCTAGTCCAAGAATGCTAGTGTCATTCTAAGGAGGGTTGATGTGGAAACCAATTTTGGAATGAGTGGTGTCAAGAAATGGGGACAATTTAGTGATGTTTATCTTGACACTTTTTACCTAGGAGATGGAAGGAGAGCTGCCTGTGGTAAATAAGTACTAATCATTTATGTAGGAAGAGGACTTTGGTTGGTTGTGTGTGTGTTTACAGTATTCTGGTCTTAGTTATAGACATGATTCAGAATGATTGTGTCTCTGGATTTACAGAGTGATCAGAGTATTGTTTACATTCTGGAAGGTAATCATTTAGGAATACTATAGTCTACTGCTAGAATAAATATAGGTTGATCAAAGTATTATCTATATTCAATAAATTCCTTAATTTTAAGTGTACTTTGTGATGAATTTTGGTAACTGTACAGAACTGTGTAACCACAAACATAATCAATATATAGTAAAATTACTACATGAAAAAAGGCTAAATCTACCCTAACTCGTTTGGCTCAGTGGACAGAGCATTGGCCGGCAGACCAAAGGGTCCCGGGTTCGATTCTGGTCAAGGGCATGTACCTTGGTTGCAGGCTCCTCCCTGGCCCGAGCCCTGGTTGGGGCACGTGCAGGAGGCAACCAATCAATGTGTTTCTCTTACATCGATGTTTCTGTCTTTCCCTCTCTCTAAAAGATCAATGGAAAAATATTCTCAGGTGAGGATTAAAAAAATTAAAAGGATACATCTTAGTTTATGTAAATTATATCTCAATAAAACCAACTTTAAAAGTTTAAAAGGAGACTAGCTTGTGCATTGCTGGTGATTACTTTATAAAAAAAAGGCAAGAGAGCTCTGGCAGGTGTTGCCAAATGGTTAGAGTGTGAGCCCATGGACAGGAGGGTCACAGGTTCGATTTCGGGTCAAGGGCATATACCTGGGTTGCAGGTTCAATCCTTGGCCCAGATCAAGCACGTGCAAGAGGCAACCAATTGATGTTTCTTTCCCTCTCTATCCCTCCCTTCCACTCTCTCTAAAAAATTAATGGAAAGAAAATGGAGTGAAGATTAATAACAATAAAAAAAAAGGCAAGAGAGAACAGTTACATTTTTAAGGCTTTAGCCATAAAGATTCAGAACACCACTGGGTATAGGCAGAGTTAGCAACAAACCCACCACTAATAGTAATAACATCACCTCCATTATTCCACTCTATAAAAGAACAGTTTTCTTTGTTTGGGCTATGGCTGATATTGAAATGTTGCCAAGCATCAAAATTTCAAACTTCTTCCATTATCAATCAAGTTTTACGTCTACATAGATGTACATATGAACATTTTTCATTTACTTAAAAATTCAATTACACTGAGCTGTTCCAGCCATTATATTTATGGCTAGTTTCAAAAATCAGTTATCCAACACTAGAGAACAACACTAAATAATTAACCTTAATTCAGTTCTACATTTTCAAGATTATAAGCAAAGTAAAAAGATATGTCACTAGCTGATGAGAAACAGAGGGGTAGCTTGCTTTTTCTTCTCTAATTACAACTTAGAGTATAATAAATATTAACACTCTAAGGGGCCTTACAGATACCCTAGCCAGTACTTATTTTGTATCTGAGGACAAATAGGTTCACAGAAGTTAAGCGATAAGCCTGTTTTCTATAGAAGATTTGACATTAGTACTAGTCTTTTGGTTCCCAGCGCAGTGTTATTTCCATCTTTACCACAACTCTGACTTCCATATTTTTTTATTTTTTTCAACTGCCTTTTCTTTTGGCAAATCACTGTGACATATGCAAATACTGAATTCAATTTTTTCTGAAAGCATTACTTAGCATAAATTATTAAATATATGGCCATTATCAACTGAAAACACTCATTTAAATAAGACTAAATTTATTTTAAACTAGAGCCTGGTGCACGGATTTGTGCACCAGTGGGTCCCTCAGCCTGGCCTGCAGGGATAGGGCTGAAACCAGCAGTCCAACATCCCCTGAGGGGTCCTGGATTGCAGAGGGTGCAGGCCAGGCCGAGGGACCCCACTGGTGCACAAATCTGTGCACCGGACTTCTAGTATGCATATAAGATCTTTGGTTACTCTCTTCCCGCCCTCCTCCCTTCTTCCTTCCCCCATTTCCTCCGAGATTCATCAGTCTGTTCCATGTTTCCATGCCTGTGGTTTCTGCCCCTGTGTTGAGTGTCTTCCCCCTGGTGGTCAGTGCGCATCATAGCTACTGGCCGGTCAGCGGGTAGGCTGTGGGAGGTTGGATGTGTCAGCGCACTGACCACCAGAGGACAGCTCCTGTGTTGAGTGTCTGCCCCCTGGCGGTCCGTGCGTGTTATAGCTACCGTCCAATTGTCGGGTCATTGGGTCATGCAGTTGTAATGGTCGCTTAAGCTTTTATATATATAGACTAGGGGCCCGGGGCATGAAATTTGTGCACGGGGGGGGCAGGGTGGGGGCTCAGCCCAGCCTGCCCCCTTTCACATACTGGGAACCCTTAGGGGATATCCTAGTGATGGCTTAGGCCTGCTCCCTGCTCCCCTTGGGGACAGGGCCTAAGCCGCAGTCTGGCCTCCCTATGTGGGAGGTGACCGGGCTGATCAGGGGAAGGCACCAGCCCCATCACCCTTGATGAGTGACTGCCAGCCACTGCCAGTCACCGAAGCCAGCAAGGTTTTTTCATCACAATGGAC
>NW_006287911.1:332191-333317 GCF_000327345.1 Myotis davidii | reverse complement strand
CTTAGGCCTCCACTGCTGAAAGTAGGTTTCTGGCCTTTGCATACAATGTTGCGAATCTGCTGGCTGAAGTCCCGCGGTATTTGTTACAATGTTTGAAACTGCAGGCTCAGAGGCCTGCAACTGCAGACTGGGAACGTTGGTTTCCTCCGTCACTGAGGCAAGCAAGCCTCATGTTAGTTTCAAGCTGCCTGGCTGCTGGCCGCCATCTTGGCTGACAGTTAATTTGCATATCGCCCTGATTAGCCAATGGGAAGGGTAGCGGTCGTATGCCAATTACCATGTTTCTCTTTTATTAGTGTAGATGGTAATAAAACATAATTAAAGATTTAAAAATTTTTGATGTAGCAAAATACTTTTCTGTTCTTTATTTTCTTTTTTATTTTGAATGATAAGCTTACAAAGGTGACATGTATTTTTTGTTTGTTTTCAACACAGAAGGAAATTATCTTTGTTTCTAGCTAACCCAGGGCAATGGTAACAACAGTTCTTTCTGATTCAAATTCTCGAGAGCATTCCTTTTGCAAGTTTACAGATGAGTAAACTTCACATGTTAATTAGGACCCATGGACCTTTGTTTTAAAATTTTTTTAAAAAATACGTTTTACTGATATTTAGAGAAACAAGAATGAAGAGAGAGAGAGATGGAAGGAGAGAGAGAAACACTGATCAGCTGCCTCCTGCATGGCCTCCACTGGGGATAGAGCCTGCAACCTGGGCATGTGTCCTGACCAGGAATCAAACCTGGGACCTCTTGGTGGATGGGTTGACACTTAACCACTGAGCCATACCAGCCAGGTGTGACTGTTTTATTTAAGCAGAGAATCATTTTTGCAGAAGCAAGAGAGTATGATTTAATAGAAATAGATCACAGAAAATAGAGAATTCTTGATGTTGTCTCTGACTTGCTCTGTGATCATGGACAATTAATAAACTCTTTAAGACCCATTTTTTCTCTAAGAATAACAGACTTTTTGTAAAAATAAACTGAAAACTCATAGACAAAGTTAAATATAACAAAATAATATAAATCCTTCAATTTTGAGAGCATTCTAAATAACATAGGTTTTATGAGTTCCTTTTTAAAACCTGCTTATAAATAAACTGTAGGAATGAGCCAGCTCTTTCC
>NW_006287911.1:322878-332135 GCF_000327345.1 Myotis davidii | reverse complement strand
ATCATAAATACCTAAGTCCAGGTACCAGTCCATCTATAGATTCTCTTCCCAAAGGAAGTATTATTGGGCATGCAATATAAATGATTTTATTCACAAATCTGTCATAATTATTAATATTATTCATATTAAAAATACATTTATATTTCAGATATAGGCAAAGGCATTTTCTTTCTTTGGTAGTTTCTCTAAATTTAGAATATATAAATACAAAATGATAAAAATCTCGCAACATTTTAATTGGGAGGATAGATTTATTTAGATTTATTTTTGAGTTATAAACTATAGAACATATCTCTCTTCTATAAATATGCTTAGATATAAAGAAAATGTATGAAATGCTCTAATTTAGAAATTCAAAATGAAATTCTAAACTAACTGGCCTTGTGAGAATATGCAAAATGAAGATATCAATGCTGCTAAGGCTTTGTGTAACCAGCATTCATTTAAAAAGTCTATTCAGGGTTGTCTTTTCAGATTGTCAGATTAAACAAACCTAACAGCATTTGCAGCAAACCCATAATTACAGATTATTATGGCATACAAAAGCAACAAGACATAAAAAGCTGCTGCAATTCACTGCACTCTAATAGAACATGCAGAGGAAGTTAATTTTGGCAAATGCTTTAAATATTAGCTTTGCATAATATGTATAGGTGAAACTATAATTAGGACAGAATGAATTCTTTGGAGCCTCCTTTCACTCCGACTCTGCAAATGATGACTTTTCGCTAATAAGACTACTGCCATTTGACAAAAAGCCAACTTCACTACCTTTCTTTATTCTTTAGTAAATTTAATAATTACAGCTACTCCTGCCAATAGTTCTGAAATCAGACTTGTTCAATCCAATACTGAGCTTATTAGGGACACTTTATGTTTAGAAATCTTTGGCCAAAAAAGTACTTGAAGATGATGAAGCATGCCTTAGACAAGGGCACAATGATTAGTCATTTTCTCCACATTAAAAAACCCAAAATGCAGCATGTAGTCACCACAGATCACAGAATCACCTGCTGTTAGTTCACAGCTGTTCCTAAAAGCTTCTGCATTCATCTAGCCCTTAATACCTTTAAGAAAGTCCAAAGGGAATAACTGAATACATTTAGAATAGTATTCCACAGAGTATCTGGTATCAATATAAAGTTCATCTACTTAAACTTTTACCTTTGTGTCTTTAAAGTGACTGTTGTTAACAGTACAGTAAATTTGGTATGAAATACAATAAAACTTCCCTTTACATAGTAATCCATTTATTTCACTGTTTAAGAAATACACTACACTGCCCTTAATTAAACTTTTATCATTTTACACCTTTAAAAATGCAAAAACTGTGCCCACCAATAGATGAGTGGATAAAAACAGCTGAGATATCCTATCTAATAAAAGGCTAATATGCAAAACAACCGAACAGCGGAACAACCGGTTGTTATGATGCACACTGACTACCAGGGGGCAGACGCTCAACAAAGGAGCTGCCCCTTGGTAGTCAGTGCGCTCCCACAGCCAGAAGCTAGGCTCACAGCTGGTGAGCAAAGCGGCGGTGGCGGGAGCCTCTCCTGCCTCGAAGGCAGTATTAAGCCATCAGTCGGACATCCCCCGAGGGCTCCTGGACTGCAAGAGGGCGCAGGCCAGGCTGAGGGACCCCACCCAGAGTGCAAGAATTTCATGCACCGGGCCTCTAGTGTACACACACACACACACACACGGTCATAAAAATGAAATCTTATAATTTCTGACAGACTAGATGGACCTAGAGAGTTATTATGCTAAGTGAAATAAGTCAGAGAAACAAATACCATATATATAGTCAGACAGAGAAACAAATACCATGTGATTTCACTTATATGAGGACTCTAAAGAACAAAATAAAGAAACAGAAACAATACAGAACCTAGAGACAGAACCTAGCGAGAGAACATGGCAAAAGATCCTGGACAGAAACTGGCCACAGAACCTAGAGACAGAACCTAGCGAGAGAACAAGCGAGAGAACATGGCAAAAGATCCTGGAAAGAAACTGGCCACAGAACCTAGAGACAGAACCTAGTGAGAGAACCTGGCCAAAGAACATAGAGACAGAACCTGGCTACAGAACCTGAATAGAACATGGCAAGAGAACCTGACGAGAACCTGGCGACCGAATGGGCTGGAGAACTTAGTGAGAGAACATGGCTACAGAACCTGGCTGGAGATCCTAACCAGAACTTGGCTGGAGATTGTGGCTAGAGATCCTGGCAAGGCTGCTGATCAACTGAACGGTGTCTCCGTGCCATTCCTTCTTCGCCGACTCTGTCCACACCTTTGGGGTCCCCTGGACCTGCTGGGGTTGGACCCCAACAAAATGGAACAATAACAACAAAACACTAGTTTCTGAAAGAATTTTCTTGATTTAATAATTCAGTAAAAGAATAATAAAAAAGAAAAAGAAAAACAGGAACAGACTCACAGACAACAGAAAATAAATTTATAGTTACCAGAGTGGAGGGGGTTGGGAGACCGGGTGAAAAAGGTGAAGTGATTAGGAAGCACAAACTAGTAGTTATAAAATAGTTATGGGGATGTAAAGTACAGCATAGGGAATATAGTCAATAATATAATAACTAAGACTGGTGCTAGGTGGGTACTTGAAATACTGGGGGGGATCACTTTGTAAATTAAAATTTTCTAACCACCATGCTGTACACCTGAAACTAATCTTCTATAATAATAAAAGGGTAATATGCTAATTAGACCGATGTCTTCTGGACGTCATTCCAGACGTCCTTCCTGACAAAGCTGGGGCTGGAGGGAAGCCAGCCGGGTCCCAGGTGCCTGCGGGCGGCCCTGGGAAAGCCAGCCCGGGTTCCAGGTGCCTGCTGGCAGCTAGAGGAGGGAAGCCCGGGTCCTGGGTGCCAGAGGGAAGCTGATGCCGGCAGCCAGGGGAAGGAAGGCATATTCTTGCACGAATTTTCGTGCATCGGGCCTCTAGTATAAAATAATAGTGAATGTCAATTTTAATTGAAAAATACATTTTTAATGCAAAAGGCAACTAACTTTTTCATATAACTTTGCTTTTAGATAAAATAAACACTTTATTTTACTATGCCAAATCTAGAAAAATAATTATAAGTTGAGATATTAATTATTGCCTAAATATTTTGTATTGTCCAGTATATCTCTATTATATCTGAACTATCTCATTTGTATATTGTGTGGTAGACAAACTATTACCAACTTGTGGTCTATTCAAAATACTATCATGATCACATCTTAGATGTTTTAATCATTTATAACTACTCTGCCTTTAAAACTCAAACTCTTCTTTTAATTTTGCTTTGTAGCGTCCTTGGAGATGGATAGGACAGAAGTTGGTAGGATCCCAGCCACTATCCTGCTGCAGCTCTATTTTAAAAAGTTTTACAAACTGGGCTTCCTTGTGAAATTTATTTGAAGAAGTTTCACTGCTTAAAAACTCACTTTAGAAACCACTGTCCTAACATACTGATTCCCTTAAGTCAGTAGTGGTTCTCAATCTTGGCTGCACATTAGAATCACCTGGGAATCTTTTTAAAATCCTGATTTCTGGGCCTCATCCTCCAGAAATTCTGTTTCTTTGTTACTAATGTTGTGGCCCCGCCCCATAACAAAGAAAGAATTTCGGGAGGATGAGGCCCAGAAATCAGGATTTTAAAAAGATTCCCAGGTGATTCTAATGTGCAGCCAAGGTTGAGAACCACTGCCTTAAGTGGTCTTCAACTTTGGCTGCATATTCATCACCTGCAAGGCTTTTAAAAATCCCAGTAATCCTAGATCAATATCTCAAAATCTTTATTGACAGGATGAGAGCATTAGTATCGTAATGTGAAGCCAAGGGTGAGAATCATTGTTCTAACTTATTACCAACCACATCTACTTTCTGACTCACTGGATCACTCCATTTTCTTCCAATTTATTAGCCCTTTCCTAGCATCAGGCCAATCCTTACCAAGCTTAGATTCCATGGTTACACCATATACCAATATTCCGAAAGTCATAGTTTGTGTTTCTGCCATATCCACCTTACTGAATGTTGATTGGTGCAAACAAAACTTTGTAGTTTTCGTTTTCTTTCAGGCCCTCAAAAACTTCTCTTAATCCCCTTAGTTTACTTCCATCTTTTTTCTGGTCTCAGAAGAAGGGCTAATGATAGCACCTATACTCTCCAGCTCACATGTCAGGAACACTTCACTCTAATGCTGATCACCTTCCTACCTTCCTTCTCACCTTCATCTTATAATTAATTTCAACTCCCTTAATCCTTAAAAAAATCCCTTAACCCCGAATCATCCTTTAGTTTACCTACTGTTTTATCACTTTTCTTTTTTAAAATAGTCAAGCTTCTTTAAAGAGTAGTTTTGACAGATGGCTCTACAGTACTTCCTTAACTCCTTTTGTTCCTCAACCCATAGACATCCGTTTCTGCCTCCTACTTCTCTGCTGAAACTAAAGCAGACATACTTGTCAGTGTCTTATATCTGACCTCTCTATCATTTAATACTGCTGGCCAATCTTTTAAAAATCTTTCTCTTTGTTTCTGAAAATTACTCTCTCCTGTTTTTCCTTCCTTTCCAACTTTTTCTCCTCAGAACACACACAAACGTAAATATATATTCCTCTCTGCTAAGATCTAGACCTGTATATACAACAAACTGTCCACTAGATATCTTCATGCAAATATCCAATGGGCACCCCGAATTAAACCATTCCCAACACTGTCCTCATTTCCCCTCCCAAGCCTCTGAACTCTCTCATGTTCTTGGTCTAGTTTGGGGAAAATCTATCTAATTTAAGCCTTTAACAACTCTTGGTTGGACTATTGCAACAGCCTCATGATTTGTCTCTTTATTTCTGACTTAACTTCCCTCAAATCAGTCTAACATACTAGATCAGGAAACTTCTCTGTAAGAGGTCAAATTATTTTCTGCTTTAGGGCCACAAAATCTCTGTCACAACTACTCAACATTACTGTTTTTGTACAAAAGCAGCCATAATGGACAGCATGGAGATGTCCCAATAAAACCTTATCTATAGAAACAGGTGGCAGGTGTGGGCCATAATTTGCCAACTCCTGTAAAATATTGTCAAAGTGCTCTTCATACTAATTTTATCATGTATACCACCTCCTTAACCCCTTCAATAAACTGGATTCCTCTGAGCTACCTCTGTATCCTGAATGCACTTTTATTTTTATTCTCATAAGGTTATTTGTTTACATCTTTGCCTTACCCTTATATCAAATAGTAAACTCTGAATGTAGAAGCAATGTGGCTTTAAAATACCTTACTGAATTCACTATGGACCAAGAACCGTGCAAAAGGTTTTATACATATTATTTTATTTAGTACTTAAAACGACCCTATGAGGGAATAAATATTATCCGCATTTTATAAATAAGAATACAGACATAGTGACTCAGTTATTTAATGAGAGTCAAAATTCAATACCATGCCTGTCAGACTCCAAAGCTAAATCTCTTATTCAATTATAGAAATCCTATGATGTAGAAAGTAAAATATCAAAAATAACTTATCAGAATAACTTAGCTAGAAGTATAAAGGGAATGTCATCACATGTAATCTTAGCAATTGTATATATAAAGTTATTTCTTAAACTGAAAAGAAAATTTGCAGTAATATACATGGTGAGGTAAACAACTACAAAGTAAAGTATGTATTATCCATCCTCACCCATCATTTCTACCCAAGGCCTCAAATCATGCCTTGAGAGAACCCAAACAACAATACTGTCCTGAAGAAAATCCATTTTACCTTCAGTTACTGGTTGGAGTTTAGAAGATCGTTCTGAATCAGGAGAGTGCAGAGGTTCAGGTTCTTTCAGACTTTCCAAGTGCAAAAAGGGATCATAATCTACAGATGCCAAGTCTGATAGGCTTACTGGAAAATACTTTGGATTGCTAAAACACTGAGCTCCATAAACACATCCATGTAATACCTGAAAATACAGGGGGGAAACATACAAGTTTTCCTTTTCAGTAAAAATAAAAAAATTAAATTAAAAAGAGAAAGAAGTCCACTGGTAATACAAGAGCTTCACAAAATTTTAAATAGTTTAAAACTTAGCTCTTTGATCACAGTAAAATTTAATAGCTCGTAAGAAGAAGTAAAATTTAACTAATGATGCTTATATTCAACAAAGATTTGACTTTTCAAATTCTGGCAATGATATAATAGTGTACTGTAGAAACTACTTTTTAATTATCAAGGTACTGTAAGATAAATTTATGTTCTTATAAAATACCTAGTCTAAATGAAAACACTAAGAAATGTTATTTCTTTAGATTTTATAAACCCTTGGTTACCAAATAAATAATAAAGCAAAGAAGTTTACCTTATAAATGCAATTGAGGACAGATTTTTCTGTTTTATCATTTTCTGCTCCCGTAGCATGGACTGGTTGGAGCAGTGTCTTTAGGGGTAAGGCCATGATCCAGTCCAAAAGGCACAGAAGTAAAGATACCACCAACTGTAACAACAAAAAAGATCATTATTATTGTCAACTCATAAAGTAAGAGTTTAACACTTAACAGAAATTCACCAATTAATTTTTTTGTTGTTGTTAATCCTCACCAGGATATTTCCCCCCATTGATTTTTAGAGAGAATGGAAGGGAGGGATGGGCGGGGTGTGGGGGGGTGGCGGTGGGGTGCAGCACTGGGGAAGAGAGAGGGAGGGAGCAACATCGATGTGAAAGAGACACATTGATTAGTTGTCTCCCGCATGCGCCCTGACCAGGACTGAGGATTGAAACTGCAACCCAGGTACGTACCCTTGACTGGAGTCAAACCTGAGACCTTCAATGTGCAAACAGATGATCTAACCATTGAGCACCACAGGCCAGGGCTCACCAACTTATTTTTTGTTTTCCAACTTTATTTCAGAAACTATCGATCCTAAATTGCAATATTAATATTTATCTAAACTTAACTTTTAAGATGTTTTTATTGTGGGTTTCAGTGCAAGCACAATGAAAGATAATAATGAAAATAGGAATGTTAAATTTCTTTAATTAAAACACACACTGAGCTTAAAAAATAATAGGCTTCAATTAGCTATACTTATTTAACTGCTCAAGGAATGAAATACAATGAAAAGTTTTAGTCCATAAATATTACAATCACTTCCACTTTCCTCTTCTAATTTAACACCTCACTGAGTACCTTGCCAGAAAGACTAGACTATCTTAACCATATTCTGAAACTGTTATTAATTTTTAAAATAAATGTTTCCACTGGATTCTTTTAAACTAATGGATGTTATAACCAAAACACCTTTATCAAAATGTGGAGTAAAATAGCAGTACCTTTGTGGCCCATTTTGTTGTACAAGGAATCACAATTAAAGCCTTAAAAGCATTAATCAAGTAGCAGTAAGAGATCTGTTGATTTTTAGACTGAAAGACTAATTTTCGAACTCAAGGAGTAACGCTGGTCTAAATCTCCCAACATATCCTCCAAAAGAACAATAAATAACAAAAAGAACCAATAAGACATCACAAAACCAGTAAGACATCACAAAACCTCAGTTTAACCAGAAAATAGAACATCCAAATTTCAAATTATGTGTAAGTAGAAAGTACACAGAAATCCCAGTAAGCTTTTTCCGATTCTCCTAGTGTAAGCTTTCAAGAAGAGCAAGGGCAGTTTGGGGAAAACTGTAAGGAAGAAGGGAACTAGGTACAAACCTAAAAACCACTCAGAAAGAAAAAGGCCACCCTAAGTGTGAGTACTGTGGTACTGACCACCACCTGTTAACAAACATTACCGTAAAGCTAATGAAGAGCACTAAAAGAATTGCAATGCCAAAATATAATTCCTGGTGGATTTAAAGGCCACAGAGAAAACAGAATTGCACTGTTAAACTTATTAAGTGAGAACTAGAACTGTGGACTGAAACTAGGAATACTATTAGGGAAGAATGTTGAAAGATAACGCCAGAAGTAAAAAGGAAAGAAAAATTGAGATGCATGACAGAGAAACATGAACAAGAGGTAGGTGAGATAAAAGGTGACAAAAGCAGGGTTAGAATCCTGAATGCAATTTTTTCATTGACTATCACGTAGTGATAAAAGAACTATTACAATAGTCAGTGTAAGGAGACAGAAGAGAATCAACCAACCAAACAAAAGACAATAAACAATAAAAAATAAATAAAGAGAAAGAAAAAATAAGAGATCTCTACCAGAAGATTCAAGAAATAAAAGGGAAATTCAAACCCAGATTAGGAATATCGAACAACCAACAAGGAAGTATATTATCTGACTATAAGAAAGAAGATTCCTATGAGGAAGAACCTGGAATTCCAAAAGTGAAGTGAAAGCCACCCTAAAAGTATTGGGAATAAATAAATTACCAGTGGTAGGTGGAATACGTGTAGAATTATTTTAATCCACAGAGACCCAATCTGTCAAAATTCTAACAAGAATATGTCAAGAAATATGGAAAACAAAACAATGGCTTACACACTGGAAACATTCAATATATATTCCTTTCAAGAAAGGAGATAGTAAGGAGGTTAGTACGGTTAGTTATGTTTTATTGACTACCGTGAAGCCTCTGATTGCATTGATCAAGCTATGGGCTGCTCTGAAAGAAATGGGCGTGCCTCAGCATTTGATTGTTCTGATACATAGCCTACGTTGTGCACAGGCAGCCATGGAGAGACACTGGTTTCCTATAGGCAAAGGTGTCCTACAAGAGTGCATTTTATCTCTGTTTAATTTGCATGTCAAACATATATGAAAAACTGGGGTAGGTTCAGAGAAAGGACTGGAAATTGGTGAAAAATATCAGTAACTTAAGATATGCAGGATAATACCATCTTACTGGCAGAAACCGGCAATGATTTGAAACAACTTCTGATTAAAGTAAAAGAAGAAAGTGCTAAAATATTTAAACATTAAGAAGACAAAAATTATGATTAAAGATGAAATACACAACTTTAACATTGATAATGAAAACACTGAATTTGTTAAATGTTCTGCTTACCTTGGTTCAGGAATCAATTCAAATGGAGACTGTAACCAAGAAATAAAGAAAAGTCTGGGGAGAACCAAGATGGCATAGGTTAACGCCGGAGATTGCTGCCTTGAACAACCAAATCAAAATACACCTAAAAGACGGAACGGACATCACCCAGAACCACAGGAAGGCTGGCTGAGTGGAAATGTACAACTAGGAGGAAAGAGAATATCATACCCAGACTCAGAGGAGGGGCAGTGCTG
>NW_006287911.1:315075-321651 GCF_000327345.1 Myotis davidii | reverse complement strand
CAACTTATTTTGGGGGGGGAGTAAGGTGTGTGGGGGATGCGGGAAGAAACTGGACAAAAATCGTGCATCTATGGATGAGGAAAGTGGGTGTGGAGTGAGGGCGGAGGGTGGGGCAGGAACTGGGAGGAGGGGAGTTATGGGGGGAAAAAAGAGGAACAAATGTAATAATCTGAACAATAAATATTTAATTAAAAAAAAAAAGAAAAGAAAAGTCTGGGACTTGGAAGGGAAGCAATGGAAGAATTAGAGAAGATCACTAAGAGAAAAGATGTGTCATTAGAGACCAAAGGTAAAATCATTTACACCCTGCTACACCCGATTACTATGTACAGATGTGAGAGTTGGACTGTGAAAAAGGCTGTCCAAAAAATTGATTCATTTGGAATATATATACACACTAGTGTGAGAATACCAAAAAAGTGTACTGGTAGAATACTGAGTAAAAAGAAAGAAGTTAAAAGTACACACAGGAAAGGTAATGTTCTTTTGGGAAAAGAATGTTGAAAGGGAGAGAAATGCTGTGGAAAATATGTAGTAAAAAGAAAATGCAAAAGAGAAATTTAGGATCCTGCATGTCTTAATTTTTTTTTTTTTAAATTTTGGACCTATACTTCTCCTACTTAAAAGGCATCATCCAATTCAGACACTGTACTTTGTTAAACTTCCAGGAAAGAAAGCTCTTGAAGTAGGAATCTTGTAAACCATCCCAAGCGACCAAACTTGTCCACAGATATGCAGAGGTAGTATTCATCTATATAAAACTACTACAAAACGAAAACATACGAATCTAAGCAAGTCAGCTGATGCACCCCACCCAATAATCCAATTATGAAACAAAAGAAAACTGTGATGCAACATCCTAATTTAAATATTTCCAAACAGGAATTTAGATATAGGGGACAAAGAAAACCCCATCTTCAATAAGAAACTGAAAAACTCAAAAGAAATAGATCAAGGGAAGAATTAACTCAAGTCAGGAAAAGAAAAGAAAAAAATAAAATCATATTAGAAATGATGCCTCAATTATAAAATGCCTAAGGGAGAATAAATTTGAAAAATAAAAAAATTTAATAAGGATATTGAAGAACAGTGGGAAAACAAGAGAATAAAATGAGATAAAACAAGAAAAGTGTCAGAAAATGACTAAAATGGAAGAAAGAAAAAGAATATCCAATTTATATATAAGAAGTCCATAAAATCTACATATTGAAAAGGCCCACCAGATGCCAGGACAAACCAACCTCCAATAATGAACTCTTAAAATACATATCCTGCTAAAATTTCAAAAGTTAAGACTTCAAAAAAAAAATCCTTAAGGCCTCCAGGAAAAAAGATAAAATAATTTACAAAGGCTAGAGACTGAAACTGGCATCAGATAGACTTCTCAAAAACAACACACAGCCCAGGTGGATTCGGTCCCTGGTTGGGTTGCATATGGGAGGCAACTGATTGATGTTTCTCTCTCACATTGATGTCTTCTCTGTCTCTCTTTCTCTCCCCACTTTGCTGTCTCTCTAAACAATCAATAAACATATCTTCAGGTGAGAATAAATACACACACACACACACACACATACTCACTCACACACTAAAACATTAAAAAATAAAATAAAACAACCTCAAGAAAAATAAGGACTCCATAGCTAACCAAGCTGTTTTTCAAGTATCAGAATTACAGGAAAAGTTTTAAATATGCAAGCACTTGGGGACTTCTGTATTCATGAGTCCATCTTGAGGAATAAAGATGAACTTCATTCAACCAAGAAGTTGATTGAGGAAGTTCAGCAAAAAGATTAATGGCGAGTATTTGCTATATTTAATTATACTGGGGTGGGCAAAGGCAGGCTTACAGTTGTATTGTGACATTCTTTTGAGTTAATAAAGCTATAGTAATAATCATAATCGGCATGCCTTTTCATACCAACAACTGTAAACCTACTTTTGCCAACTCCTGGAGAGCTAAGATTAATATATAAAAGTGAAGACGAGCCCTAACTGGTTTGGCTCAGTGGATAGAGCCTTGGCCTGCGGACTGAAAGGTCCCAGGTTCGATTCTAGTCAAGGGCATGTACCTTGGTTGTGGGCACATTCCCAGTAGGGGATGTGCAGGAGACAGCTGATCGATGTTTCTGTCTCATAGATGTTTCTAACTCTCTATCCCTCTCCCTTCCTTTCTATAAAAAATTAATAAAAAATATATTAAAAAAAAGTGAAGACGAATATGGAAGAGTCATTTGTTAAATGATATATGCTGTATATTATGTGTAGAAATAAAGTAACTAAAAATGGAGGTGAAGAGAGAGCTAGAGAAAAGTAAAGTAAAATCATTTATCTTTATTGTTGAAAGTATTATATATGTCCCACTTTCCCCCCCATTAATCCTGTTCAGTCCGCCCCCACCGCCTGCCCCAGGCTTTCACCACCTAATTGTCTGTGTCCATGGGCTATGCATATATACATACAAGGTCTTTGGTTGATTACCTCATACCCAACCATCCTCCCCCGTCTTCCCTCTGAGATTCCACACTCTGTTCCATGACAGTCGAATTTAAATACAAGATGAATTAATATTTACCATGTAAACATATATAACTTTGCAATTTTAAAATATAAATATTTTACTATGTAAGAATATTAAATAGCAAAGAAAGTTTTTAATTACTCTCTTGTCCATTTCATAAGATGAAGATTCTGTACTTGGCAAAAGATGGGTAATAGTGGCTATCAGGATCTATAGTCAAAAAAAAAAAGAAAAAAAGCACAAAATATATTAAACTAATGTTCATTCTAAAACATTAATGTTAATGTAAAAACAATATAAAATCTATTGCTGCAAGGTTATTCTGAAACATTAACACTGTTATTTCAAGGTAATTTTTAATATGTAATCTTTTCAAGTACATTAACTAAATCAATATAAACACACAGTAATATATGTTCTAATAGAAAATTAAAATATATATAGAAAAGCAAAAACATTTATAAAAATCATCTGCAATTCTGTCACTGAAGATATCTATCCTACTCAACATATTAGGTATGGAAGGAATATACGTCAACATAAATAAAGGCCATAAATGACAAGCTCATAGTTAATATCATATTCAATGGTGAAAAGCTAAAAGCCTTTCATCTAAGGTCAGGAATACAAGGATGTCCACAATTGCCATTTCCATTCAACATGGTACTAGAAGTCCTACCACGGCAAGTGGAAAAATAAATAGCACCTAAATCTGAAAGAGAGAAGTACAATTATTTGTTTGCAGATGACATGATATTTTATATACATAGGAAACCCTAAACACTGCACCAAAAAACTGTTACAACTATAAATGAATTCCATAAACTTGCAGGATACAAAATCAAAATACAAAAAACTGTTGCATTTCTATACACAAGAAACAAACTATCATAAAGAGAAATTAAGAAAGATATCCCTATTTACAGTAGCATCAAAATCAATAAAATAGAAACACAGTTAATTAATGAGGTAAAAGACCTGCACACTGAAAACTATAAAACACTAATGAATGAAGAAAGACAGTACCATGTGAATCCACTTATATGTGGAATCTAATGAACAAAATAAACTAAGAAACAAAGTGGACAGATTAATGGATACAGAGAACAGACTGACAGCTGTCAGAGGAGTGGGGGTTGGGGCCTGAGTGAGAAGGGTGAAGGGATTAAGAAAAAAAGAAAAGAAAGACTCATGGACACAACAATTTTCATCATTTCATTTAAAGGAAGCACTCTACAGCTTCTCTTTGGCATATCTAAATTGTCAGCATCACTATTCTTACACTTTGCAGCCTTTATTAGTAAAATAAGGTTTATTGAAAACAGGCATTGGGATACCATGACAGATGATCCAATAACTGAGATGGCAACTAAATGACTAATGGTTGAGTAACAGGTATGGTGTGACTACGCTGGACAAATTGATGATTCATATCCCACTGGAGAAGGACAATGTGAGATTTTATCACACTACTCAGAACAGTGTACTATTTAAAACTTAGTATATATTGTTCATTTCTCAAATTTTCCATTTAATATTTTCAGATTACAATTGGCCATGTGTAATTAAAATTGCAGAAAGCAAAACTCTGGATAAGGGGGGACTAATGTAAATGGAAAGATATTCTATGTTATAGATTGGGAAAATTAATATTGTTCAATTGTTCATACCACCCACAGCGATTTACTCATTCAATGAAATAAAAAATTCCAATGGCATTTTTCTCAGAAACAGAAAAAACTATTTTAAAATTTGTATGGAACCACAAATAAAGAGCCAAAGCCATCTTGAGAAAGAAGAACAAAGCTGGAGACATCACAGTTCCTGATTTCAGGTTAATTATAAAGCTACTAGAGGCCTGATGCACGAAATTCGTGCACAGGAGGGTGTGTGTGTGTGTGTGTGTGTTTGTGCGCGCGTGCGCGCGCGTGTGTGTCCCTCAGCCTGACTGAACCCTCTTCAATCTGGGATATCCCTCTCACAATCCAGGAACGCTGGCTCCTAACCGCTCGCCTGCCTACCTGATCGCCCCTAACCGCCTCTGCCTACTGGCCTGATTCCTTCCCTGCTGACCTGACCGCCTCATAACTGCTTACTCCCCTGTGCCAGCCTGATTGCACTCCTAACTGCTTGCTCCCCCGCACCAGCCTGATCTTGCCCTCACTGCTTGCTCCTCTGTGCCGGCCTTTTCTCACCCCTAACTCCTTGCTCCCCTGCTGGCCTGGTTGCCCCTAACAACCTCTGCCTCAGCCCCCACCACTGTGGCTTTGTCCGGAAGGAAGTTGGATGTCCGGAAGATGTCTGGTCGACCTTGTCTAATTAACATATTACCCTTTTATTATTATAGATAGTAATAATAATGATGGTAAAGTACACAGGCAAATAGAAAAGCAGATCAGAATAAAAAGCCTATACACAAACCTACACTTATATGGTCAACTCATTTTTAACAAGTACACCAAGAACACACATTGAGGAAAGGAAAGTCTCTTCAATAACTGGTGCTGGGAAAACTAAATAGCTATATACAAAAGAATAAAACTGCATCCGTATCTTATACCACTCACAAAAATTAACTCTAAATGAATCAAAGACTTAAGTATAAGGCTTGAAGCCATGAAACTCCTTGAAGAAAAGACAGGGAAAATGATTCCTCACATTGGTCTTGGCATTGATTTATTGAAAAAGACACCAAAAGCATAGGCAATAGAGCTAAAACAAACAGGTGGGACTACATCAAACTAAAGAGCTTTTACAAAGCAAACAATAAAAATTAAAAGGATAACCGATTAAATGGGAGACAATATTTGCAAACTATGCATTGAATGTAGGGTTAGTATCCAAAATATATAAGAAATTCATACAACCTAACAGCAAAAAACCCCCAAATAATCCAATTTTAAAATGGGCAAAGGACCCAAATAAACATTTTCCAAAGGAGACACTGAAGTCATTACTAGCTATAAGAAAAGTGATCAACATCACTAATCACCAGGGAAATCCAATTAAAAAGCACAATGAGAAAGCACCTCATATCTGTTAGGAGGGCTATTTTCAAAAAGACAAGAGGTGTCCTAGCTGATTTAGCTCAGTGGATAGAGCATCAGTCTGTGGACTGAAGGGTTCTGGGTTTGATTCCTGTCAAGGGCACATGCCCGGGCTATGGGCTCAATCCCCAGTAGGGGGCAGGCTGTAGGCAGCCAGTCAATTATTCTCTCTCATCATTGATGTCTCTCTCTCTCTCTACCTTCCTCCTGAAAACATCTAATAAAAAAGAAACATGGTAATTAGCCGTACCTCTGCTACCCTTCCCATTGGCTAATCAGGGAGATATGCAAATTAACTGCCAGCCAAGATGGCAGCTGGCAGCCAGGCAGCTTGAAGCGAACATAAGGCTTGCTTGCTTCAGTGACAGAGGAAGCCACCGTTCCCCGTTCCCCGCCTGCCTTGCCGGCCTCTGAGCTTGCAGTGTGAAACATTGTTACTAATATAGAAGCTAAATAAAACCCCAGAAACCTGCTTTAAGCCAGCCGGGATCTCAGAGCTGGAGTTGAAACAGTGTTTCGATTATAGAACCCAAACAAACCAGATACCTGCTTTCAGCAGGCGAGACCTCAGAGCTGGAGCCAAGCTTCAGAGCTAAAGCAGGCCCAGAATATAAAAAGAAAAAGAGGAGCGGTTGGGAGATTCAGTCATGCACCAGCCTGAAAAGAGCCCTCAGCCCCTCACCCAGACTAGCCAGGCACCCCAGTGGGTACCCCCACCCTGAAGGGGGTGTGACCAGCTGCAAACAGCCATTAGCCCCTCACCAAGGCTGGCCAGGCACCCAAGCGGGACCACCACCTTGATCCAGCACACCCTTCAGGGAAAACCAGCCGGCCCCCACCCATGCACCAGGTCTCTATGCTATATAGTAAAAGGGTAATATGCCTCCCAGCACCGGGATCAGTGTGACAGGGGGCAGCGCCCAAACCCCTTGATCGCCCTGTGGCTCTGTGTGTGACAGGGGGTGGTGCCCCAACTCCCCTATCAGCCCTATTCTGTGCGTGACAGGG
>NW_006287911.1:313961-314696 GCF_000327345.1 Myotis davidii | reverse complement strand
TATGCATGACAGGGTACGGAGCCCCAATCCCCCTGATGGGTCCTGCTCTGTGCGTGATGGGGTGGCGCCGCAACCTCCCCATCGACCCTGCCTTGAGTGTGACAAGGGACGGTGCCCCAACCCCCCAATCGGCCCTACCCTGATTGTGACTGAGGGTGGGATCACAACCTCCCAATCCCCCTGCTCTGTGCATGACAGGGGGCGGCGCCCCAACTCCCCAATTGGCCCTGCTCTGAGCCCGACCAGGGGCTGCACCTAGGGATTGGGCCTGCCCTCTGCCACCCGGCAGGAGGCCTAAGCCAGCAGGTTGTTATCTCCCGAGGGGTCCCAGACTGTGAGAGGGCACAGGCCCAGTGAGGGACTTCCCCCTCACCCCCCGAGTGCACAAATTTTTGTGCACCGGGCCTGTAGTAAGAATATATTAAAAAAAAAAAAAAAGACATGAGGTAACAGATGTCGTGAAGGATTTGGAGAAAACGGAAGCCTTATATACTATTGGTGGAAATATGAACTAGTACAGTCATTATGAAAAACAGTATGCAGTTCCTCAAAAAATCCTAATCTAATAAAAGAGAAACATGGTAATTGGCGTACGACCGCTACCCTTCCCATTGGCTAATCAGGGCGATATGCAAATTAATTGCCAGCCAAGATGGCGGCCGGCAGCCAGGCAGCTTGAAACTAACATGAGGCTTGCTTGCTTCAGTGACGGAGGACTCCAACGTTCCCCGCCTG
>NW_006287911.1:307390-312717 GCF_000327345.1 Myotis davidii | reverse complement strand
CTGTGTGTGACAGAGGGCTCGGCCCCAACCCCCTGATTGGCCCTGCTCTGTGCGTGACAGGGTACAGAGCCCCAACCCCCTGATGGGCCCTGCTCTTTGAGTGACGGGGAAATGCCCCAAAGCCCTGATTGGCCCTGCTCTGTGCATGACAGGGGGTGGCGCCACAACCTCCCCATCGACCCTGCCTTCAGTGTGACAGGGGATGGTGCCCCAATCCCTCAATTGGCCCTACCCTGAGCGTGACTGAGGGTGGAATCATAACCTCCCGATCGCCCTGCTCTGTGTATGACAGGGGGCGGCGCCCGTACTCCGCAATCGGCCGTGCTCTGAGCCCGACCAGGGGCTGCACCTAGGGATTGGGCCTGCCCTCTGCCACCCAGGGGCAGGCCTAAGCCAGCAGATTGTTATCTCCCGAGGGGTGCCAGACTGCGAGAGGGCACAGGCTGGGCTGAGGGAACCCCCTCCCCCCGAGTGCACAAATTTTTGTGCACCAGGCCTCTAGTTAAAAGTAAAACTACAAGATAATCCAGCAATCCCACCTGATGTAAATGAAATCAATATCACAAAGAGATATCTGCACACCCATGCAGCATTATTCTCAATAGTCCAGATATAGAAACAACATAAATGTACTTCAACTCATGAATAAGGAAATGTGGTATCTATATTTATAAAAGCCTAAGTGACCATTACGACTGAATGACCAGAACAACCGGTCGACCAGTTGCTATGATGCACACTGACCACCAAAGGGCAGATGCTCAACACAGGAACTGCCCACTAGTGTTCAGTGCGCTCTCACAGCCAACCTCCTGTGGCCCCTCCCCCTGGCCAACCAGTGCCCCCATTGGCCCTGGGGAGCTGGCCAGCCAACCTTCTGTGGCTCCTCCCCCCGGCCTGCCAACCTCCTGTGGACTCTCCCTCCAGCTGGCCCGCCTCTCTTATCCCCTCCCCCCGGCAGGTCAACTTCCTGTGGCCCCTCCCTCTGGCTGGCTGGCCAACTTCCCATCGCCCCTCACCCCTGCTGGCTGGCCCCCTGATAGGCCTTGATCACCGGCCAGGCCAAGGGAACCCACCCATGCACGAATTTGTGCACCAGGCTTCTAGTATGTATGTATGTATTCAGCCATTAAAAAAAGAAGGAAATCCTGCCATTTGTGACAACATGGATGAATCGAGAGGGCATTATGCTAAGTGAAATAAGCCAGATAAAAAAAGCCAAATATTGTATTGTATCACTTATATGTAGAATCTAAAAAATTTTTAGAAGCTGAAATAGAGAGTAAAATAGTGGCTGTCAAGGGCTGAAGGAAGAGAAGGAAAATGGGGAAATGTGGGTCAAAGGGTACAAACTTTCAGTTATAAAGTTAAGTTCTGAGAATCTAGTGTACAACATGGTAACATATAGTGAATTATATAGTCAGTAATGAATATCTGAAAGTTGCTAAGAGTAAATTTAAGTATTCTCATCATAAAAAAAGTTAACTGTGAAATAATGAATGTGTCAATTATCTTGATCTTGGTCATCATTCAACAATATCAGATCATGTTATGTTGTATACCTTAAAGATATAAAATTACATTTGTCAATTTTTCCTCAATAAATTTGGGATGGTGTAGAAATCTATTCACTTGTCTTTCTAAATGTTTCTATACACACACACACAAACACACACACACACACACACACACACACATAGACTAGAAGCCCAGTGCATGAAATTTGTGCATAGGGGGAGGATCCCTCTGCCCAGCCTGCAACCTCTCGCAATCTGGGACCCCTCGGGGGATGTCTGACTGCTGGTTTAGGCCAGATCCCACAGGGACCCCACAGGATCGGGCCTAAACCGGCAGTTGGACATCCCTCTAGAAATCCAGGACCGCTGGCTCCTAACCACTGGCCTGCCTGCCTGCCGACTGATTCCCCCTAACCACTCTGCCTGTCTGTCTCATTGCCCCAACCACTCGTCTGCCTTCCTGATCACCCCTAAACCCTCTGTCTGCCTGCTTGATTGCCTCTATCTGCTCACCTGCCTGCCCGCCTGATCACCCCTAACCACTCACCTGCCTGCCTGATTGCCCCTACCTGCTCGCCTGCCTGATTGCCACTAACTACTCTGCCTGCCTGCCAGATCACCCCTAACTGCTCGCCTGTCTGCATGATCACCCCTAACTGCCTCTGCCTTGGTCCCTGCTGCCGTGGCTTCATTGGGAAGTATGTCCGGAATGACGTTGGAAGGTCGTTCAGCTGTCTGGTCTAATTAGCATATTACATATATATAACAAAAGTCTAATATGCTAAGTGTCTGACTGTCCAATTGGCTGTTCAACAAATCAAAGCGTAATATGTTAATGATATGCTAAGGCCGCTCAACTGATCACTATGTGTACTGACTACCAGGGGGCAGATGCTCCAACTGGTAGGTTAGCTTGCTGTTGGAGTCCAGCTAACTGGGACTGAGTGAGATGGGCCAGACATGCCCTGGAGCCCTCCCGCGTCCCTCCCCGGCCCCTACTGAGTCCGCAGGCTGATGCTCTATCCACCAAACCAAACCGGTCTGGCCAGAGAGCCGATTTCAGCCTCATTTCGCAGGCCAGGTTGAGGGACCCCAATGGTGCACAAATTCGTGCCCCAAGCCTCTAAAATATATATATATATTTATTTATTTATGCTTTTTAAAGAAAAAAACAAGACATACTATGTGGCTTTAAATTTATATACACTGACTAGTATATGAATAAATTTGATACAGAAATATAAAATAGTAACAGACATTATTAAAAGATGGAAAAATATTAATAAACTGTGTTATTTATCCTAAAAATCTTTTTTAAAAAAATTCTCGCTTGAGGACATTTTTTCCATTGATTTTTAGAGAGTAGAAGGGAGAGGGAAAGACAGAGAGAAACACTGATGTGAGAAAGAGCCATTGCTTGGTTGCCTCCCGCATGACTCCCAACCAGGGGCAGGAGCCTGCAACCAAGGTATCTGCCTTTGACCAGAATCAAACCTGGGACCATTCAGTCTGCAGGCTGATGCTCTATCCACTGAGCAAAACTGGCTAGGGCCACCCTGAAAAGCTCTTGATCACATTCAATTTTTTATGTGCTTTTTAAAAATGTACAGGGATAAATTT
Organism: Myotis davidii; assembly: GCF_000327345.1. Lineage (NCBI taxonomy): Eukaryota > Metazoa > Chordata > Mammalia > Chiroptera > Vespertilionidae > Myotis > Myotis davidii. The sequence goes on along the minus strand of NW_006287911.1, from coordinate 309,580 downwards.
ATTGTAAGTTATTTTGTACACATCATTCTGTACATTAATTCCCGAGGAATCCTGTCTCTGAGAGACTGCTCCTTTTCCTCTAGAAGCAGGCTGGCAGCGGAGAGCTCGGGACCCTGGGACACAGCTTTGGGGTGCTATTATATTTTTACAAATTATTGATTTAATGCATCAGGTAGAAAAAATCCTCAAAATATACTGTATACATAAAGGTTTACCTGTAGAATCTAGTAGATTAGATGCACCTGCTTCATAATACTAGAACTGAGCTTCTATTCCTAACTATGTAAATAGGTAATAATTAGTGAAATGCTCCATTATTTTGGGATTCTAGTCCTAAATTCAACTAGAGGTGAAGTATAGTAACTCTTCATGTTTAACTGTAGCTGTTGGCCACTATAATGTACGGTGAAGCAATTTGCAACAAATCTTCATGCTTAAGTACTTAGTTAAGTATTAATATACTAGAGGTCCGGTGCATGAAATTTGTGCACAGGGGTAGAGGGGGGTGTCCCTCAGGCCAGCCTGCACCCTCTTCAATCTGGGACACCTTGAGGGATGGTAGGTTAGCTCACTTAGGCCCCATCCCACCGGGCAGTCAGACATACCTCTCACAATCCAGGACTGCTGGCTCCCAACCGCTTGCCCGCCTGCCTGCCTGATTGCCCCTAACTGCTTCTGCCTGCCAGCCTGATCACCCCTATCCACTCCCCTGCCAGCCTGATTAACGCCTAACTGCTCCCCTGCCAGCCTGGTTGCCCCCAACTGCCCTCCCCTGCAGGCCTGGTCACCCCCAACTGCCCTCCCCTGCTGGACTGGGTCCCCCTTAAATGTCTTCCCCTGCAGGCCTGGTCGCCCCAACTGCCCTCCCCTGCTGACCTGATCGCCCACAACTGCTCTCCCCTGCTGGCCATCTTGTGTGTTGGAGTGATGGTCAATTTGCATATTACTCTTTTATTAGATAGAATAAACTGATAAAGAAAATAAGGAAAAGGATTTGAAAGCTTCAAATAAAAAAATCTGCTTAAAGAACAAACTTAATTTTCAAATAGAATAAGCAATCTTAAAGGGTAAAATTTTCAAATGTTTTCTTACTAGCATACAGATGCATAGTCACATTTACATCCAGTTATCATAACCCCACTGATAATAACAGCTGCAGCCGTTTATTAAAATTATGTTTTCCCCATCTTAATGGCAAAAAGTGTGAAGTGCTTCATATATATTTTTTCATTAATCTTTAGAACAATTCTGTGAGGTATAAACTTTTATCGCAAATGTAAAGATAAGAAAACACAGAGTTCAGAGGGCAATGTAACTTGTTCATAGTTACAAAGTTAGTAAATGGCAGACTCATGCCAGGTGTGTCTAACCCTCAAATCCAACCGCTCAACCTACATTAAACTCAACCAATATTTATTGAACAGATTCTACATGAAAGTGATGTCCTTGTCTTTAAAAAATTTAGAATTTGTACACGAATATATTTACTGTTATAATAGAGGTTGGCAACATGGTTGCGTGGGAAAAGCCTGGACTTGAAATCTTAGAGACTTGAGTTTGAAAACTGCCCGGTCAGCTGTGACTTTACATAGTTACTAAATGCTCAGTCTTCTCACCTTAAATTAAGGGGGACAAAACAGGGGGCAGGAAGATAATTGCTCATCTTAAAAGATTTTTAAAAATTAAATGAGATAACATATGGAGATGACTGGTGTATTAGCTGGTACATAGTAGGTGCTTAATAAATATTAATTACCATCTTTCCTAAAAATGTTACAAGAATATGAAGAACAATAAATTCTGGTTAGAGAGAACAGATAAGAGTTTTAATTTTTTGATGAGATAGATTTAAACCCAGAACTGAAAATGGGATGTAAAAAGGAAAATCAGAGCAGTTCACGTAAGAAAAGAGTGAGGGGTATGTTTAGTCGATAGTAAGCCAACTCAGGTGCCTGGACTACAGTGTATTTCAAAGGAATGTGTATGTGATTCTTTAAAGATGGATTGGGTCCTCATCAGAAGGCCTGGAAAAGCCTAGCTAAATAAATTGGATCTTATTTTATAGGCAAAGGAAAACCATTCAAGAGATTTTGTTTTTTTCAGGTAAATGACATAATAGTCATGTAAATGTGAATGATGATTTGATAGGGAAGACCTCAGAAGCCAGGAAATAAATCAGAAGTCTATTAC
>NW_006287911.1:307074-307364 GCF_000327345.1 Myotis davidii | reverse complement strand
AGGCCCGGTGCACAAAAATTTGTGCACTTGGGGGGGCGGTCCCTCAGCCTGGCCTATGACCTCTTGCAGTCTGGGACCCCTCAGAGGATGTCCACCTGCTGGCTTAGGCCCACTCCCTGGGGAACCAGGCCCAAGTGGCAGTCAGACATCCTTCTGACAGCCCAGCAGCCCTCGAGGAATGTCCACTTGCCATCAGGGAGCAGGCCTAAGCTGCAGTCGAACATCCTTAGTGCTGCTGAGGAGGCAGGAGAGGCTCCCACCACCACCGCTATACTGGCAGCCGCCAGCCT
>NW_006287911.1:300208-306723 GCF_000327345.1 Myotis davidii | reverse complement strand
GGGATTTATTTGTCTTCTATAATTGAAACTTTGTTGCTTTGAGTGGAGCTCAGAGCTGGCGCAGCAGGCGGGAAGCTTGGCTTCCTCCATCATTGGGGCAATCAAGCCTCCTGCTTGCTCCAGCTCCATGGCTGCCGGCCGCCATCTTGGTTGGGTTAGTTTGCATATAGTCGCTCTGATTGGCTGATGGGCGTGGCTTAAGGCATAGTGAAGGCATGGTCAATTTGCATGTTTGTCTTTATTAGTGTAGACTAGAGGCTCAGTGCACAAAATTCGTGCATGGGTTGGGTCCCTAGGCTTGGCCGGTGATCAGGGGTGATGAAGGCTTTCCTTCCGGCTGCTGGCCGGGGCCTCCCTTCCCTGGCTGCTGGTTGGGGCCTTTCTTTGTTCTGTGCCACCCCCTGGTGGTTAGCGCATGTCATAGTGAGTGATCGAACTCCCGGTCTCCCTGTCGAACTCATGAGGGGACACTGCATATCAGCCTTTTATATATATAGATCAAGACAGAAATAATGAATGGCTGAAATAGTTCAAATATAGTAGAAAGTATAAAAGACATGGAATTAAAACAAAATAAAAACTATAAATAATTGGCTGAAGAGGAAAGAAAAGTAATGAATCGAAATAATGTCCTGATGTGGTAACTGGACGGACGGCATGTTTTCTTAACCTAAGAGATGAAATGAAGCCACGTCCACTTTCATACAGACAATGGCAATTATAAATTTGCAGATAACATTTAAAAACAAGAACACAATCTCCTAACATGAAACACAAAGGAACTGTCATGAACTTTTGATACTCAAAAATGTACCTTAGGTTGCCATTATTTACTTGTGCAAAATTTGAAAACTATTAAATAATTTTATATTTCAAGGTATCCAAATTTTAAAATCCTTAACAAAGGTCATTATGAAAAATAAAAAAGAAATTACTTACTTGAATAATTTTCAAGGGAGAATCAGGCTGGTAAATCTGAAGTCTAGGTACATAGTGAACCAGCATGTGAAGCATGTTACAAGCTACATGGGCTACTGTTTTATTAGTAAACTGTAAAAATAACAAAAGAAAAACAAATAAAAATTTCTTCCTGAGCTATTATGCATCAATGCATTAGCTACTGAAAAATTTTAAACTTTATATTTTTTGTCATTCTATATTTATGTGTTTATTTAAGTATTATTAGGAAGATAAATATACAGCTGCGAAAAATTAAAAACACACAACTCATTCCAAAGACACAATATTATTTTTTCCTTTGTAATGCTTGACTGTCCTCATTTAAGCCTTATTCCATTTTCTCTTACCTAGATTTTTTTACAACAGTCTCTAATCTTATTACCAATCTTTCCCCATTCAAATCTACTAGACACAATACTTCCAAAATAATCTTCTGAAGAACTCCTCTGATGTTAATATTCTCTATGCTTAAAACTCTTAAATGACTCCCCAGGGGCATAAAGTTATGCTTTTTATGCTTATCTCTCTATGACCAAATCCTACCCACTCTTCAAGCCATGACCAAAAGTTTCCTCTTTCCAAAGTCTTTTCTGGTACCTAAGTCAAAGTGATCTCTGCTTCCTCTGAACTCAATCAGCAGTTTACATACACCACTCATTTGGTTATCTCAGCTTTTTATACTTTATTTCTCTTATTTTAATCTTTTTCAGCATCAGATCATTAATCACTTGAATCTAGCATTTACAATTCTTTTCATTCTGGTATCCCTTGCTCTGCCTAACAAAGCATCTCAAACTAGTATATGCTCAGAATTATCTGTCAAGTCGGTAATATTTGTACATTGTATCTTTGGAATCCTATACAGATAGTGTATTATAAGTCTTAAGGCAGGAAAAATATTATGCTTCTATTCAGAAACAAAAAAAAATATCCATTTACTCATTTAGACTCCCGAAATAATTAGGTTATTTCTGAACAAATCTTATTTTGGCCACAAGGAGGCCATTTAACTTGAATGATAAAGTAAAAAAAGTTGAGCAGCTCAAGAATTCAGAAGTAGTAAAGATCAAATAGTAGGTTAAAAAAAATACTGATAAAGAAAAAACAACCCATGTTGTTAAATGACGGGTTTCCTTTTTAAGAGCCACCCATATGTTTCCTATTGACAAAGCCAAATATATAAAAAGATGACTTAGGACCACTCTTAAAGAAAAAGTCAGGAGCAAGGAAATAATGTAATAATAAATTAATGAAAACATTTATTAAAGAGCACATTTAATTAACATTTGGAGAAAAATAATCATGATTCTATACTATTTTAATATATTCCACTAAATAGTTTTTGTTTGTTTGTTTGTGTTTTTTTTACCTTCAAGGAAACACAAATTACATTCAGAGCTTCCTTAATTTGAGGATGATGAGACTCATGGACTAGTTCTTCACAAATCCAAATACCTAAACTGCAAAGTGCTACACATCTGCAAAAAAAGGCAACCAATAATGATACAAATGAAAATGTATGTGCTTTTAAAGAAATGAAACCACCATCACAACCAAACATCCACAACTAGCTAACATAGAATGAACATGCACTGTTTAAGTAAATTGATCAATTTGTTACTTTGTATGTTAGCTCTTCTTAGGAAGAAAAAGGAGGAGGAAAGCACATCCCTAAAACTTTAAATCTAATTTTTTATTATAATTTATTACCAAAATCATAGGCAGAGATAATATAAAGGATTTTTCTAACAAACCCATATTAAGAAACTGATATTTTTATAAAGACTCCCAAACATATATGTAACCTGCTTTCAAAAAGGAAAGAATGTCATTTGATTAACTGATAGCAGCAAAGTGAACTTAAGCAAACTCAAACTCTTTAAAAAAACAGATTAGGTACACAAATAAAATATATATACTTCATAAAGGGATTCCAATAGAAACAGAACTTGTAGGATTTTTGCTTTGTTGCTTAATGTCTTCATTTCCCTACTTGAACTGTTTCAGCTTGAAGGGAGTAATTTGCGATCACAATCAGTGGAATTCCATTAAGTGTGTTCAAATATAAGCTTCTGATGACGAATATAATGGTTCTATGAACAAAAAAAATTGACTCCTTCTAGGATCCTAGTTATATACGTGGCATGTCCTGGTGCTGATATTCTTAAATTCAGCAGAATGCTAAATTCAGAACAATTCAATGCAGTAACATTTTACTGAACACATTGGATCAGAAGTTCTTAAGCTTCTCTTTTAGTCTAGCATAGTGTCAATGCTATAAATTGTTTACTATCAAAACTACCAGAAAGTCTTCTAAGCAACTCTACTGCTTTATTTCTTCTCTACCATTGTCTATCTACCCATGAATCTTAGATAATATTTATAGATCTAAATAACCAAATTTCATGGTTAGCAGTAGAAAGAGCTGTAATCATCAAGTAACATTAAACTCTAAAGTGAGGCAAAGCTCTCCATGGAAGCAGCTAACTAAAGGCACAGACTGAAAGTACAACTGGTTAACAGGCTTTTTTCTTTTTCTTTTGTGATCACACACCTGCATACACAGTTTCCTACATTCCTAAAGATGTCCAAATAATCTAAATTATTCCCAGTATTGCTCAACTCTCTGCTCCATATCAATTTTGGGGGTATAAGCATCTGAGGCAGTGGTTCTCAACCTTCTGGCCCTTTAAATACAGTTCCTCATGTTGTGACCCAACCATAAAATTATTTTCGTTGATACTTCATAACTGTAATGTTGCTACTGTTATGAATTGTAATGTAAATATCTGGTATGCAGGATGGTCTTAGGCGACCCCTGTGTAAGGGTCGTTCAACTGCAAAAAGGTCGCAACCCACAGGTTGAGAACCGCTGATAAGGCCTATTCTTAATAAAAGCTATTGTGTTAATGATTCCCAAGTCTTTCTGGGCATCTATGTTTTAGGCTTCAATATTCTTTACTTGAGAGGCAACATAGTTAAAAAGAAACACGCAGAAAATCTAGAATCTGAAACTCTGGGTTCAAATCTGGTTCAGCCATTATTATTTATGCATCTAATAAGGCTCTGAAGACAAACTATCATAGTTTTAATCATGGCTCTGCCATTGCTGGGTGATAGGGATAATTATTTAAATACTCTGGGCTCCTATAATAGGGAAGATACAAATTGTATCTGTCTTCTAGAGTTGTTACAAATGAGGTAATAAAGTATTTAGAACAGTGTCTGGCACTTAGAAAGGATTTAATAAATGTTAGCTTTCTAAGACATCGGTTTCATGCTAGCAAACTTGGAAGAATAATGATGGTTCCATTAATTTCTTAGAATTGTGATGAGGAATAAAACAATATTATAGGAAAATTCTTGGAAACTTAAAAGATTGTCATTATTAACATAGAAAATACTAGAGAATTAATATTTAAAATGATCACATTTGAGGGTAAAGCTACCAGAAATGAAAATATGGTATAAGGGAAAAGACAATGTCATTTTCTAGGGATGTCCAGCATTAAAATGAAATTAAAATAAAAAATTTACTCAAAAAGATTTGTGGTATTTAAAAAATATTTTTTTATTGATTTCAGTGAGGAAGGGAGAGAGAGAGAGAGAGATGAAAACATCACTGATAAGAGATAATCATTGATTGGCTGCTGCTCTCATGCCCCCTACTGGGGATCAAGTCTGCAATTCGGGTGTGTGTCCAGACTGAAATCGAACCCTGACCTCCTGGTTCATAGGTTGATGTTCAACCACTGTACCACACCAGCCAGGCTCAAAGAGATTTGTTTTTAGTTAACTTGACTAACAAATGAGAAAAATATGGAACTGAATTAAAAAGCTGGAGCTATGTCTCATTTAAGCAAACTACTCATTTTACATTATTTTTACTGGTTGAAAAAATAAGAGACTTAAATTAGAATTAATATTCAAATGGTTAAAGCCACGATCTGCACTTTCATTAACCTGGGTCAAAAAAATATGTAGGTAACTGGAAAAGGGAAAGCTTTGCAGAGATGTAGGTCAGAGGAGGAGTAACACAGGCTACTTTAGAAGCTAATGACATTCTATTAGAATTAGATTCAAGAAATATAATACTGTATGAATTAAGGATATTTGGGGATGAGAAGAAACATGATGCGATACTGGCAACCAGCTGATTAAAGTCTCAACCTTTTTAAAAAAAGTTTAGTAAAATAGAAAATGACAAGTTTTTGCCCCTAAATAAGGCATTTAAAAAGGAAAACATTCTAAAATCTTATATTTATAATGTAATACACCTTTATATAATATATTATATATGTAAACCACATATATAATACTTATATTCTATTTTTTTAAAATCCTGATCAAATACTTATTAATATCAATATATACTATTTTCTTAAATACAGTCAGTACATTACATTCTATAATAAAAATATTTCATTTTAATTCAATTTAACATTCACTGGGTAACTACTACTACAATTCAAGGTATTGCAGAAGAGAGAGTGAATATATAATCTAAAAGGAAAGCAAAATATATTTAAATATATAATTGAAAAAGTCATTTTCAATACTGAGGGTAGAGGTACTAAAACGGGTGACTAATATTTTATCTTTTAATGAAAGAAGGTTCATATTTAAATCATGAAAAAAAGTATTTAATCATACAAATAATTTAAATTTGTAATTCAGAATAGCTTTTGTGTATCTGAAACAATGTGGACTGCTAAATAATCCAACCAACTTCTAAGGTGAAACTGCAAACACAGAATAGTTATAACAAGTCTTAAGAATAGCTGACCTACCGGGCAGGGCCAGAGGGCTCATCTCTTGCTGAGCTTAATACAGTTTTGATTATAAGTTCCTAAAATAAGGAGGGAAAGTAGCAATGAGTAAGAGTTCATTCGTTAATTCAACAAATATTTATTAAATGGTGACTATGGCAGATGCTAGGAATACTATCCTATATAATAATAGACAAACATGGTAATTAACTGTAGCTCTGACACGCTTCCCATTGGCTAATCAGGGCGATATGCAAATTAATGCCAACCAAGATGGCAGCCGGCAGCTAGGCAGCTGAAGTGAACAGGAGGCTTGCTTGCTCCAGTGATGGAGGAAGCCAAGGTTCCCCGCCTGCCGCTGCCGGCCTCTGAGCTTGCACTCTAAGCAACTATGTTGCAATTATAGAAGTTAAACAAAACCCAGAAACCTGCTTTCGGCCAGACGGGCTTCAACCCGTCACAACAGTGTTTCAATTATAGAATCCAAAGAAACCCAGATCCCTGCTTCCAGCAGCCGAGGTCTCAGAGCTGGAGCCAGGCCTCAGAGCTAAAGCCAGCTCTCAGCTCCAGTGACAGCCGTAGAAGGTAAATAAATCCCAGAATAAAAGAAAAAAGGAGTTGGGAGCTTCAGTAGCCTGCCAGCCTGAAAACAGCCCTCAGCCCCTCACCCAGACTAGCCAGGCACCCCAGGGGGGACCCCCACCCTGAAGGGGGAGTTACCAGCTGCAAACAGCCATCAGCCCCTCACCCAGGCTGGCCAGGCACCCCAGCAGGGACCCCCACCCT
>NW_006287911.1:299150-300075 GCF_000327345.1 Myotis davidii | reverse complement strand
GACCGGATCTGTGACCCTGCCAGACGGGGGGCAGCGCTTGAGGCTGTCCACGGTCTGGGACCCGGATCCATGACCTGTTGGGCAGGGGCAGCGTTTGAGGCTGTCCGCAGGACCAAGACACAGATCTGTGACCCAGCCGGGAAGGGGGCAGCACTTGAGGCTGTTCACGGTCTGGGACCTGGATCCATGACCTGGCGGGCGGGGGACAGCGCTTGAGGCTGTCCGTGGGACCAAAACACAGATCTGTGACCCTGCCGGGCGGTAGGCAGCGCTTGAGGCTGTCTGCGGTCTGGGACCCGGATCCGTGACCTGGCGGGCTGGGGGCAGCACTTGAGGGGTGGGGGCAGCACTTGAGGCTGTCCGCGGGACCAAGACACGGATCTGTGACCCTGCCGGGTGGGGGGCAGCGTTTGAGGCTGTCCGTGGGACCAAAACACAGATCTGTGACCCTGCCGGGCGGTAGGCAGCACTTGAGGCTGTCTGCGGCCTGGGACCCGGATCCATGACCTGGCGTGCGGGAGGCAGCGCTTGAGGCTGTCCGCGGTCTGGGACCTCGATCCGTGACCTGGCGGGCTGGGGGCAGCACTTGAGGTTTTCCACGGGACCAAGACACGTATCTGTGACCCTGGCAGGCGGGGGCAGTGCTTGAGGCTGTCCATGGTCCCAGGACCTGGATCTGTGACCCTGCTGGGCCAGGGGCAGTGCTTGAGGCTGTCTGCAGTCGCGGAACCCGGATCCGTGACTCTTCCCGGTGGGGTGGCAGCTAGCACAGGGGCGGATCGGCCAGGGTTGGGCAGGGCAGGACGCCTGGCTTCCACCCAGCATCAGTCACTTTGGGCAGGAGAGCAGTGCAGAGAGCCTGTGGACAGGGGAGGCAGGCCAGCGGAGGGCGGCCTGTACTCCCTACATGGCGGTGGGGACAGCT
>NW_006287911.1:298390-299056 GCF_000327345.1 Myotis davidii | reverse complement strand
AGGCCATCAGTGCCCAGGAGTGGCTTTGCAAGATCTGCCTCCTGGCCCAGAAGGTGCAGGATCGCAGGGACAGCCACCATGGCAGGACAGACTGACGTCCTCCTGGCCGCACCACGGGGGTTTGCAGATCTGCAAAGCCAGAGGCCTCTGGTGTGCACATCCCCGCCTGGTGTGCGAACATCCTCCAGCACACTGTCACCCTCCTGCGCCTGCAACAGTTGCAAACCAAGGCGTGCACAAGTTCCCCCGCCTCTCCACCGCACTTCCATCAACCCAGCATGCCTAACACCCCCACAGGATATGCACACATCCCCTCTGATGCGCTCACGTCCTTTGGAGAGTGTCTGGGTGTTTTGGGTGCTGAGGGTAGGCGCCTGTAAGATGTCAGGGAGTGGTGATGCCCTGTTCCCATGGAGGCCAGTGTAGCTACGAGATCACCTCTAGGGGGTTAATGCAGGTGCTGAGGCGGGAGCAGATGCAGACAGACACACCTGGTGGGTGCGGGCGGCCCTTGCTGAGGTGCCTTCGATCAGCGTTCAAGATCAAGAACCCAGAGGTGGAGAGGAATTCCGTCCTCTCAGTGAAACAGTGGGATAGTCGGGATGACTGTAGAAGGAGGAATATGCAGTTTGGGTGCCAGCACCAGTGAGCACAGGCTGCCCTGCC
>NW_006287911.1:291376-296776 GCF_000327345.1 Myotis davidii | reverse complement strand
AGGGTCATAATCTGATCTTCAAAATGTAAACTGAAAAATCTTTATCGTTACAAAATCATTTTGTGGAGGGGGAGTACTTTTTGCTATTGGTTTTCAGTGCTGTTGAGACTCTTTTGAAAAAGCCAGGCCAGCCAGGCACCCCAGCAGGGACCCCCACCCTGAAGGGGCTGTGTCCAGCCTGCAAAGAGCCATAATCCCCTCACCCAGGCTAGCCAGACACCCCAGCGGAGACCGCTACCCTGAAGGGGCTGTGGCCAGCCTGCAAGAGCCATCCGCCCCTCACCCAGGCCAGCCAGGCACCCCAGCAGGGACCCCCACCCTGAAGGGGCTGTGGCCAACCTGCAACAGCCATTAGCTCCTCACCCAGGCTGGCCAGGCACTCCTATATAATAAAAGGATAATATGCAAATAGACCCTAACAGCAGAAAGACTGGGAATGACTGGTCACTATGACACACACTGACCACCTGGGGGGAAGATGCTCAATGTAGGAGCTGCAACCTGGTGGTCAGTGCACTCCCACAGGGGGAGCTCTGCTCAGACACAAGTCAGGCTGGCGGCTGCCAGTACAGCGGTGGTGGTGGGAGCCTCTCCCACCTCCTCAGCAGCGCTAAGGATGTTCGACTGCAGCTTAGGCCTGCTAACCGCTGGCAAGTCAGAGGGATGTCTGACTGCCAGCTTAGGCCCAATCCCCCGGGGAGCGGGCCTAAGCCAGCAGGTGGTCATCCCCTGAGGGGTCCCAGACTGTGAGAGGGCACAGGCCGGGCTGAGGGACCCCCCCTCTCCCGCCCCCGGCCTCGAGTGCACAAATTTTTGTGCACCAGGCCTCTAGTCCTATATAATAAAGAGGTAATATGCAAATTGAGCATCACCACAACACACAAGATGGCCATCCCCATGTGGACACAGATGGTCGGCAAGGGAGGGCAGTTGGGAGGGACCAGGCCAGCAGGAGAGGGCAGTTGGGGGCAACCAAGCCAGCAGGGGAGGGCAGTTGGGGGCAACCAGGACTGCAGGGAAGGGTAGGTGGGGGCAACCAGGCCTGCAAGCGAAGGCAGTTAGGGGTGATCGAGCCAGCAGGGGAGGGTAGTTGGGGGTGACCGGGCTAGCAGGGGAGGACAGTTAGGGGTGACCAGGCTGGCAGGGGAGGGCGGTTAGGGGCAATCAGGCCACCAGGGGAGCTGTTAGGCGTCATTCAGGCTGGCAAGGGAGTGGTTAGGGGGTGATTAGGCTGGCAGGCAGAAGTGGTTAGGGGCAATCAGGCAGGCAGGTGGGCGAGTGGTTGGGAGCCAGCAGTTCTGGACTGTGAGAGGGATGTCCGACTGCCCGGTGAGATCGGGCCTAAACAGGCAGTCGGACATCCCTCAAGGTGTCCCAGATTGGAGAGGGTGCAGGCTGGCCTGAAGGACACACCCCCACCGCCTGTGAACAAATCTAATGCACCGGGCTCTAGTATTGAAGGAAAACCAACAGTCTTTTTTTTCATGTATATACTTTTAACACATTGTTTGCGGGTAGTTTTTATCACGTGCTAACAGGTGGCATGGGCCATTTTTGCTAATTTTTTGCACAAATGGCAATGTTCAGTAAAATTACGATAACTTTAGTTTACGTATTTATATGTTACCCGCATTCTACCGCTAGTCTATAAAAAACGTATTAATATGTGTCCCGTGCTCTACTACACTGGTAGAACGTCTAAATACGTAAAACGTATAAATACATTTCTCACATACAATGTGTTAATAGTCTAATATTATTCATAAAATTAGCTAAATAAATAAAACAATGGTATAGTCTGAATGTTTGTCCCCTCAAAATTCGTACGTTGAAGTCCTAACTTCTAGAGATGACGGTATTAGGATGTGCTTAGGTCATGAGGGTGGAGCCTTTATGAGTGAAATTAATGCTCTTACAAAAGAGAGTCACACAGAGCTCCCTGGCTCCTTTTACTTTGTGAGGCCACAGGGAGAAGGCCCCGGATGAACCAGGAAGAGGTCCTTTACCTGAAAACAACTATGCTAAACCTTTGATCTTGGACTTCTCAGCCTCGAGAAATATGAGAAATAATTTTTTGTCATTTTTATAAGCAACCTAGTCTGTAATATTTTGTCAGAGTAGCCAAAAATAACTTTTTAATGATTTTTCACTTGAAATTTTAAAAAAGATTTATAAACAATTAGAAGTATATCTGCTCCTAATCAGTCATTATCTTTATTTTTAAGTTTCAGTATTTAGAGTGAGTTCCATCAGCAATTATATAGTCACTTTAATTGTGCACCATCTCCTGTTCAAGCCTGTTAATGCTTTAGGTACATGGGATCCCAAACCTCAATTCCTACAGCAGAACAGAATATTCCATTACATTATGTTTGATGCCTCACATTGGGAAATTGGGAGAGGGGAGAGTCAATATGCAGGTTTAATGCCATCTTAATCTAAGAAGCCTATATTACCAGCATAGGATCTGGCACATAGAATCTTACCTAATAATAGACAAACCTGTAAATTGACCGTACCTTCGCTACGCTAACCAGCCAATTAGGAAAGTATGCAAATTAACTCAACAAAGATGGTAGTTAATTTGCACACGTAGGCTCCAAGCAGCGGAGCGCAGCCGGACGGCCCCGGTGCTAGTGGAGCAAAGCTGGACGGCCCTGGGGCTGGAGTAGCGAAGCCTGACAGTTCCGGGGCCAGCTGCGGCTGGAGCACGGCCAAAGCGAAGGCCTGGGTCCCGGGTGCCAGAGGCAAATCAGTGCCAGCATCCAAGGGGAGGGAAGGCCTATTGCACAAATCTCTTCGTGCAACAGGCCTCTAGTATTTCGATAATAAGAAAAAACATTTCCAAACAGTTATAAACACAAAAAAAGGCTATGCTCCTAATAAATATTCCAGCCTACGTTTTGAGACTGGTTAATGTTCTTTAAAAATTGTGTGGATTTCTAAGAAAAGAAAGAATACACATTTTATTGAATATACATTATTATTCTACATCATTTAAATGCTAACAATTAACATCTGATTTCTTACCTTAACATCTGTAAATTGAGACACAGCAATATCAGGAATATTGGGATGAAGAGCAGGTAGTTCACAATATAAGTTAGGAAAGCAAACTAAAGATCCCAGAAGAACTTGTGCTTCCACTCTTGGTGCCTACAAGTAACCAGATATTTTAAATCTTTAAAATATATTAGTATTATTAAGTTATCAGAAAAATTATGTTATCACCTAACCATATTACACAGAGAAGTAAGCGAATAAGACAAAATTAATAAAGAAACAGGGAAACACAAAATAATTCAGGTTTTCATCTATGTTTTCCATACAGACTCTTATCATTCTCAAGAAGGGCAACAAATAGCAGAGCTTTCCTCAAGAGCAGCTAATGAGCCGAAATTAGCCTCAGTTAATAAGACCATAATTTTTTAAAAAGCTTAACAGCATAAAATTACCCTAGCTTTAAGGAAAAATATACTTTTGTTTTAAAGGCAACTCATACATCATAACACACTGTTCTATTTTTAAAAAGTTTTATTATATTCATTAGGATGACACTGGTTAATAAATAACACATTGTTCTAAAACATTCAAACACATGGAGAGTAAATAGCATGTTATTAAACAATGAATGTATTACCAATGAGGCCAAGAAAGAAATAAAAAAACTTCCTCAAACAAATGAAAATAAACACACAACAACCCAAAAATCTTGGGGCCCAGGAAAAGCAGGCATATCTCAAAAAACAAGAAAAATCACCAATAAACTATTTAACCCTACAACTTAAAGAACTAGAAAGAGAACAATAAAGCCCAAAGGAAGTAGAAGGAAGGAAATAAAGACTAGAGCAGAAATAAATAACATAGATACTAAAAAAAAAATACAAAAAAATCAATGAAACCAAGAGCTGGTTCTTTGAAAGGATAAACACAATTGATAAACCATCAGCCAGACTCATCAAGAAACAAAGAGAGAGGACCCAAATAAATAAAATCAGAAACAAAAGTGGAAAAGTAACCACAGACACCACCGAAATACCAAGGATTGCAAGAAAATACTATGAACAACTATATGCCAAGAAGCTAGACAATATGGATGAAATGAAAAATTCCTAGAAAAATACAATCTCCCAAAACTGAATCAGGAGTAATCAGAAAACCTGAATTGCTAAAATCCTCAACAAAATATTAGCAAATTACATCCATATTAAAAAAGTCATATACCATGACTAAGTGGGATTTATTCCAGGGATGCAAGACTGGTACAATATTCGCAGATCAATAAATGCGATACATCATGTAAATAAATTGAAAGTCCAAAATCATATGATCATATCAATTGATGCAGAAAAAGCATTTGACAAAATCCAACACCCATTTTTGATAAAAACTCTCAGCACAGTAGGAATAGAGGAGTACATCTCAACATGATAAAGGCCATATATGACAAACCTATAGCCAACATCATATTCAATGGGAAAAAACTAAAAGCATTTCCCCTAAGAACAGGAACAAGACAGGAATGTCTGCTTTCACCACTCTTATTCAACATAGAGCTGGAAGTGCTAGCCACAGCAATCAGACAAGAAGAAGAAATAAAAGGAATCCAAATTGGAAAGGGGGAAGTAAAACTCTCATTATTCGCAGATGACATGGTATTGTACAAAGAAAACCCTAAAGATTCCACCAAAAAACTACTAGATTTAATAAATGAATTTGGCAATGTAGCAGGATACAAAATCAACACGCTAAAATTGATGACTTTTTTATACACCAATAATGAATTCTCAGAAAGAGAAATTTAACAATCCCATTTACTATTACAATAAAAAATTAAGATACTAAGGAATAAACGTAACCAAAGGAGGCAAAAGACCTATACTTGGAAAATTACAGGAAGCTGAAAAAAGAGACAGAAGGAGATATAAACAAGGAGAAGAATATACCATGTTCATGAATTGGTAGAATCAACATCATTAAAATGTCCATACTACCCAAGGCAATCTACAGATTAATGCAATCCCTATTAAAATGCTAATGGCATATTTCACAGAGCTGGAACAAATACTCCAAAAATGTATATGGAATCAAAAAGACCCTGAATAACTGCAGCAATTGGAGAAAGGAAACCAAAGTTGTAGGAATCACAATACCAGATTTCAAGTTACACTACAAAGCCACTGTAATCAAAACAATCTGGTACTGGCTTAAGAACAGGCATATAGATCAATGGGACAGAATAGAGAACCCAGAAATTGACCCAAGCCATTATGCTCAATTAATATTTGACAAAGGAGGCAAGGACATACAATGGAGTCCAGACAGCCTCTTCAATAAATGGTGTTGGGAAAATTGGACAGATACATGCAAAAAAAATGAAACTAAACCACCAACTTAAAC
>NW_006287911.1:288177-291312 GCF_000327345.1 Myotis davidii | reverse complement strand
AAAAATGAAACTAGAACACCAACTGACACCATACACAAGAATAAACTCAAAATGGATAAAAGACTTAAATGTAAGTCATGAAACCATAAAAATCCTAGAAACAAGCATAGGCAGCAAAACCTGTGACATCTCTTGTAGCAATATGTTTACAGATACATCTCCTAAAGCAGAGGATACTAAGGAGAAAATAAACAAATGGGACTACATGAAAATAAAAAGCTTCTGCACAGCAAAAGAAACCATCAACAAAATGAAAAGAGATCCCAGCGTATGAGAAAACATATTTGGCAATGATACATCAGATAATGGGTTAATATCCAAAATATATAAGGAACTCAAAACAACTTAACAAAAGGAAGACAAATAATACAATTAAAAAATGGGCAAAGGACCTCAATAGGCACTTCTCCAAAGAGGACACACAGATAGCCAAGAGACCTGAAAAAATGCTCAAAGTCACTAATCATCCAAGAGATGCAAATCAAAATGACAATGAGGTACCATCTCACACCTGTCAGAATGGCTACCATCAAAAAATCAACAAATGACAAGTGCTGGCCAGGATGTGGAGAAAAGGAACCCTAGTAGACTGCTGGTGGGAATGCAGACTGGTGCAACCATTCTGGAAAGCAGTATGGAGTTTCCTCAAAAAATTAAACATGGATCTGCCATTTGACCCAGTGATCCCACTTCTGGAATATATTCTAAGAACCCCAAAGTGCCAATCAGAAAGAATATATACACCCCTAAGTTCATAGCAGCACAATTTACAATATCTAAGATCTGGAAACAGCCCAAGTGCCCATCAGTAGATGGGTGGGTAAAAAAGCTGTGGTACATTTATACCATGGAAGACTATGCAGCTATAAAAAGTAGGATCTCTTGGCTTTTGAGACAGCATGGACCTGGAGAGTATCATGCTAAGTGAATAAGTCAGAGAAAGACAAGTATCATATGATCGCAGTCATATGTGGAATTTAAGTAACAAAATAAACTGATGAACGGAGTGGATCAAGAGACATGGAAGCATGGAACAGAGTGTGGGATCTCAGGAAGGCAGGGCACTCATCTTTGCTCTAGCAATAACAATAGCTGATAGTTATTAAGAATGTAATTTTTTCAACAATGAAGAATTATTAAAAAAAATAACACGTTGTTTTAATGAGCATATGATTCAATGCCACTAGATTATATTTATTACTACCTAAGGATGAGTAAAATAACTAAGGATGAAAATGTTAACTATATTTTAAAAGACACAGGCACTAATCTAGATAGTTTTTATATTATGCACTTGACATAAAACACTGCCTGTACTACCTCCTAAAAGCGAAATTAGAATTTATGCTTGGAACAAAGCTAACTTTTCATCTTTTTTCCCTTAGCTGTACTGAGCCATTTCTGAAGTACCAGCACTGAACATTTCTTTTTCTTCTCTGAGTTCTTACATGCCTACCAAACACGAGCATCAACCTACTTATACATTGTAATGTTTACTAAAATAAGTAAAAATTGATTTATATATTTAATACCTAACAAGGATTTTAAAAGAATCTATTAGAAATATAATACTTCTATTCACATAAATCAAGAACCTATCTTCAAGAGAATTTCCTTATGTTAATAAATGCAATAGAGGTAATGGAGTACTTACTCTATTACGATTTTCAACAGAACTCATTTCTACATGTAAAAAATAATCAAGATTTATTATAAGACAGCAGCATAAATGGGCAGGTTAAGCTGGTAGCCACTGTCCCAACTTAAAGTTATCCTTTAAAAATGAACCTGATTTAAAAATAACACACACAATATTTAACGAAAGAGATTGCCTAAAGGTTTTTCTTGACAGGTGAATGAGGTAGTCAGGAATGTTCAGATATATGGATAAAATGGGGGCAGGCCTAAAATGCGATAGTACTTAAGAAAAGCAAAAAATGATCAATTATTTTGTAATCTGCCTGGCAGGGGATGGGATGGGTGTGATTAAAAGGACGAAGTTGGTATGTGTAAGATCTAAAATGGAAATCCAAAGAGCAAGGTTTAGACTGTGTACTGCCAACATTATCCAGAGGAAAAAATGTCCTTAACCTTATAGTGGAGATGTGGATATCAGGTTTGATTCCTGCATTTATTTTTTGTTTCCTATGCTGCCTTTCTCAACAGGTATTCTTCATATGAACCAGAAAATTACTATTTTCTAAATTTTTCCAAGATATTGCATACATAGTCTTCTAGATGTATAGGAGGGTTGTGTAGTCACATAAAATGGATGCCTAAGGGTTTAATTCTCCTGCAGAACCTTGAGAAAGGTTGCAGGAAATATGCTGACTAGTCATCTGGAATAACTGGCCCATTGAACAGTAATGGTTTTCATGGTAAATTGATAAAAAATGACATTGGTTTAGCCCAGCCAGCGTGACTCAGTGTTTCAGCGTCGATCTATGAACCATAAGATCACTGTTCGATTCCAAGTCAGGGCATATGCCCAGGTTTCAGGCTCCGTCCCCAGTAGGGGACATGCAGGAAACAGCCAACCAATGATTCTCTCTCATCATTGATGTTTCTATATCTCCCTCTCTGAAATTAATCCTATATAATAAAAGGCTAATATGCAAATTGTTCCCTCGACCGGGAGTTCGACCAGGGGGTGGGGCCTGCCGGCCAACTACCCATGGCCCCTCCCCTGGCCAGACCAACCCGATGGCCCCCATCAGGGAGGGCCAGCCAGACCCCACCTGTGCATGAATTCATGCACTGGGCCTCTAGTAAAAATATATTTCAAAAACAAAATGACATTGGTTTATGTACTGGTCTCCCCTGAATTCTGTAAACTTTTTGCCAGTATCCAAAAACTGATAATCTTGGATGTGAGGGCGATCTGGCTGCGACATCTCACCCCCCATTGATTGCCAGGGTTGATTCGGCTGATCTGGCTGGCTAGGCGGGTGCCCCCTCCTCCCTCACTGATCCCTGTGCGTCCCTCCCGAAGCTGCACGCTCGGTCGAAGAGGACGACCTTCCCCCTGAGGAGAGGACCGGTCTTCGGTCAAGGGTATACGAGTAGCTGCACTCCCCTGCTAGAACCTCCAAACAAGCTTGCAAGAAAGATCTTGAGGGAAATATATAGTAGTGA
>NW_006287911.1:286523-288162 GCF_000327345.1 Myotis davidii | reverse complement strand
ACCACCTCCCCCCTGAGGAGAGGACCGGGCTTCGGTCAAGGGTATACGAGTAGCTGCGCTCCCCTGCTAGAACCTCCAAACAAGCTCTCAAAAACGGATAATCTGTGTGTGCTGATAATTCTATATAATAAAAGGCTAATATGCAAATTGACTGAATGGCGGAATGACTGGTTGCTATGACGGGTGCTGACCACCAGAGGGCAGACGCTCAGCCCAGGAGCTGCTCCCTGGTGGTCAGTGTACTCTCATAGGGGGCTCGCTGCTTGGCCAGAAGCAGGGCTCACAGGCTGGTGAGCGCAGTGGCAATGACGGGAGCTTCTCCCGCCTCAGCAGCAACTCTAAAAATGTCCGACTGATGTGGGGAGCGGGATTAAGCCGTCAGTTGGACATTCTCCAAGAGCTCCTGGATTGCGAGAGGGGACAGGACGGGCTGAGGGACGCCCCCGCCCAACCCCAGTGCACAAATTTTGTGCACCAGACCTCTATATATGATAATAGCTTCATAACTTGTTTAGCATTCTTAGTTTGTCTACCATTTAATCTACTCCTAAGTTAATATACCTACTTAATACTAGAGGCCCAGAGCACGAAATTCGTGCATGGGTTGGGGAATGTCCCTCAGCCTGGACCACACCCTCTCCAATCTGGGACATCCCTCTCACAATCCAGGACCACTGGCTCCTAACCACTCACCTGCCTGCCTCATTGCCCCTAACTGCTTCTGCCAGCCAGCCTGATAGCCCCCTAACCGCTCTGCTGCTGGCCCAATTGCCCACAAATGACCTCCTCTGCAGGCCCAATGGCCCACAACTACCCTCCCCTGCCGGTCTGATCGCCCCCAACTGCCCTCCCTGGCCGGCCGAATCGCCCACAACTGTCCTCCCCTGCCGGCCCAATTGCCCACAACTGCTCTCCCCTGCTGCAACCCACCTCCTTTGCCAGGGCCTGCCTCCTCCACACAAGACGGTGGAGAAGCCAGGACGGGCTTCCTCCACGCCACATGGAGCAGTGGGACCCCCAGGCCTCACTGCGCGGAGCAGCTGCCAGGCCCCACCTCTGCTCTGCGTGTGGCCATCTTGTGGCGGCCATCTTGTGACGATGTCAGGTGCAAGGGCACGAGGCTTTTATTAGTATAGATTAGAGGCCCGGTGCACAAAAATTTGTGCAATTGGTGGGGGGGGAGTCCCTCAGCCCGGCCTGTGCCCTCTCTTAGTCTGGGACCCCTCGGGAGATAACGCCCTGCTGGCTTAGGCCTGCTCCCGGGTGGCAGAGGGCAGGCCCAATCCCTAGGTGCAGGCCCTGTTCAGGCTCAGAGGAGGGCCGATTGCGGGGTTGGGGCACCGCCCCCTGTCACACTCAAGGCAGGGTCGATGGGGAGGTTGTGGCGCCACCCCCTGTCACGCACAGAGCAGGGCCAATAAGGGGGTGGGGCGCTCCCCCTGTCACGCACAGAGCAGGGCCCATCAGGGGGGTTGTGGCTCCGTACAGTCACACACACAGCAGGGTTGCGCTCAGGGAGTTGAGGAGCTCCCCCCGTCATGCACAGAGCAGGGCCCATCAGGGGGTTGGGGCGCCTTCCCCTGTCACGAACAGAGCAGGGCCGATAGGGAGATTGTGGCCCGCCCCCTGTCACACCAAG
>NW_006287911.1:283431-286024 GCF_000327345.1 Myotis davidii | reverse complement strand
GTTAAAATTTTTGAAACTGCAGGCTTAGAGGCCTGCAAGGCAGGTGGGGAATGTTGGCTTCCTCCGTCACTGAAGCAAGGAAGCCTCATGTTCGCTTCAAGCTGCCTGGCTGCCGGCCGCCATCTTGGCTGGCAGTTAATTTGCATATTGCCCTGATTAGCCAATGGGAAGGGCAGCGAATGTACAGCTAATTACCATGTTTCTCTTTTATTAGATAGGATTCCCAAAGCACAGATTCTCTCTCTTTATTTTAAAAAATTTACTGTAACCTAGGATAGAATTATAATCTGAATCTTAGCATTCAAAGCCTTCTGAAATATAGTAGTCTGAAGCAGTGCTTCTTAACCTTTAATGTCCATATCAATCATTTGAGATCCAGTTAAAATGTATATTCTATTTCAGTAAATCTGGGATGGGGTCTGAGATTCTGCATTTCTAACAAGTGCCAAGATCATGACAAATGTTTTTGGTGTGCAGATCACATTTTGCGCACCTGGAATCTAAAATACCTTTTTGTTCTTTCTGTCTACTACTCTCTAGTTAGGTTAACTAGCTTCTAAATAAAATGAATTATTTGTCATTCCTTGACAGCTTACTCATGTTTCCCCCTGCCTTAGAATACTACCCCTCATCTTCATTTTGACTTATAAAAATACTAATCTACCCAGAATATATTCAAGTATCTTTTTCATGAAACCTCCCCTAAAAAAGTAAGATCTCTTCTTTGTCTGAATTACCATATAATTTTATTTTATTTAACAAACTCTCTTATTGCAAATTGTGTCAAATAATGTCCCAACCATGTTACAATTATTATTTTAATCCTTATAAAATAACCGTATGAGGAAGGTCATCTCCATTTTATAATTAAAGAAAGTGAGATAGAGAAATTAAGTAGTAACTTGAACAAGGTCTTAGAGTTAGTAAGTGGCAGAGCTGAGATTTTTTTAAAATTTTTATTACAAAGGGTATTACATATGTGTCCACTTTTTCCCCCTGCCCTAGACAGTCCCCTAGCCTCCCCTATCCCTCATTGTCTTATGTCCATTGGTTATGCTTATATGCATGAGAGCTGAGATTTTTAACCCAGGCTGATTAACTATAGACTCCATGCTTTTAACCACTATACCAGTGGTTCTCAACCTGTGGGTCGTGACCCCTTTGGGAGTCAAACGACCCTTTCACAGGGGTCGCTTAAGACCATCAGAAAACACATATATAATTACATATTCTTTTTGTGATTAATCACTATGCTTTAATTATGTTCAATTTGTAACAATGAAATTGGCGGTCACCACAACATGAGAAACTGTATTAAAGGGTCGTGGCATTAGGAAGGTTGAGAACCAATGCACTATACTAAGCTCCTCCTACTGGTACCTATTTGTTTTCCTATATTCTATAGATGTTAATATACTTTAGAATCTTATCTCATTTATTCTATATCCTTCTGTATTCTACCCAAAGGCTCATTTTGTACACAAGGTGAAACAAAAGTTTAATAATCATAGCTTAGCACTATGTTTAACACATACTAGGGTGCTTAATAAATACTTACACATCCTGTCTAATAATAGACAAACATGGTAATTGACCATACCTTCGTTATGCCTCCCATTGGCTAATCAGTATGATATGCAAATTAACCAACAAAGATGGCGGCAAATTTGCATACTGCAGGCACGGCAGGACTGCACCATCCCGCCTGCCCTGCTGCCATCCAGACCTGCTATCTGCGACCCAGGGTGGCGGGTGTCCGTGTGCGACCTGCCCAGGGTGTCCTGTGTGCAACCCAACCCGGGGCGGAACCCCAACCCCTGGATCGGCCCTGCCGTGTGCTCAACCCGGGGCAGCGCCCCAACCCCTGGATTGGCCCTGCTATGTGTGCAACCCAGGGAGGAGGGGCAGGCACCAAGGGATTAGGCCTGCCATCTGCCACCCAGGACATGGGACTAAGCCATCAGGTGGTTATCTCCTGAGGGGTCCCAGACTGTGAGAGGGCACAAGTGGGGCTGAGGGACACCCCCCACACCTCCCCTCTCCTGCCAGTGCACAAATTTTTGTGCACCGGGCCTCTAGTTCAATTAATAAATATCTGTAAGTATGATGCTGGGCTAGGCCCTGGAGATGCAAGATGAGTAAGACATGATCACTGTTCTCAGGGAACTAGAGAAATGAGATTAACAACTAGCTATAAACACAGGTTTTTCCTTTATTTGCACATTTCCTCTGGTGATTGCATCCAGTTTCATGGGTTTCAATACTATCTCAGAAGCAATGTTTCCCAGCTTTACATTTTCAGTCCTGATGTCTCCTTTGAGCTCCTGAGTCAGACATACGATGACCCTCCTGACATCTCATGCAAGTCTAATGGGCAACTTACTATATCCCAAATAGAACTCCCCCTCATTCATTGTTGGTCTTTTGCAGCTTATAAATGAAAAAATGTTTGTAAAACTGCTTTGCAAGTTATAGAGTGCTAGTCAAGTATTACTGATTTTTCCTTCCCAAACACTCTTTGAATTTTCTAGTAGGCTTTCAGTAAATTATTTCTTATTTATACTTTGCTCCAGAGTGACCTTTAAAATACAAA
>NW_006287911.1:279016-283398 GCF_000327345.1 Myotis davidii | reverse complement strand
TTAAAATTCTTCAATGGTTCTTCATTATTTCCTTAGAATGAAACCTATTCTCTTTAGCACTATAAACAGTCACTGTCTTTCTCTTCAGTTCACCCCTGCCTCTTAAAATGAACATGTTCCAACTATACTGAGTTATTTGGCACCACCTCAGCTCCACAGCTGCATAAAAAAATCCCACATGCTGTTTAGAGGTTAGAGTGTATTCCTAAGAGCATATTTCTGGATTATCTCACCTCTGTTTCTTTCTTTTCTTTTGCTATAGTCCACTGCCTTTTCTTTACTTTCTTCCCTCCTCTTGTCCATTTCCTTAGATTTCCTCGGTTTAAAATTCTGTTTTACTTATCAGATTTAGTCCATTTTTATAGCTCTTGGGTCAATTCCTCAACAAATTTTAGTACTTTCTTATACATTAGAACTTCTTACTTTTTTAATGCAGAAGACACAACAATTCCAATTAAACTGTGAAATTTCCTGAGCATTAGATTGCTGTATTTTTATCAAGAACAGCTTAGTTCTTCCTTTGTTTCTCTTTTAGTAGTATCTTGGTTAACTAATATTTGTTATGAAGAACAGGAAATAAAAACTTACATTGAGAAAAGCTGAAGAAGCCACTCTGCCAGCTGCTACAATAAAATCCATAATAAGCATTGTGGCACCAGGCAAACCAAGTGAAAAAAACTGAGGTGAGCAGTGCTTGATGATTGTATTGACAATATCCTGAGGAATAAGGAAAGAAGGGAGAAAGAATGTCACAAATGTAATCTTGAGTATTAGCTAATCAATATCCTTAAAAATAGACATCACATGAAATAATAAAATAGGTAATCCTATGTAATAAAAGCCTAATATGCTAGGTGTCCGGTAGTCTGTTCAACCAATCAAAGCGTAATATGCTAATGATATGCTAAGGCAGCTCAACTGCTCGCTATGACGTGCACTGACCACCAGGAGGGAGACATCGACCGGTCGACCAGTCGCTATGATGTGCATTGACCACCAGGGGGCAGCAGACTGGCTGACCAGTCACCATGACGTGCATTTACCACCAGGGGGCAGATGCTCTGACCAGTAGGTTAGCTTGCTGCTGGAGTCCAGCCAATCGGGACTGACTGAGACAGGCTGGACACGCCCTGGAGTCCTCCCATGGTCCCTCCCTAGCTGGCCAACCTCCCGCGTTCACCCTGGCCCTGATTGTGCACCGGTGGGGTCTCTCAGCCTGGCCTGCACCCTCTCATAATCTGGGACCCCTCGGGGGAATGTCAGAGAGCCACTTTTGGCCTGATCCCACAGACTAGGCAGAGGGACCCCACTGGTGCACGAATTCGTGCACAGGGCCTCTAGTTACTATATAGTGGCTAATTACAAATATTAATTTTAATTCCTCCAAATAATCCATACTTATTATATTCTGTCAAAGGAAAGTAAACTTAAAACATTGTTTAGCTGACATCAATACAGCATTTTTTTCACACTACAGAGGAAGTTGGAAGGCTCTTTGTTTCAAAGGGTTAAAACTGAATTGCAGAGTAGTTCCTCCTGTTACCTCTTTGTTTCCATGTGATGATTCTGATCTCTGAAGTTGCATGACCTGTTATATTACAACAGAAGAGATTCTCTTTTTTAGATAAACTGAAGTCCTTTGATGATAGATATCTAGCAATGGAAATCTAGATGTAGTCACCTTTGAGGGAATATTCTTGACTTGATTAATAATCCACTTTGCCTTTGGAAATTACAATGAGAATGTGGCAAATTACCTTGTATTAATGTGATTTATCTTACACAAAAGCTCTCTTTTTCTAGTTATCAAGATCATCAATTTATCTGAGACATATTATAAGGTAGAACATTATAATTAGTTCCAATTAATGCAAGAAGTTTACTCATTTTTCAGAAAGTGAAATATATTTTAATATAAATTTAATGCTCTCTAAATGAACTGAAAGTGAAACTTAACCACGTTTGATAAAAATGCTTGCATTACTTTGACTTGTAACCTACCACACTTTTCAGTTTTTTGGCCAGAATCAAGACCCCTGAAGTAATGCTCTAGAGTCATAATTATGACTATATAATGTAATGATTGTGATCGACACAAACGCCAAGTCAATATAATTGTCATTATGCTCATACAATTTATGGTAATAAGAAAATGTGATGTGCTGACTCTTAAGAGTAGAAAAAAAACCTCTGAATACTACATGACTAGATGAGTAAGTCCATATGCCTCAAGTACCAATTATCAAGTAAAAATTATAAAATGCTGTCCACATAAGCAAAGGATGGCTTAATCTCTTCAAAAAGTGAACTATTTGGTATAACACTAGAGGAACAATGCATTTAATAGTCAAGTCAATCCCTTGTTACAATAGCTTGTTTTTCCACCTACATTTCAAAAACAAATGAGGTCATAAAATGAAAAAACTTGTAAATAAACCACTACATAGGAAAAAATTTTAATTCTAGACTTTGAATGTCAGGAGTTAAACAGAATTGAGAATCAAAGATAAAACATATAAAGCAACTTGCCAGAAAGTGCATATATTTACCTGATCAATATGAAGTAATCCACAATGCATTATGTTATAAAAATGTGTCAGAAAATCTCTATTTGGAGAAACATCTTGTCTTCTTTTCATTGTATTGCAAATAAGTTTATAAGCATGTAATTTACCTTGCTTATATTTATCAGTCAACATGGTTGCCTACAATTTAAAAATATTGGCTTTATTACTAAAAAACAAATACTGTTTATTAAATACTTAAACATTCAAATATATCAAGAAATATATATACAAATATATATGCAAACACACACACACTAGAGATCTAGTGCATGAATTTGTGCATGGGTGGGGTCCCTTGGCCTGGCCGGTGATTGGGGCCATCTCGGGGCCGGCTGGCCAGGGAGAGGGACCGCGGGAGGTTGGCCACCGAGGCAGTGGGAGTGCACTGACCATCCGACCGGCCAGGGGGAGGGATTGCAGGAGGTTGGGCAGCCATGGGAGGTTGACTGTGGGAGTGCACTGACCACTCGGCCGACTGCGGTGAGGGACCACGGGAGGTTGGTGGCTGGAGGGAGGGACTGTGGGAGGATGGCTGTGGGAGCACACTGATCACCAGGGGGCAGCTCCTGTGTCAAGTGTCTGTCCCCTGGTGGTCAGTGTGTGTTCATAACAAAACCGGTTGTTCAGTCAACTGGTCCTAATGGTCATTTAGGCTTCTATATATATATTTTTTTCAAAGCACATATCTTATTTATATAACAAAGGGTTATTTATATATCCCTTATAGTAGGATAGTTTTGTTAGTAAGTTTTCTGTGCATGTAACATCAAATGCTTTACTATTCATTTTTGTTTTGTTTTTAAATAGACTTTTTAAAAGAATAGTCTTAGGTTCATAGCAAAATTGAACATAAAGTACAGTTTTCATATACTCCTTAACCCCACACATGCTATTTTTTTTGTAATTTAAATTCTTTATTGTTTAAAGTATTACATAAGTTTCCTTTCTCCCCACTGACCTCTCCCTGACTGCCCCCACTCCCCTGTAAAGCAATATATTTATTTTCATTTATTTCTATGTTGGCTTAATTTCTTTGAACTAAATATCAGAATTACCTAAACCATTACCATTAAAATGATACAAAATAGTATGAATAACCACAGTTTCGCTTAGAAAAATGTATCAAACATATCAAGTGATATTTAAAAGAATCACATCTTTGAAAGTACATACATACTGTGACACAAATTTAAGATTAATATTTCTTTAAATACAATCTTATATAATAAAAGCTTAGTATGCAAATTGTCCCCTCCACCGGAGTTCTTCTGGGAGTTCAACCAGGGGGCCGGCCGACTGGGGGAAGGGAGGGAGTACCTGGACAGTGGCCAGCAGCCGCTAGGGACCGTACCAGTAAAAGAATTTCTTGCACTGGGCTTCTAGTAAAAACATAATCCTATCCAATAAAAGAGAAACATGGTAATTGGCGTACGACCGCTACCCTTCCCATTGGCTAATCAGGGCAATATGCAAATTAACTGGCAGCCAAGATGGCGGCCAGCAGCCAGGCAGCTTGAAACTAACATGAGCCTTGCTTGCCTCAGTGACGGAGGAAACCAACATTTTCCGCCTGCAGCTGAAGGCCTCTAAGCCTGCAGTTTAAGAACAATGTAACAAATACCGCCGGACTTCAGCCAGCAGGATCGCAACATTGTAAGCAAAGGCCAGAAACCTACTTTCAGCAGTGGAGGCCTAAGAGCTGGAGCCAAGCCTCGAAGCTAAAGCTGGCTCAGAATAAAAAAGAAAAAAAGGAGCGGTTGGGAGCTTCAGTCACGCCCAGCCTGAAAACAGCCCTCAGCTCCTCACCCAGACTGG
>NW_006287911.1:267942-278076 GCF_000327345.1 Myotis davidii | reverse complement strand
TAGTCCTATATAATAAAAGTCTAATATACAAATCTACCGAACAGTGGAACAACCAGCAGACCAACTGGTCGCTATGATGTACACTGACCACCAGGGGGAGACGCTTAATGCAGGAGCTGCCTCCAGCCTGCAGGCCATACCAGCAGCAGCAGGGGTGCGGGGAGCAGGAGGAGGGGAGCGGTGAGCGGCTAGCGCCAGGCCAGCCAAGGTGGGTGCCAGCAGCGGCCCCCTGATTGGCCCGCCCGTCACCCAAAGATCAGCCCTGATTGCCAGCCAGGCCTAGGGACCCTACCATGTGCACGAATTTCGTGCACTGGGCCTCTAGTTTTCTATCAAAATGATGCATCCTGTACAAGAAGCATATCAAACTCACGGCCGGCGGGCCACATGTGGCCCACAATGAATATTTTTGCAGCCCCACCAATATAATGGTATATAAAAAACATTTCAAAAATTTTGTAACTTAATTTTTACAATATCCTGTTATACATAATCTTACCTAATAATAAACATGTAAATTGACTGTACCTTCGCTATGCTAACCAGCCGATCAGGAGAGTATGCAAATTAACCTAAAAAAGATGGCGGCTAATTCGCATACATAGGCTCCAAGTGGTGGAGCGAAGCCTGACGGCCCCTGGGCTGGCGGAGCAGCGAAAGCCTCACGGCCACGGGGCTAGCTCCAACTGGAGCCCAGCCAGAGCGAAGGCCTGGGTGCCAGGTGCCGGAGGAAAACCGGTGCTAGCAGCCAGGGGAAAGGAAGGCCTACTGCATGAATCTCTTCGTGCAACAGGCCTCTAGTTATAATAATGAACTATAACGTTCGCTAATGACTGATTACTATAATCGTGTTGTATTCATTTCCCTTACGCGCCTTACGCGCAGGGGCACCATTTCTTTCCACTAATACTAGCAGGGAATATTTAAGAAAAAAATATTAATTTTTATTAAAATGTTCTATTATTTTATGTTAATGATTACTCATTTATTTCAGCTCTTTGTAGTCAGCATGTCTCTATTGAAATAAACCTACATTTCTATGAAAATTAAAGCTTTTGTTTTTTTGCGGCCCACATAAACTTAACCCTTGTTTATTTGGCCCGTTAGCCTTTGAGTTTGACACGCTTGCTGTACAATAATTTTGCTATGCCCACTCTCTTTGCTGTATAACCCCTAATGACTAAAAACTAAGTGTGCTAGAAGACTATACAACAGCTCAAACATCTGTCAGATGTTTAAGACTGACATATATATATCCTAAATGAAATGTTTCAATTAATATTTTATATATTAAGCTTACCTTGAAAAGCCAAGGTGTAAGAATTCTCAATGGAGGTATCAAAATTGGTGGAGAAGGGGAGGTCAGGTTATCAGTCGAAATGCCGAGGTTATCTCTAATCTGTAATTTTCAAATAAAATGCAATAAACCAATGAAAGGTGTTCTTTCTTCTAATTTGTTTTACCTTAAACTTGAGATCAAGTCCAGTATCTATCACTAACTGCATATTTAATCATGGTTAAGTGACTTCATCATGGTAAGCACCAGTATATAATAAGGGAGGGAAAAGGATGGTGTGGTTATGTTATTTAAGGCTTCTGCTTCTTAATACTTTAGTTTACTTTCCTTCTCTTATATCTTTTCTTTTTTACCTTAGCTAAATTCTGCCAAAGTTCACAGAGGTAATCAAAAACTTGAGCATGTATTTCAGGATCCATAATAGCATTGACATCTCCCAAAATGCCTAGCATTCTCCGCCACATTACAGTAGCAACATCAGCATGCCATCCTGTAAGAGTACCCCCTGCCATCACACTACAACATTCAGATGGAAATTCACTGATTTCTATAGAAAAAAATAATACACAAGTATTAGTAATTTTTCTGGAGAATTGATCATAAAAACACAAAAGAGATGAATTAACTATCTTAAATATCTATAAAAGTAAATAAATGTCAATATGCATTAGTGTTATTTTTTTCTTGATAAGGTAAAAATATTACCAGTTCATAATTCCTTATTATGGCAATAATTACTTATTCTGTAGTGCTTCTATCTAGCTTTACATAAGGAGGAAATGATGAAGATACCAGATAAAGAAATTTATGTTTGATATAAAGATCATATTTACAACTACATTCTCTATCTAATAACTATTTCAGATTATATCATCAAATTAACATAAAATCTCAGGCTACGGGCAGATCTTGTAGGAAATCTTTATAAGCCAGTTTTTTTTAGTTAAAACTTCTAAAGAAATACATTTCACAATTATATCAGACCTACCATTAAAAGGATATCACAATGACATTGAAAAATACACATTTTTACTAAAATTTAAACATAGTCTAAAATTTCCATATTTATATTCTTATTAATATTGGAAAGATTATATGTAAAAAATGTTACCTTGGATCTAGTCATTTCTATCACAAATTATGTGATATATAAGTTATTTAATAACCTCCCTAAGGCTATGCTTCTTCATTTGTTAAATAGATGGTATAGCTGACTATCATTATAGGCCTCCTCCAGCTTTAAAAAAAAAATCTATTACTCTTTAAAAAAAGTTTTATTAAAGTTATTGGGGTGACATTGGTTAATAAATTATACAGGTTTCAGGTGTATGACACATTAATAAACTCTTTCTATTCAATGTATATAATAAAAAAGGGAAAGTCACTTGTCAGTAAAAATGAGTAAAAAATTTTCCTGCTTGATAAAAATCTCAATAATTTATGTTTGTTAGCATATGTACATCCTTTACTCTTAGTGTTTACCTTTTTTTTCTTTGCTTATAAGGTATACAATAACTGATTGTATTATTAAAAAGCCACTGAATAGTTTTTCACAATAATAAAAAACGGGCTCTGGTATAAACTCACTAAACTAACAGAAAGCGTGCAGTTTTTACTATCTCTGTTAACATTTCCCCTCTCTACAGACCCTTCATAATATAGTGATAAGTCAACTTGGTCTCTAATTATCCTTCTCAAACTAAACAAAATTTTAAATGATTACAAAGCAAGCAACAATTTGCTTTTATTTTTTAATCCTCACCCAAGACTATTTTCTAAAAACTGATTTGAAAGAGAGAAGAAATAGAGAAAAATATTGATGTGACAGAAAAACTTCAATCTGTTGCCTCCATCCTCCCATATGTGCCCCAACTGAGGATCAAACCCACAACCTTTTTTGGTGTACAGGATGATGCTCCAACCGAGTCATCTGGCCAGGGCACAATGTATGATTCTTTAAATCCTAGATTGGGCTAACGGTGGCATAAGGTTGCTATAAAGGATATTATTGGGACAACTGAGGAAATTTAACTAAGAACTAAAACTGCAGGGACATATCAACATTAAATAGCTTGAATGTGGCCATTATATTGTGGGCATGCAGGAAATTAATGTATACTTATTCTTAGGACATTCTCGCTGAAGTGTTGAGGTGTGTAGAGTCTGTTATTTCTAATTCACTCTTAAATGACTCAGCAAAAAAAATAAAATTTAAAAAAAGGGATGGTGGGATTTTTTGTGTGACTGTGTGGGTATACACAAAGGGATAAAGTGGCAAATATTAACAACTGGTGAATTTAAAGGATTTATTTTACTAGTCTTGCAATTTTCTAAAAGTTTAAAACTTATTCCAAATGCCAGGAAGAAAACTGAAAACAAAAAATTGTAGGCCAAAGGAGGAAAGAAAAGGTTAGAAACAACGCACAACCAGAAATAGGGCTATGTAATTCCAAGTTAATTGCATGCTAAGAGAATGAGTACCTTAAAAAAAAAAGGGCGGGGGGGCAGAAGTTATATGGCTTAAAATTTCTTCCTTTGGTCAGAGAACAAATCTGCTGCATTATCAACGAAACTGGTATTCTGTATTATTTATTGTAAATATCTCAACAACTATGTCCCTGACCAAAGTTTTTAGCATACGTATTCGAAAAATGACTTATCCTGATGCTTATTACATCAAGTAGGACTTAGCAAAAATAACTTATTTGTTTTTAAATTTATAGTTTCTAAGGTTTCCTACTTACTTTTTAACTTTTACTTAAAAATAAAATACTTCATTTGGATTGCCTACTTTTTAATTAAATTTAGTTGATATACTTGAAGAATCAAGTTCAATGAAAAATTATTGATCTGATCAATTGTTTTTGCTGAAAGCCTGATTAGCAAATGATAATTCTATTTTCTCCTGTGAGTCAGCAGGTTCTTCAGATACAACATTAAGAATAATGATGCCAAATTATGTCTTTCCTGTTTTAGAAAATGAATGGCACTATATCAATGATAATTTAACACACAAAATTAATGTAATCACTAATGCTAGAACTGTAATCAACTATAAAATCACAAATAACAAAAATCAGAATATAAATATTATTCTTTAAGAGTAAGAAAAAATGTTATAGTAACAAATTTCCAAGATTAGAAAACCCCAATGACAGAATAACACATAATAAATATGTATATAATACATAATCAAATTTAAGATGCCTTATTTTAAGATCTCTTAACACTAATGCCCTGAAAGGAGAAATGGCAAATATCTAATTTCCAAATATTGCCTAGGTCATCTGGCGTCTGAAGAACAGAGTGGTGAAGTTTCTCATCAAGCTGCAGATCTTTCTGTTCCATATGTTCTATATTCAATGTAGAAGGAGAAGGTGTTTGTGACCTGGATCCCAGAGCTGAATGAACTGGAGAAGCACTTTCTGAACCTGTAGATATAATTTCATAAAATTAGCATAAAGAAGATATTCAATACCCTCTAAGATGTAATGCTTAAGCCGCAATAAAATAGAAATTTAAAATATTAAGATAAAAAAGGTTATAAATTAGCCAAAGAGGTAAAATTAAAATATTATACAAGACTTTGTATCTAGTGGTCTCATCTTATGTCTACCATGGAACTAGTAAGGAATCAGAATTGGACATACCAGCTAATAGAAGCCATCAATGAAGGCAAGAATATCTACTCCCATTCCTGGTCCAGCTATAGAGACTCTGGTACCCAGTGCTATTCAATTTCATTTACGTCAATCTTGGGGCAATTAGATTTATTTTATGATTATTTCTTCATATATTTTTTTATTGATTTCAGAGAGGAAGGGAAAGGGGGAAAGAGAAAAACCAATGATGAGAGAGAATCATTGAACGGCTGCCTCCTGCATGGCCCTTACTGGGGATTGATCCTGCAACCCGGGCATGTGCCCTGACCGGGAATCGAACCCTGACCTCCTGATTCATAGGTGGACACTCAACCACTGAGTTGCTGATCAGGCTCTTGGGGCAACTGAAGAAGAACTTGCTCCTTAGGCTATATATACCACTATGGTTGCTAGCCTGAATTACAGTGGTCCCTGGTGGTCCTAGTCTTTAGTCTCCCTCTAAACCCTACCCCTTCTTCCTAATCTGTTCTCCATAAGGCAAAAAAAACCACCCCAAAAAACAAAAAAAAAGCAAGAAACAAACAAAAAAAACCCCAACCCAATATAAAAAACCCTAAAAACGAATCCAATCATGCCATTCTCTTATTTAAAATCCTTCTATGGCTCTTTAGGGGACTCAGCATAAGCCCAAACTTCTTAGTGTGGTTTTCCAGTCTTTCTGCAACTTTCCTACCATTCTACGCTCCCTCTAATACAGCGATTTTCAACCTTTTACATCTCATGGCACACATTAGTTAATAACTAAAATTCCGTGGCACACCAAAAAAATATTTTTTGCTGATCTGACAAAAAAAAAGGTATAATTTTAATTGATTCACACTGAACAGCTATTGCTGTGTTGGCTGTTGTGATTTTTTAAAAATTTGACAATCTAAGGGAAAAGAGGTAGGTCAGTGCCCCTGACTACAAAGTCAGCTACTGCATGTTTTAAAAATTCTTGCGGCACACTGGTTGAAAATTGCTGCTCGAGTTCTTTTAAGTTCTAGCCATAGAAAGTAAACTGGTATTTATCAGAATGCATCACACTCTGGCCTTTTTCACATGTTTTCCTTTACATGGAGCCCTAACTCTCTTCTTTTAGGCCTGGTTGACTTCCATTTATTTTTCAAGTCTCAGCTTAAACACTACTTTCTAAGAAGTCTAATCCTGACTTGACTGACCAGTGTGAATAAGGATTCTCTGCTATAATGCCTTATATCTCCCCATTATATCACTTATCACAATGACTTGAAACTGCCTGTTTAGTTTTAAATATTCTTCAGTAGCACATATACTCTGTAAGAATAGGGACTGTATCTATGTTATATACTATAGTATTGCCAGTGTCTACTACAGTGTCTGGCACATAGCAGGCATTCTTCTTTATTTTTTTCATTCTACTTATTTTAAATTATATATAATGCAAATTAATATCATATTGAATAACTGGTGGAGGATGTAGTGGAGTACTGCGAGTACCAAGCAAGCAGATAAAATATTAGGTCTTTTCATTTTATTTTTAAGCTTCTTTCTAGCAGAGGCCCTAGCCTGGTAACTCAGTTGGTTAGAGAGTCATCCTGATACACCAGGTTGCTGGTTCATCCCTGGTCAGCAATCAAACACTGAATGCATTACTAAGTAAAACAACAAACTGATGTTGTTTTCTCTCCCTTTCAAAAAATCAATAAAAAAAGCTTTCTAGGAGAGAAATATCAATATTCTGTACTCAATAATCATTAAACTCTCCGATTGTTACCCCTTTCCATACAATAAAGCAAAAAGCACATAAATGAAATACATGTGTATTATTTTATTTCCACAAATGTGTCATTTCATATTATTTATATAACTAGAGGCCCGGTGCACAAAAATTTGTGCACTCGGGGGGGAAGAGGGGGTCCCTCAGCCCAGCCTGTGCCCTCTCGCAGTCTGGGACCCCTAAGGAGATAACGCCCTGCTGGCTTAGGCCTGCTCCCGGGTGGCAGAGGGCAGGCCCAATCCCAAGGTGCAGCCCCTGGTCGGGCGCAGAGCAGGGCTGACTGGGGAGTTGGGGCACCGCCCCCTGTCATGCACAGAGCAGGGCAGATCGGGAGGTTGCAATGCCACCCTCAGTCATGCTCAGGGTAGGACCGATTGGGGGGTTGGGACACCGCCCCCAGTCACACTCAAGGCAGGGTCGATGGGGAGGTAGCGGCACCACCCCGTCACGCACAGAGCAGGGCCAATCAGGGGGTTGGGGCGCCGCACCCTGTCACACACAGAGCCGCAGGGTGTTCAGGGGATTTGAGCGCTGCCCCCTGTGACGCTGATCCCGGTGCTGGGAGGCATATTACCCTTTTACTATATAGGATAGAGGCCTGGTGCCTGGGTGGGGCTGGCTGGTTTGCCCTGAAGGGTGTCCTGGATCAGGATGCGGGTCCGGCTTGGGTGCCTGGCCAGCCTGGATGAGGTGGTGATGGCTGTTTGCAGCTCGTCACACCCCCTTCAGGGTGGGGGTCCCCATTGGGGTGCCTGGCCAGTCTGGGTGAGGGGCTGAGGGCTGTTTTCAGGCTGGCGGTGACTGAAGCTCCCAAGTGCTCCTTTTTTTCTTTTTCTTTTTTTATTCTGAGCCAGCTTTAGCTCTGGCTCCAAATCTGAGGCCTCAGCTGCTGAAAGCAGGTATCTGGTTTATTTAGGTTCTGTAATCAAAACACTATATCAACTCCAGCTCTGAGATCCCGGCTTGCTGAAAGCAGGTTTCTGGGGTTTTGTTTAGCTTCTATATTTGTTAAAATGTTTTACACTGCAAGCTCAGAGGCCGGCAAGGCAGGCAGAACGTTGGATTCCTCCGTCACTGAAGGAAGCAAGCCTCATGTTAGTTTCAAGCTGCCTGGCTGCCGGCCGCCATCTTGGCTGTCAGATAATTTGCATATCGCCCTGATTAGCCAATGGGAAGGGTAGCGGACGTACACTAATTACCATGTTTCTCTTTTATTAGATAGGATTTTTAAATATAACACAGTAAGTCCCTTAAAAATTACATATGGAGGTATGAATGCCTTATTTAATGATAATCATATGGATTAATCTAGGTTAAATTACGATACATAGTACGTGCTAAGTTTCCTGTCCTTCACTTGGAATTTGGTGTAAATTAATATGATACAAAATCATGTTAAAGGGCAGCTACAGAAACTTAAGGACACTATACCTTCATATAAACACGAACTGCTGAGGGCACAATGAAAAAAATCTCCTTAACATTTATCAAAAAATTTAAGTATGTGACAAAAATAATCATTAGCTTCGCAGTCAAAAGCAAAAGAGATTTTTTTGCTTTGTTATAAATATGTACAGTATATCCTAGGTATGACATTAAATATTATTTACATTTTTTTATCCTTAACCAAAGATATTTTTAAATTGATTTTTAGAGAGAGAGAGAGAGAGAAACTTTGTTGTAAGAGAGAAACATCGAACAGTTGCCTCCTATAGCCACCCAGATTGGGGAATGAACCCACAACCTAGGTATGTGCTCTGACTGATAATCGAACCTGGTTCAACCAACCAAGCCATCTGGTCAGGACTAAAATATTAATTTTTTAAAAATAAAGATACTGCTATAAATATAGGCATGCCCACAAAAGAAGCTATTTATGTTTTTTTTTATGGCCTATATGAGATTTTATTTTGTAGTTCAAAAAAAGTTATAGGAAAACAGAAGGGTATTTCAGGACTACTAACATTCTTTGATAGAATACAGCTATTCTTAAAGTTAACAGTGTGATAACACATGCAAATTTCACCTTCAGAAAATACTGTGTTGAATTGTTTGTATATTGAGTATATGAAATTGTATTCTTCGCTGAATTTTATGTCTCCTAAACAAATTAATCCAAGAACTGGGTTAGTTTTTGAGACAAACACCCCTGGCACTATTAATAACGGCCCCATTAAGATCAGAATACCTAATAAAACCTCCTAGTAGAGTCCTAGAAGCAGTCACTATGTATAGCAAACATGCGTTACATAAATATTAAAAATTCTTAGAAATTGAATTAGCCCGAAATCATTGTGAGGCAAAGGCCTAAAATAAGTTATCTATTCATATCAAGTTTTATTTTCAGAGCTTTGTGTGAAACTTTATTTTTGGTAACTAAAAAGAAATAAGAAAGAAAAAGTGGGATTATACTTCTTTTACATATTATAGTCTTTTGAAGATACAATAGTCTGATAAATAGCTTAAAGAAAACTAGAATATGGCTTATATGGTAAACATCTCTAGTTCACTCATCAGAGCAAGATGTTTAGAAAGTTTTCTTACCTTCAAAAAAGTAACTCGCCTCCAGATTAAGACAGAGGCACATATGGTGGGATTCTGAGTCACAAGCTGGGATGGTTATCAGGAGATCTCTAAACTACTGAGCAAACTTCTCAGGCATTTTATTATTTCTACTTTGAAATTCCAATCTTTTCAAGGTTCAATAATCTCTCTACACTGTCCAAAAATTTAGTTTTGATAATATTAAAATGTGTGTCACAGTAAAATCTAAAATCTTACTTTTTTACACACATTTTAAGTGTATAATTATATAAAATTGGCAACGGTATGTAGTCCTGTATTCAACACAATAAAAATATATAACAGATCATCACCATTAAAAGCTTTCTTATGCCTATTTCCAGTTGATCCCCTTCCCTAACCAACTTATTACTGATCTGCTTTGTCATTACAGTTTTGTATTTTCTAGAATTTCCTATAGATGGGAATAATAAAATATGGTATGTGGGCTTTTGTATTTGACATCTCTCATTTAGCATGTTTTTGAGAGTTATGGTTTACATATATTAACATTTAATTCCTTTTTCTTGAGTACAATTCCACTGAATATTCAATGAATACATAACATGAAAAGTTGCTGAATATAATTATTTACTGTATAAACATAGAATATTAGTATATCCTATTTAATAAAAGAGAAACATGGTAATTAGCGTACGTCCACTACCCTTCCCATTGGCTAATCAGCGAGATATGCAAATTAACTGCCAGCCAAAATGGCAGCTGGCAGCCAGGCAGCTTGAAGCTAACATGAGGTTTGCTTGCTTCAGTGACGGAGGAAACCAACGTTCCCCCCCTGCCTTGTTGGCCTCTGAGCCTGCAGTTTGAAACATTGTTACAAATATAGAAGCTAAACAAAACCCCAGAAACCTACT
>NW_006287911.1:252430-267044 GCF_000327345.1 Myotis davidii | reverse complement strand
GGCATCTCAACCTCACACTCTGCTCTGCTCTGTGCATGACAGGGGGTGGCGCCCCAACTCCCCAATCAGCCCTGCTCTGAGCCCAACCATGGGCTGCACCTAGGGATTGGGCCTGCCCTCTGCCACCCGGGAGCAGGCCTAAGCCAGCAGGTCATTATCTCCCGAGGGGTCCCAGATTGAGAGAGGGCACTGGCCGGGCTGAAGGGACCCCCTCTCCCCCCGAGTGCACAAATTTTTGTGCACCGGGCCTCTAGTTGAAAAATAAGCTTAATAGCCAGTACGCTTTACATTTTTTATAATACTTGCCAAAGAAATTTATAAAAATCTAGGCTGATTCTGAAAGACAATGAAAAAGGTAGAGTGCAGTAATTCTTAACTTTTGTTTGTTTGTTATCTATTTAAAAACTGCTGCAGAAAATGCTCTAATGTCAACATACACAAAATTTCACATACAATATTAGGAGTTCACACAATCCCCTGAAGCTTATGCATGTGGATTCTAGGTCAAAAAATTCTCATTTATTTTTTTTCTCCATTATTACATAAAGGTGAGTGAAAAAAGTAATACTTAGCCCTAGCTGGTTTGGCTCAGTGGACAGTGTCAGCCTGCAGACCAGAGGGTCCTGGGTTCGATTCCAGTCAAGGGTACGTACCTTGATTGCAGGTTCCTCCCTGGCCCGGGCCCTGGTCAGAACTGGTGCACAAGGCAACCAATTGATGTGTTTCTCTCACATAGATGTTTTTGTCTTTCCCCGTTTGCTAGGTTCTCCAGCCAGGTGCGGTCTAGGTTCTCCAACCAAGTTCTGTAGCCAGGTTCTGTCCAGAATCTTTTGCCATGTTCTCTCCAGTGAAGTTCTTCTGTCTCTAGGTTCTGTGTAGGTTCTGTCTTCTAAGTTCTGTCTTCTAAGTTCTGTGTTCTAAGTTCTGTCTCCTAAGTTCTGTGTGTAGGTTCTAAGTTCTGTCTCCTAAGTTCTGTGTGTAGGTTCTAAGCTCTGTCTCCTAAGTTCTATGTGTAGGTTCTAAGTTCTATAGGTTCTGAGTCCTGTTGTCTTGTTGCATCTGTATTTATACCAGTTGATTCCAATCCTATCAATCTCTATTCCAAAGGTTAGGGTGTTTCTTATCTCCATTCCAGGAAATAAAGATTATGTAGCTTAAGCATGATTGTTCGTAGTTAAAGAGATTAATTACCCGCATGGCACTTAGTGATGGGGTTTTATTCCCTCCCTAACTTCAGGGGAAAATCTCTACCTGGGGAAACAACCTTTCTCAGAGAGGTGATCTTGGTTAAAACACATAGTGCCAAGAAGGTGAGCAAATATACTAAAAACAGTATGCCATATATGCCAGGTCCCTTGAAACAGCAAGGATGGACCGGCTCCCGGCACTCTTCTACTCCCCCTAAAAAAAAATCAATGGGAAAAATATCCTCGGGTGAGGACTATAAACAACAACAAAATAATAATAATACTTAAATAGTTGTAAGACTTAAAATTTATCAAAATTAAATTCTAAACAGGTTCTTTGGTGGATTTTAAAAAATGCATTTAAGAAATACATTCCCTTGAATAACTTTACCAGTAACCGTTGCAACTTCAGCAGAGAAAGCTTGTTGATTAAGACTGCTTGTTTCAGAATCTATGTGAAGCGTGGTTAGACTAGCCACTTCTTGCTCTTCAGTACTCTGATGGTGACCAGAACCTGAATCCACATCAGCAGATGATGCAATCCCAGTATCAGCTCCAAAGCCAAAATCTATAGGAAAAAGAAATGCTAGTACATAGAAGTCCCAATCACAAAACAAAAATATCTACAAGGGACACAGCTACTTCAGCAAAATAATTAAACATTAACATTCTCCCTAAATCTACTGTATTTATATACCACTCACACAAGTGAAAATAATGTTAATACTTGGAAGTTTACAATTAAAAAAAATTTTTTTAAGTTCTCATAGATAATTATTAACAAACAACAATGATAAAAGACAGCCAGACATATATCATCACTATTCTTACCCATGTTTCTGATAGTTAGTAATACAGTTACTGCTCTTAAAGTACTTTATAATCTTTAGTGTGTGTGTGTGTGTGTGTGTATAAACACACACACATATATATAGTAAAAATAACACATATGTGGATGATAAAAATCATTTTTCTTTTAAATCATATTTCCAGTCTGAGGTAAGAGCAGTATATATCCATAAGGGTGGCAAACATGTAATTCTCCAATGTATCTCCCAGCTCTTCACAAACTTGGTTCCCAAGGTTTTGACTTTCTTTTTTAAAATTTTGGTGCCTTTCACTGACTGTCAAGTGTAATACAGAATTACAGTAGAAAAGATATATGGTAGTGATATAATACCAAATAATATCACTGATTTCATTTCAATATGAATTATTCAAGAAACATTCTGAATAGTGTAGCAATAAACATAACTATACTGAACATACTGAAGCACTGAACATAATTAGGTTCCCAAATATGAGTATATAAAATAGTAACAACTCATAATCATGACTATCCGACCTTTATTCTAATATCAAGTCCATACTAATTTTTTTTCCTTCCTACATTTTTGGTCTTTAAATCATTCATTTTATAAAAGGACAGTATATTTTGTCTTTTAAAATGTCTTTAGTCTGCCAAAATAAAGTGGCCCCAACTTGAAAATGATTCCCTAAAAATTCCTTTGGAATTTCACTGAAAAATGAAATCAAAATATGTAGAAATCCCCTACGTAATATTAGAGAGGAAGGTGATGGTCATGTGATTCATAAGTCAATCTCGAACAGAAAATAATCAACAAAAAAATAATAATGCTTAAATAGAAAAAGATACTTGCTGTCAAATTTTCGTCCATCATATTGGAAAGCACTGAAAGAATCCGAATGACTATCTGAGCTGATAAGATCACTGCTCCCTGCACTGGCAGGAGAAGTCCATTCTGAAGGTACACCTGGGTCATCAATAGGGCGCATTTGGTTCTGCTTGTTTAGAATATCAGGGAGGTCTTTGGGAATTTCGAGGCTGCCTGGACTACTTCCTCTTCTTGTCATAGTCTAAAAATTTAAGAAACATTTACCATTTTAAAGAAGTTCTTAAATTCTCACTAAACATTTGAAATTTTTCATTCCTGACACAATTATCACAATAAATGTTGTGGATTAGGGCCTGAAGCAGGAGGGGAAAAACATACTAATGGTACAATCTATATTAACTGTATGAAGCTGGGAGCTGGAACCTGAAACTATTAGTCTGCCTAAAGCAAAGACCCAAATATCAGATGGTGCTGGGCCTAATACTCTTAAGCCTCAAAAGGATCCATAAAGTAAATATAAGTTAAGAGAGTAGAAAGAGGAAAATATTCAAATGGAAAAAGAAGAAGCAATAAGAGAGTGAAAGGAGGAAAGAATTCCACTCTACAATGATGTCATTCTATAATGATGCTATAAAGATGTTATTCTATAATGATCCCATAATTTTTTCCCCACTCAAAAAAAAAAAAAAAATAAGGGTGGGAAATGTAATCGTCCTGCAGACTTTCATTAAAGACAAGTTGAGTTGGTGAAAGAGGGTATAAAAGGTATAAATGGTGATGAAATAAATTAATTAGTTTAAAAAGTAAAGTTGAAACCCAAATGGAATATGACCATTCTTTTTGTTGTTGTTGTTAATTTTCACCTAAGGATATTTTTTCCACTGATTTTTAGAGAAAGTAGAAGGGAGGTGGAGGGAGAGAAAACACTGATGTGAGAGAGACAAATCGACTAAACCAAGGGGCCGGGGATTGAGCCTGCAACTAAGGTACATGCCCTTGACCAAAATCGAACCTGGGACCCTTCAGTCCACAGGCCAGCATTGTATCCACTGAGCCAAACCAGCCAGGCCTGGACTATGACCATTCTAAAAGGCAATTCTACATATATTTATCTTTCCTTAACAACTAAGCATTATTAGAGATAAAATTGCTTCTATTTTCATTTTGCCATAATTCCAATACTCAAAACAAAGATAACTTTTAAATCTATTTCAAAGTTATCTGTAATGACTGAGAAATGTATAATATTAATGTTATGGGAGTTTGGCCAGAAGACCTCCACTGTTATCTTTTCTGCTAAGGGTTGGCAACAGGTATCAGGGTAACCTATGAGCAAACAGAGGGAGGATTAAGAAGGCAGTGGTTTATAGTTAAGTAGTTGAGCAAACACCTGTTTTACTCTAGTCAAAACTATATGCCTGCTTGTTTTAGTCTTTGAATAAAATGTGAAAGTATAATTTAAAATGTTTAATTAAAAAGGGTTAAATTTGGGGGAGGGAAGGCTGTTTTGAATAAAAATTTCCACATATTATATATAGATGAACATAGTTATACATCTTTTAGTTTCTCTACCGTCCTCTTTAAAACCAGATAAATAAAATAAAGCAATACTTACTGAGGCATTACCACTTCGAAGTCGTTCTGCTATAAACTCATCCATCAGATCAGGAACATTAGCATTGCTGCTGCCACTATCACTATTAAGAGGAGGCAGTTTTGGGCTCATATCCTCTTTATTGACTAAAAAAAATAAATAACTATATATAGTGAGGAAAGACTTAACCGCATTTTCTAAATTTGAAACAAACAAGAACAACTCAAAACAAATTACCTATGCCATATCAATTATTTGCCAAACATGCATTTATAAATAATTTCTCTCCCTTTAGATTTAATTTTAAGAATTAGTAAATTGATATTTACTTAAACTAAGCAGATGTTAGTCAATCTTCAGTATAACCTTAAATAGCAAGAAAGCTTATAGATAAGCACTAGTTGGAGTTAGGTTAATATTGATTATAAAGAAACTGGTATATTTATCTTTCTTTCTGCCTCTATACTTCTATTTAGTCAATTTATAATTCCCCTTTTTTCCAAAAGAATATTTGCAATAAATATATCCCTTGAATCTATGCAAATCTCACTGGGACATAAATGCATTTAAATTTAGATATTTATATATAAAAATTCTATGATTTTGACATGTTGCTTCTATTCACTACAAAATTTAATTTTATTGCTTCAATAAAAGGTATTTTCACAAAGGTTTTTCTGTAAAAAGAAAAGCCCAAAATAGTTTTCTTGATATTTTTTGTTATCTTGATTTTTTAATGTCTACATTCTGATTAACATTACCAAGAAAGTGTTAAACTTGGGAATTTAAATTACAGAAAATAAGATATTTCACTATTATGCCATTAAAAAGTTGATTTCTCTTCAATTAAAAGAAAATCAGCACTTGTTATATTCCTAATTAACTACAAAGCATTTCAGGTTAAGAAAATACACTGATCAGGAGCTGATTGTGGAATACCATTATCTTTATAGTAATGGCCAGGCTTTGCTAAGCTGTCAAATACTGCCCTCAAGTGGCATTAATGGCTCAATGCAAGTTGCATTCATTGTTAATCATGCTAACAAAACCATGTTAAACAAATAAAATCAAAACCTACCTTACTGCTGAAAGTTAATTTTCTATATATGTAAAGTTATTTTAAATTTGAATCAAGACAAAATAGTTAT
The DNA here is from genome assembly GCF_000327345.1 of Myotis davidii. NCBI lineage: Eukaryota > Metazoa > Chordata > Mammalia > Chiroptera > Vespertilionidae > Myotis > Myotis davidii. The sequence continues at coordinate 261,478 of NW_006287911.1, read as the reverse complement.
CACAATCTTGCTTTTTTAAATCTGTCCATAGAGGTTCCATATTTAAATCATGATTGGTTATCATGAAACCTTTATGCACATCTAAAATCTCAGAAAAGAGAAAGTAACAATAAATGTTTCAGGGACATAATTTGCATTCTATACAAATGAATGCAAAACTAAATAGTCTATAGCTTGTTTGGAAATCACTTAAATAAGTAATAACTATATACACTTTTAGATTTAAGAAATAATGTCCTCTTCAATTACAGTTAACTAAAAATGTTGGTGCTGATTGTAGGACCTTGATTTCCATTATGTTACAAATGTCAAAGTAACATTCTACCAAGGAAAAAATATAAGTAGTAAAAATAAATGAACTCCATGATATAGCTAGTGCCCTTTTAAATATAAACTATAGGGGTGAAAGTATTCTAGCTCCTCAGAAAACTTAATTGCAAGGCTCATGTAGTAAAACACTCAGAAAAAAAATATTTTATTTAGATAACCTTTGAAAGGTTATTGAAATTTTCCTATATCTTCCTTTTTCTTATCTTGTTCAGCAGCAAAGAGGTTTAACTAAATGCCTTATAAGGGAAATTAGTAATTTAAATAAACATTGTATGCTGGGAAAAATATAGCTGGGAAAAGGCGCATGCATAACCAAACAGAGAGAAAGCAGTGACCATCCCAAAGCTTTTTGATTGCTTATAGCTTGCTTCAGTTGCATTAAGCCAAACTGGTGCTGTCTTTCTCCTTTTGCGCTCTGCACATTGTTAGTGCTCACCTGCAGCTTTCCTTCCAAAATAGCCCATTACATGACTGTACAGATCCCTCAGTGGAGCCTCTGGTGGCATTCTGTTCTGCCTCTGTGGGGAAACATTTGCCTTCGGCTTTGAAAGAGCATGTACAACAGTTTTATAAACGCCACCCAGGGAGCCCTGCGGTAGTCCTGTATCATGACTTGATGATCTAAGAGTACTACGACTACCTAGCTGATTACTTGCAATTCCTTCCTTTTGTAATATGGTGGGAATTTCTGTAGACTCCTTAATTGTTTTACTACTTACTGATGTTGTACCAATTGTATCTAGAGGTCTGTACACCCCAGGTTTTACTAGCTCAGAAACACTATTTGAGCTGGTATGGGGGGGGTGACTGGTGTTGCTATTGCTGCTACTACTGAAGCCACTGAGCTTCCGCAGTCTCATCTTCCATGGGGCCTCTTTGTTTTCCATAGGATTATAAAACTGAACTGACTCGGTAGATGGTCTAAAAGTAACATGAACACTAGTTCGTTTTTTAGTAGCAATTTTCATGATTTTGGCTCTATGAGTTACTGTTTCAGACAAGCTCCTTTTGGTTGGAGAAAGCTTGCTAGTGTTTGTAACATGAGGCATTCTACGGTTAACAGGTGCTTTTAGTGTGGTTTTCTTGGCATGCATAACATGAGGAACAGTTTTGTTTTCATTAATTTGCATATCCATAACCTTTTCAACTAGTGTTATATCTACACAAGCATCTAATTCTGTGGCTGCTTGTCGATATAGATATTTCCTCTTTTCTTTATCACAAGGACTACCTGAACTAGGTTTCGATGACTGTTTATCACTGTTTAGTTGTTTAGATTTTTCAAAAGTCTTTGTTCTCATAAAACTATCTAATTGGTTAGATGAAATATTATTCATGAAGACAGATGAGTTTTGTTCTTTTTGAAACTGTATGTTTACAGGAGTCCCAACAAAAGAGGAGATATTTTCTAATTTATTTTCTTGATCTAAGTATTCTAATTTATCTAAGGATGACCTCTCATCCCTATTTACTGCAATAATCACTTCCTGAGAAGCTGCATCTTTACCTAACTCATTTTTACTGTGATTTTCCTGGTTTTCCTTAAAATATTCTTTCAGGGAGGAAAGAAGATCGTCATCTCCTTCAAGGTCAATGTACTGGATTTGTTCAAAAGCTGAATCTGCGAGTTCTACTGGATCTATTAAGTGACAAAGATGGTCATATATGCTATCACCAACTTCCAGAGAAGACTCTCTACTATGAGTATCAGTGATGTGGCTTTCAGTGGATCTAGTTATTGAAGAAGCCTCTGTGGAACTCTGCAAGCTTGACGCATGACGGGACGAACTGTCAATGACAGGAACTGCACCTTTGGCTCGTTCAACAGTGAATGGTTCCAAGATGTCAGAAGTGCTGCTACTTCGAGGCAGTGGCTGTTCCTCATTCAATGCACCAAAAACTTCATTCCCAGTGTCTTCACTTTGTGAAAAATGTCTGACTCTAGTTGGGCGGGGAAGTATTTGAGTATCATCAATATCTGTAAAAAAGAAATATTACATAGAGTAGAATGATATGAATATGAAAAATAAGTATTACTTTCGACCATACCCTAGTCATATGCTTAAAAATAAAAAAATTCTGAGATTTTTGTAAGCTCAATGAAAGAAAATCTATTAAAAGTACAAATCCGTTTTTAAATAATGATGGGCACAAGCCAATACAGCAGTGTCAATGAATTAGAAAACTACCAGAATATATTTTAAAATGTTAACATGCATAGAAAGAGACAGTAAGGTGATGAAACATTTGGAAGTGCAGTTAAAGATAGAGCTGTGCCAATAAATCAAGCAATTCAAACTGCTGTTCAGTTTTTCCTACTTAAGTTCCAAGCAGAAAAACTAGATCTTAACATTGAAAGCTGATCTAAATATACCATTGTAGAGTCTTATAGGGCCTCATAAATTCCCATTTTCTTCCTTATCAGGCAAGAGTCATCATCTTTTCTGCAAATCTTGCCTGTCTGACCATACATTACAAATGAAAATCTCCACCCTCCTCCTAAACTTCTCTTTGTCAGGAAACTGTTTGTTCTATTAAGTATTTTATTTAATTTTATTATAGCATTAACACCTATTCATCCCTATCAAATAAAATCAATACATTGTTTTAAAAAAAACTAATTGTATTTTTAAATTTCTGACTAAAACACCATTTAATCCACTAGGAAGAAACCTCCTCTGCCTATCACTAGCCCTTTCCATTAAACAACCATCAAACCTTAAAAACTATATGTTTTCTTACATCTTTTTAAAAATCACAGATTTTTTAATAAAAGTGGACATTACAGACTGTCTACTTTAACTCTCTCACTGAGGAAATCGAGGCTTAAAGAAGTGAAACCACTTTCTCAAATTTATAATCATAGTTTGAGAAGCAGGCTTAATGTTCCATGTTATTACATTGTTTCTGCTGCCTGAATTGCTAAGTATATGGTAAAGGCTCAAAAATATTTATGAAATCAGAAATAACAAAATGAAATACTATTTAACTGTACAGATATATACAAATTAGAAATATCAGAAGTAAAATACATCTTTGAATTTACCATGGCCTTTACATTACCTAGAAATAACTAAAATATTTTTTTCAGAAGCCAGCAAAATACAATGAAAAAAAAGGGCGAAGTCAAAAAGTCAGATGTTGCTACTCCTTAGGTTTGTAACACAAAGGTAATAAGCAACAGGACAATAACTGAACAATCAAAATGAGAATTCAGATGCAGAGTAAGCCAGATCTTGTCCAAGATCACATAGTAATTTATTGATGGTGCTGTCTAGGCTTTCTTACTTTAGATTCTGAGACCAGTTTTCTCATTTTTAAAATGGAGATAGCAATTCAAAATATTTTCAGGATTCATGCTATGGATGAAAGGAGACTAGTCTTCCTGCTATTTCATTCACATCATCCTCTTTGTATGATGTCCAAATTCAGGTCAAGAGAAATTTGTATTATGCCAAGATTCCACTATATTTCTGAAAATATACATTTACACTCCTTACATAGGTCAAATTTTACAAAGTTAAATTTCTTTTATTATTGAGAATATAATACTAAAATAATGCCGGCTTTCTTCTTCATGACCTCCTACCCCCGTAGAAATTCTTCTAAATGAGAAGTAAAACATCTAAGAATCTTCATGTCTATGCATATATACTTATTATTTATTATTGCAGCAGATAACTAATGCCTATTTGTGCATCCGGATGAATATAAATATTTTGGTTATATCTCTCATAATGATCATAAGAATCTCTGTGCAGAGGACAGAGATTATGTTCAACATGCATAAATATTCTTTTTTTTCTTGCACAAAATATTCTTTCCACAAAATATTCTCATAGGACTCAGCAAAGTTTATGGCAAATACTATATAACTTTTCTACAAAAATTCTTAAGAATTATGTAGTTGAAAATTTATCAGCTCCATATTCAAAATCAAGATCATAGCCTTATTAAAATCTAATGTTATGAGACTAGCAAATAAATGAACTTCAGAAAAAAAGGAGTTTTAATTTTTAGTTTCTTTTATTGATATCTCATTCTAAAGAAGCTAGTAAAGATTACTATAAAGTTCTGATTTTAGAAATTTCTTCCCAAACCCAGTCTCCCCCTTGCATGTTAGAAAATTTAACCATTTATTTTAGCCTAAGTTTTTTCCTAAACTTTTGTAACCACATATGAATATCCAAAATTTTTATGCAAGTTTGAGAGCTTTTTAAAAAAAATATTTTTCTATCAATAATACAGTGTTTAACAATTTAAATTTAAACAAAAAACTTTATGGAAGTTTTAATCTTTAAATACAGTTCTTACAGCAGCATATGACAATACTAATTGTATAAAATCAAAGAAAATAATTGCTAACAGGAAGCCAATGTCAGCACTTGCATAATTGACTCTAATAAGCCTTAAACTGAAAGAAACACAGTAATACCTTGATATAATGAACTAATTCTGGCGAGGGGTTGTCTGTTAAAGCTGGAAGTCCGTTCTATAAAAGTAGGTTTTCCGAATGCATATGTTAAAAATTTGACAAATTAGTGAGTTTAACTTTTTTATTTATGTAGACACATTTATGTAATTAAAATTAAGTATGTATTACAGTAATTTTAAATTCATACCGAATAGGTCTAATAAATGTGTGCATTCAACCAATCACCACGAGTAAACAAATGCACACAGCTGGGGTGTGGCTTAGCGCATGTCGGAACATAAGCCAGCATGCCATAAACTGCTACAGAAAGTCATGCCACGCGCCAACAGAACCAATTACTGGGTGTGATCATGTGCTAATCATTCAAACACTGTTTACAAGTAGTGACTCTTGTATTTAAATATGTAAAGTATAGTTGTAGATATGTAATATTTATGTTGGCAAAAGTTACAGTGTTTTTTCCAACATATGGCCTAGTCACTGTAATTTGTTAGAAGTAACAGTGAACAACAAAAAAACAACCTTGTTGATTTAATTATAAGCAAATCTTGGTTAAAAGCATTTTAAGATTAACAAGGTGTTAATTTTACATATGGACTGTTAAGTTTAGTCCATTAAATCTGAAGTATGTGAAATTGAAGTCCACAAAATCAAGGGTTTATTGAATAATTAAACTTTAAGGAGAAAAGGCCAAATAATAGCTAAACCATATATAGTCTTTCCTACACTCTACGCATTGTTCTAAGAATCTTATATATATTAACTCATTTGATTCTTATAACAACTCTGTGAAGTAGGTGTTATTATCCCCATTTTATAGACAAAAAAGCTATTTAAGTGATTTACTTTAGGTTACACAGAAAGTGGAAAGTTGAGATTAGAAGACAAATATTAGTGCATGTCTTTATACTCTTGAATAATATTTATATATTTATGAAATAATTCTTTAATTTTTTTAAGTTGGAAAAATTATATTATTAAAGAAGCACAGTGAGTTAACTCCATAAAGATAAAAATCATAGAAGTCAAAACTTAGTCAAACACAATATTTTTAAACTGTACAGAAGAAAACAATTGACAGTTTGTATTAGATTGCTGAAAATAATGGTGGCATCAGGTTAAAATAAAAATGGCCTTCACAATAATCTAATTATACTGCTTATATTTTACCTTAAAAAATAACAACCTCTAAATTAAATTAACCTAATTACCTTTAGTAAGCACTAAATGAGCAAAACATAAAAGAAGTTTAATAAACTAAAAAATACTAATACTTTTGAACACTGAGAAAATGGTTCCTACAAAATACTGGAAATGTCAGTTTTATCTCTGGATATCCTTAAAATGTTTAGCATTCAAGTTTTCTGAATTAAAAAGTAATTTTTTTTACAATACCCTGTTTCAGAAAAAAAAACAACCTTTGCTATTTCAAAAGATAAGCTGTAAATTAAAACATAATGTGTAAATAAATAACTCCTTACACTATAATATTTATTAATATAATAATATCCCCATTGCTCAAAATAGCTCATCACAGAGTAGGAACTCAATAAAATTTTAATAATTTCTAAAACAAGGTACAGAATCAAGTGCCAAAATCCCTATTCTATTAACAGTCAATCATAATAGCTATCGGTAATAATACATATTTTTATAGCTCCTAAATTCAATATCATTTACATTATACTGAAATTGATGCCACTCTGAAGCTCAATATTTTTTTCTGGAACTGCCTAAAGGAAATGGCAATGTCCTTTATGTAATTTTTGCCTATTTGGGCAATAATGGTAATGTAGCTTCAAGGTAAGCAAAAACTATAGAGCATTCTGTTTATAATTTTACTAACAGAGGCTAGTAAAAAACTCTACATCTTTTTAAGACTAGATGTTCAGTTTGTAGGTAATTCAAAGCAGTTAACTACATCACTGAAATCATGAAATGACTAAAAAACAACAAACCACATTTAATTAATTTTCATTTTAGACCACTAAAACTTAAACCACTAAACTATCTTCTGTTCTTTTATCCTTCTAATAATTTTTTCCTTGACTCTTAAATTTTTGAAACAGGCAAATAACTACTGATCACCTTTTATGGTAAGAAAAGTATACTGTTTAATTTGTTCATAAACATGTTATATAATGTCATGTTTACGTTAGCTTCAGAATTTTCCTTGAGATGTACTTTAAAAAAAATCAGCACAAAAGTTTTCAGCAAAAAATTTCTAACTTAGAATTATGCTTAAACCAGCAGATTATAGGCAGTAAAGCTGTGAAATATTACTACCACATATTGATGATAAGAAGAAAGAAGTTCTTTGTATAAAGAAGGGCCTACTTGTTTGATTAGAGATGAAAAATTCTCTTCCTGATCAGGCAGAATTTAGGAACAGGATGGGGTGTGAGAGATACCATCGTCTTTCTCCTAATACTCAGAAAATAGAAACAGAAAGATCAAAATATTTTGCTCTACAGAGCTCAATTCAAATAATGAAGCATTGTTAATAGCATTAGCAGTCTATATTATATGGCCTAGACTCTGGGGTTAATAGCAACAAATATGGCAAACAAATTAGCAGCTTTGAAAACTTATTGAAAGAAAGTAGGTCTGCAAACTATTTCAGGGTGAGAAACCCACAGTGCTTGATTAGAAAGTAATAATAGTTGCAAAAGTATAAACAAAGTCAGTTGTACACAACATGCTTATGTTCTTTTACATCCTTTCTTTCATTAAAGTATTATTTTTGACAGTAAAAGCTAATTTGAATAATTATTGAGATTTCTGGTTTCTGTTTATCAGGAAAATTAAAGACCATTAGGCTGGGCTAACAAACATGTAGAAGTAGAGATTAGTACAAAGAACAGGGAGTGTGCTTGCCAAAACACCAGTTTAATTTACAGAACTTTAAAAAATGATGCTGGATGCTTGTGCAATGTCCAACATATAATATCAAAACCTCAGGCAGGAGCCTGGAAAAAAATACTTTTCAGCATCAGATGTTAAGAATTAAGGTCATTGACACAGTGCCAATGCCTTTGAACCAGTCTCCAGAGCTATAGAAACTCTTCAAGGATATTCAGCTACTCAACTAGTTTAGTCTGTAGAAAGCTATACAAACACATAGCATCACACTGACAATGTAGGCAGAATGGACATCTTAACCAATATTTGGAGGAAAAGAAGAGGAGAAAAAAAGGTTGGACTAAATTAAGGTATTTTGAAAATTGGTGGTTGGTTTTTTAAATCTTAGTATGTTAAAAAAAAAAAAAAGAAGGGAATTAAAAGAGTTTCTTTTTACCCCCATAAGAAACCAAGAATATCAGGTAAATATTGTTCTGGAAAATTCTACTTCTAACCAAAAGCCAGAGTGATTATCTATGAGTAGTTTCGCTCGTGTGTGTGTTTGTGTGTGTGTGTGTGTGTGTGTGTGTGAAGTTGTTACAGACATCTCAACTCTCTATCTTAGCTGACGAGCCCTCACTTCCTCCCTCCCTCCCTCCCCCTCAATACACCTAATACCTGAAGAAGCAGGTATTACCTTCAATTTGCCTCCAAGAACCACAGGAGCAATAAAAAATCCAGTAATTCCAATTTCTACTGTGTAAGCTTATGTTAGAATAATCCTGTCCAATTTTCATAAAGCTAATATTTAAAATTATGGCATTGGTTCAGTATCTTCCAAATTTGTTCCCTCTGAAACCTTAGTGTTATAGGACGAAAATATGTGTACCTGGAAAACTTTTCCATGATTAAATAAGTTTGAGAAATATTGAATTAAACAATTTCTTAATAGGACTTCTGGGGGCCTTTAATGTATTGATGTACACTATAAATCTTTAACCTTTTTTATGCCTATTAACATCTCCTTGAAAGGTTTTCAATTTACACATCAGTTTCGAAAATGCTGGATTCATTCACAAGTCAGTTCTCAGGAAAGGAGAGTTTTTGCTGCTACTTTTTGTTCCTTACTTCTTTAAGTCCTAAGGAGAAAAATGATTTTTACTCAAAGTCTAGTTATGTTTTTTTACTTTATATATATATACACACACACACACACAAAAATGGAGGAAATTGTTTTTCAAGTTATCAATAAAAAAACACTGGTTTGGAGGATTATGTATATTATTCCCTTTACTTTCCCATATAATCCATATTTCCTAAAATTAACATTATTTTCATAATCAGATATAAAATTTATTTTGATTTAGTAAATAGTGTCTCACTATTATATAAATCTTTAAAACTACCATAGAAGGAATTTTATCCCAAATGGGGAAAATGAA
>NW_006287911.1:210494-233445 GCF_000327345.1 Myotis davidii | reverse complement strand
CATATAGTTGTGGAAAAGAACATAATTTTGAGATCATCTCTGATTATTTCAAACAAAATATAAGTATTGGGGTGTGCAACGTGTGTGTGTGTGTGTGTGTGTGTGTGTGTGTGAAGTTGTTACAGACATCTCAACTCTCTATCTTAGCTGACGAGCCCAGGATTTGAGTTCAATTAAATACAGTCTCATAAAATACAGAATTGTGAGTTACATTTTTTCTTTATGTGCTAGTTCACTTTCCTTATTATTTTTTCTCTGTACATTAAACTATTTTAAAGTAAAATTTATTCAAACCTTGGAAGAAAATAGTTTAGTTGAGGATCTAAGACTGTGATTTCCTTTAAATTTAGCACTGTTAATACAACAATATTGAATTAAACAATTTCTTAATAGGACTTCTGGGGGCCTTTAATGTATTGATGTACACTATAAATCTTTAACCTTTTTTATGCCTATTAACATCTCCTTGAAAAGGTTTTCAATTTACACATCAGTTTCGAAAATGCTGGATTCATTCACAAGTCAGTTCTCAGGAAAGGAGAGTTTTTGCTGCTACTTTTTGTTCCTTACTTCTTTTAAGTCCTAAGAGAAAAATGATTTTTACTCAAAGTCTAGTTATGTTTTTTTACTTTATATATATATACACACACACACACACAAAAATGGAGGAAATTGTTTTTCAAGTTATCAATAAAAAAACACTGGTTTGGAGGATTATGTATATTATTCCCTTTACTTTCCCATATAATCCATATTTCCTAAAATTAACATTATTTTCATAATCAGATATAAAATTTATTTTGATTTAGTAAATAGTGTCTCACTATTATATAAATCTTTAAAACTACCATAGAAGGAATTTTATCCCAAATGGGGAAAATGAAAACAACAAATAAAGCATCCATTTAGAAAATTCCTTTCAAACATTCTACATAAAACAGTCCCCTCCCCCATCAAATTATTAAAAGGTAATTTTTCTGAATTATGTATTGACAACAAGCAAGAATTCTGAAACAGGAATTGATCCTGGTGAAGAAACAACTTTAGAATATTTTAAAGGAAACAACCTCATCTTTATTTGAGCATTTTAATAATACTTAAGCACTTAGCATGCATATTTTCCAAAATATTACTTAAGTTGCAGACAATAAATTTTGTAAAGCCCTTAAGACTCTGAAAAAAAATAAGTCTTCTTGACAGTTTTAAGATGGTAGTAGAATATTTAATCCAAGCAAACATTTAAGAATGGTCAAACCTCATTTTATTTTTCTAAACACATCAAAAGTGGTTTGCATTAAATGCTTTAACTATATTTAAACAAAGCTTGAAGCAAAAAATTTATCTAAGAGAAGTTTACAACAAATTGGGAGTATCTTTTATTTGTATCTAATTTAGTTAAAAGAACAGAAACATTGTTTTATTTGCCATTTGGATAAACATTATAATCTGATATTAGCAACCAAAACCAGGGCTACTTATATAAGAAGGTATAGTGCTTCCATGGAGCACTGAAAAGACAAAATATCCTAATTATTTATTTGGAGGAATCAAATGTAACAAAAATATGTTATTAAAATTCATAGTATTCCATTTATTTATTTCCAATCTTACTACTTTTTGTACTAATAGTTTCATCAATTCAGGTAGCCTAATTTTATTGATATAAAATACATTTGTCAGCAAATACTTATTGAGCATCCAGATTTAGATCTAAGGTCAAATTTTCTATTTTATTATTGTCACCAATAAAACTGCACAACTGTATCATAAAATTCATTATTTCTAATTATATTTTGGGTTCAAAAATAATATTGAATACCTCTCAAAAATGTCATAAAGAATATATTAAAGTAACCTTCCCAATCAAGATATCCTGAAATAGAAAATACAAATATATTACATCTGATAATTGACTATTTCACTTTCTCATTTTAGAAAAAGGCAATACAAAAAAATTTTTTAAGTGAATACTAAGTTTTTTCATTGACAGTATTTCCAAAGAATACCAAACACAAGAATGTCTGTGTGTCTACATGTTATCTAACTCTTGGTTTTGAGAGAAATCTCTGATCTTAACAGTTTTAGAGATGGTGGAAGGGACTTCACCTGAAATCTTAATAAAAATGCACCTTCCCTCACATAAGCCTAGTCATTAGGAACTGAAAGGGAGATAGGTTGTTTTAAAAAAACAAACCGAAACAAAATCAGCAACCTCACCATAAGTGGCAATGTAGTCCTAAGAAGAGAGATAGTAAAGTACCAAGAATGTACAGGTAACTTTTTTGAGCTAGCACATTTTTCATAGTAACTACATTCAACACAGGCTTGCTTCTTTCTAAAAGACAAGACATTATATGATTTTATTCATTGAAAACTTATTTTTAAAAGAAAAACTTAACTATGGTGATAAAAATTAAAGTGGTTGTGCATGTGCATGCGCTAGTACATCGGAAGGGTACTGATTTAGTGTTACTAAGAAATTATAGGGGGAATGGAAACTTTCAATATTTTGTTTCTGGTGATGGTTAATAGACGTGTGTACAATTCTCAAAACTCATTAATCTGAACCAGGATCTATACATTTTATTATATATTAATTAAACCTTATTAAAGAGACCATACCAGTAACTGGGAATCAAGAACATGAGGTAGAACTGAAAAGTTGAGCGGGTTTTAAGGCTCCTTAGAAATTGAGGCTTCATAGAATGGTTTCTTTGTTTGGTTTTAAAATGAGTGAGTTCCTAGAATTCAATATATTATTATAAGCTAATATAAATACAAAGATTTATTATAAAACAACTTTTAGGTTATGTACTTTTCTTGATATTAACTCGCCTTGCTTACTTCCATTACTATAGATGACAGAGACTACATTATTCAAGATATACCAAAGTGTTAGTAAAACAATGGAAAATTAAAAGTCAAGGCTCTGACTGTTATCTTCCAAGTCATCTTTTTTGAAACATTATAATGACATAAATATATACTATTACATCTTTTAACCATCTAAAAAGAAAAATCAAAACAGAAACAGAAAAAAATTGGCCATTTACAACCAAAAATACTAGACATTGGCACAGCACTAAACTTAGCACTTCCAGAATGAACTGCAAGGATAGCATTAGAGTTCAAATAACTCAAAATGTTGATTTCTCAACCACTTTCCCAGTTTCCCACACCTCCCCCAAAGAAATTAACTTTGAAGAGTTTATTTGATTAAGCAAAATTTGAAAGCAGAAGGATTAAAAAGTGAAAATGGTGGTGCAGAAATTAGCAGAGGTGGCACTACCTGAAAGCTCATCAGAAAGGGGAGTGAGAACAATATCAGGCAAGAAGGGTTTGGAAGTATGGATCAGAACAGGAGCACTTTTAGCACTGCGTATATAGGCCGATGGCAGAGCACATTCACCAATGGATCGGCTTCTCATGGCTTTAAAAAAAGGAAAAGAAAGAAGTGGGAAAGGAAAAAAGAAGAGTGACTATAATGAAAGGCTTGTGTCACAGAAAAAGCAGCAACAGAGAAAACTAAAAGATACAAAGGAAGGAAATTTTAAATTAAAACATTTCAGCACGGCAAATATTGGCAAGCTGTAAGAAAAGAAATCAGAGAACACATATGACCTTTCAAATGTAAATATTTTGGTGTAAAGCAGGAAAATGCTTTTTATTATTAGCAGTTACAATGGTATAGCATTAAAAAACAGCAGACACTTTAATACGCCCTATGTTCTCAAAACCAAGGGTTGATAAGTTCATTGAATGGAAACATCAAAAAGAACTCAGTATTATTAGTTCAAATAAATTTTTGGTACCATATTTGGGTCTTTCTTTGAGCCATCTGAAGCAATTCTGAGCCATTCTTCTTAATAAAGCTAAATTTCAAGAAAAATAATCCCTGCTTTCATACACTTCCCTAATAAACTATCAAGGACATTCACAGATTTTTTTTTTAGAAAATTTTATGTAATTCATAATCTGAAGAATTGAATCTTATGGTATTTGTTTCTGGTACGAGAATACTTAATCATATCAGTATCTCTTATTTACATGAAAGTTAATACAATTTTATTTATTCTTGCAATCTTTATTGTTGAAAGTATTGTGTCCCCTTTTTCCCCCATTGACCTCTTCTAGCTTGCCCACGCCCCACCCCCACAATTTAAAAAATTTAAATAGAAACATTTACAGAAAATAGAATTGTAATCAGCATGAAGAATCAATTACTAAGGAAAGTAGAGAGTTTGTGCTTATTCAGAATCTTAAGCATAGTATATAAAAACTTAGCACTGCCCAGCTGGTGTGCTTCAGTGGTTGAGCGTCCACCCACTAACCAGGAGGTCACCAATTCAATTCCCGGTCAGTGCACACACTTGGGTTTCGGGCTCGTCCCTAGTAGGGCGTGTGCAGAAGGCAGCTAATCTATGTTTCTCTCTCATTGTTTCTATCTCTCTCCCTTCCTCTCGCTCTAAAAATCAATAAAAACAAATTTAAAAAAAAAACAAACTTAAAAACTGGATTACTTTTTAAAAATTGCATTTGTAGCTGTATGTCTTGAAAGGAGTGTCACAAGTTCACAAGACTAAAGGCAAATTTTATTATATTTAAAACTAAATTAATAATTAAGTTTAGCTCAGCCGGCATGGCTTAGTGGTTGAGTATCAACCTATGAACCAGGAAGTCACGGTTCGATTCCTGGCAGGACACATGCCCAGGTTGTAGGTTTAATCCCCAGTGTGGGAGGCAGCTGATCAATGATTCTCTCTCATCATTGATGTTTCTGTCTTTCCCTCTCCCTTCCTCTCTGAAATCAATAAAGATACATTAAAAAAGAATAGCTTTTAATAATTAAGTTTATACTTCCCAAACATTTATTAACGTGACTACTAGTTTAGAAATTTTTTAATAAGTAGTTACGTGTATTGTTGTGTATAGAGGACTTTTAAAAAACAATATTGCATAATATACAGTGAAATCGTGTCATTGGTAAAAAACATTTGGTTCACTGATACCTAAATTCCTTAGCCTGTCACACAGGCCTTTGCAACTAGCTGCAATAAAAACTGAAAATTCATCTCCAACTCTTCTCCCATCCTGCTGTCACACAGAATTTTACACTGTTCCCAGAAAATTTCATGCTTTCACAACAGCATGGCTTTGTGATTTCATGGCTTTGTACTTGGTCTTTTCTTCCTGAGACACCCCTTCATACTCAAAATGGCATTTCATCTGTGAATCTTTTCTCACTCTCCCACATAATTAACTTATTAGCAATAAAGCAATGAACAAAACAAGAACTCCTGCTTTTTACAAAGCTTACAATCTATTTTTAGTGGAGTGTATGTTTCCTGTGTCAGCGTCCCACCTTTTCAAATGTAAAAACTATATCCTCTTATCTTTATATCTCCAAAGTCAGGCTCATATGAACTTAATAAATGTTTACTGAGTGAACACGTGTATTTGAGCAGCCCAACATAATCATTTCAAAAAACGAAAGTTTCAGTTGTGAACATATAGAGAAAACCAGAAAAATTATTAACCAAAAACTAAAGGTATGTCAGAGTTTATAACTGAAAAAGAATGATAGATTTTTCAAAAAAATTTTATTTATGTTGGCAAAATAAATAATTCCTGAAGAGCAGTTTTTAGATAAATTTATGTGCAGCAAAGCATAGAAGGTAGAAATATATTAAGGCAATGGCAACAATTTTTCTTCAGTGTATGGCTTGTATTAAAAATAAGTGTATTTTAAAATGGAACACATATACAAAATGTTAGAATCTGGCTCTACTCATATTTTCCTGCTAGCTTCTTGTTTTTGTGAAAGTGACCAATAATTTTATAATCCAATCTGAAATAACTGTTCTGCTGATTTCAAGATAATCACTCAGTAAAACTTGTTACAGCAAAGACACACACAAGGCACAACTTGAAGTGCTTCTTGTTAACACATACCATCTACAATTATAATCAGATGTGATTTGCAGAGATAATTCTTTTAAAACTAAACTGAATCAAATTTTTGATTACACAAATGAATTATAATATGTTTTCTCCTATTTTTTCCCTTGGGTTAGATAATTCCTTCTGTTCCTCTTTTCCACCACCAATTTGAAGAGATGGGGCATTTCCCTTAGAATTTCTTCCATAATTGCAGTGATATGTCAGTGTTAAGACCTGGGATGAATTCTTCAAATACCGACCACTACGTTTGTTACTATACTACAGGTCTTTATGCATACCTGGAAATCTGGCAAGTGCCTCACAACCATGCAACTCCCACTATAGAAAATTAGAATAAATTAACTACTGAAATTTTTGCAGTGATCAATGATTCTCTCCCATCATTGATGTTTCTATCTCTCCCTCTCCCTTCCTCTCTGAAATCAATAAAACTGTATTAAAAAAAAGAAAAAAGTAAAAACACATTTTCAAAACTACAAGCATGCTAATTTTTAAAGGATTCTTATCTTCACTTCACCCTTCTAAAAATAAAAAATAAGAAAAATAGATCCACTCTAATAAATTCATTTTGGACCACACTATCAAAAACTGTAACCTTCACTCCAGAGTTCCCATGCAGTGTAAGAACGTAGACAGCAAATGTGAAAGATCACTAAAAGCATATAAACGTATAAAATAAACAGGAGGAAGACAACTCTGGCCTTTTCTCACTTCCAAAACGTAACACATATTTCTCACTAATTTGAAATTAAGTTCACAATATGTACACATGTGTGTTCACTGGAAGAAATATACCTATAAGTCCTCAAATTTAGGCCCAAATGTGTAATAAACATAAACTAAGAGGAAAATTTGAAAACAGAAGCAGTGATATATTTATTCCAAATGTTGAATACCAGGTTCTAAGTCATAACTGCAAACATTTAAAATTGCTTCTCACTGAATATATTCTATATTAAGTCCTAAATTCACTGTACCTCCTTTTAATATTTGCTGGCATAGCAAAACCTTAAAAAATTTAATTACATTTTAAACTCAGTATGAATAACAGAAAATTTCTTATTAAGGCCATTCTGAGAAATCTGAGGGCTAGAGGATTATGGAATGTTTAATATTTTTTTAAATGAAGACAAGTTGTCTTTAAGTGAAAAATAAATCCTCTTAGCATTATTCCAATCTGAAAACTCTAGAAAGCAATCAATAAAATAAGTGTTTGGATATAACAAAGTTACTGTTATAAATTTCACCAGAGACTACACTAGTGCCCTCATGAAATATAAGGACATCAAATGCATAGATTAGTTTAGGCTACAAGTATAAACAAAGCTGCTTAAAGTTAAATTAGTCTTTAAAAGTTATATATTTTATCACTCTATCAGGTAAATCAGTCGTGAGAAAAAACACAATACTTTTTTTAAAAAAATACAGTTTTTATTTATTTTTTGAGAGTGGAAGGGAGAAGGAAAGAAAAAGAAACATCTATCCGCTGCCTCCTGCACGCCCCATATAGGGAATGCAGGCCACCACCTGGAAATGTTGTGCCCTCACTGGAAATTGAACGAGCAACCTTTAGGTGCACAGGACAACACTCTAACTGAGCTACATTGGCTAAGGCAAAATATGATAGTTTTAACAAGAGGAATTTAGGTTTGTTATTTAAAGGACTATTGCATAAAAGAGAAATGTAAAGTATATTCCCAATGTGATTTATTTCTCCCAATTCAAGTCATACAATTAAGAAATAGAGAATGATAGACTTTTAAAAATAAAATTTTCAAAGGCAAATCTGTGATTATTTCAAATGTCTAAACCACTTTCTGTTCCTAATGAATATCATATATTTTTTAAATTAATTGGGGTTTACAGAAAAACTGAGTGGCAAGTACAGAGTTCTAATATATTCTCTTCTCACCAGCACCAGGTTCCCCAAATATTAACATCTTGCATTATTCAGCAAGGAATATTTGCTACAACTGATGAGCCAAAACTGACAGCTTATACCAGGGATCACTCTTTGTGTTGTGCATTCTATGGGTTTTGGACAAATTTATAATGACCCATATACACCATTACTGTATCATACAGAATAACTTCACTGCTCTAAAAACATTCTATGCTCCCCACCTATTCAGCCCTCCTCCTTGCCCTGCAATACTGCCTTATCCCATAACCAGAAACCACTTTACAGTCTCCTTAGTTTTCCGTCTTTCAGAATGTTATATAGTTGAAACCATAGATAGCCATTTCAGATTGGCTTCTTTCATTTAGCATTTGGGACTCCTCCATATATTTTCATTGTCTAATAGCTAATTTCTTCACATCTTATATAATGAAAGCCTAATATGCTAAATGTCCAGTCATCTGTTTAACCAATTAAAGTGTAATATGCTAATGATATGCTAAGACCACTCAACCACTTGCTATGACGCACACTGACCACTCAGGGGCAGGCAGTCGACTGGTCACTATGATGTGCACTAACTACCAGGGGGCAGACACTCTGACCGGTAGGTTAGCTTACTGCTGGGGTCCAGCCGATTGAGACTGAGCAAGACGGGCTGGACACGCCCTAGAGCCCTCCCATGGTCCCTCCCCGGCTAGCCAACCTCCCAAGTCCCTCGCTGGCCCCGCTAATGCATTGGTGGGGTCCCTCGGCCTGGCCTGCACCTCTCGCAATCCAGTACCCCTCAGGGGATGCGGAGAGTCGGTTTCAGCCTGATCCTACTCAACATAGGAACTGCCCTCTGGTGGTCAGTGTGCTCTCATCAGGGGGAGTGCCTCTCAGCCAGAAGCCAGGCTCACAGCTGGTGAGTGCTCCCCCTGTGGGTATGCACTGAAGAATCCCAGATTACAAGAGGGTGCAGGCTGGACTGAGGGACCCCCCCTCCTGCCCACCCTCCGCCACAACGTGCACCAATTTCATGCACCGGGCCTCTAGTCTCTAAATAATATTCTGTGTGTGGATGTACCAGTTGTTAATCTATTCACCCACTAAAGAACAGCTTGGTGTTTCTAAGTTTGGATAAGTCAGCCAACCTCCCGCGTACCCTCCCCCGCAGTTGGCCCGGCCTGATTGGCCCCAATCAAGGCAGGCTGGCCAGACACCGCCCGTGCACGAATTCATGCACCAGGCCTCTAGTTATGAATAAAGTTGCTACAAATACTTGTGTGCAAGGGATTGTATGGATGTCATGTCTTCATGCTACCTGAATAATTATCAAGGATGGTAAGAATATGTTTAGTTTTTTAAAAAACTAACAAACTGTCTTCCAAAGTGTCTGTACTATTTTGCATTCCCATCAACACTGATAGTTACTATTGCTCCACCACTTTATCAGCACTTGCTGTTGTCAGTGTTCTGGATTTTAGCCATTCTAATAGGCATGTGGTGGTATTTCATTGTTTTAAGGGCAATTTATTTTTAAATCCTACAGATTAAACCTATAGATATATCTGCATATATGTATAAAGTATGTAAGTATACATAACTGTATTCTGTACCATTTTAATAGCACAAAATTGAAAACTAAATGTTCATCTTCAGGATATGGTACTTCCATGTAATGAAATATAATGTAAGAAATTCAACAATTTCTGATATACAATAATCTTTAAAGTGTATCATTATAGCTTGACTTCACTTCCTAGCACTCTCTTCCTTTCTTACCTCATACTCCAGCCACTATGACCCCTTTATTCTTTCTTCCTCAAATACCCAAGCACACTCCTGCTGCAAGCTTTTATTTTTTTTTCTTCTGCTCAGAACGCTCTTTCCTCTAGATATCTGCTCTCACTTTATTGCGGTCTCTGATCTTAAATCATATGATTAGATAGATAGGCCTTCACTGACCTCCCTATCTGGAACAGTCCCATTTTACATCCTACACTCTCTTGTCCCTTATTCTACTTTACTTCACAGCACTACTTCCTGCAATTTTTACTGTTTTATCTATTTTTTATATGTCTCCCCAATACTACAACTGTTAGCTTCAGTGGAATTTATTAGCGTTGTTCCTTCCAAAAGCCTCAATGCTTAGAACAGTGCTTCCATAATGAGTACTTAAAAATACTTTTTTCGTTTGAAATGTCTAAAAAGCCATGGTTCACAACGGTGTGTATATTGTACTATATACACAGGCTATATGTAGAAAATATCTTTAGCAGCATGCTCAAGAAACTGAGAATAGTGGTTGTCTCTAATGAAATGAAGTGGGAAGGTGAGGAGTAGTAATGAGGGAAAGACCAAAATGTGTATACTTACATAGTTTGAATTTTTAACTAAGTTCATTAAGAACACAAAATATTAATTTTAAAAATTAAAGAAAATATATGTCCAAAGAATATTCTAAATTTAATTTGCTGCTTCTTTTATTATTTTCTACCTTTAGCAGGTACCTTTATTACCAAAATTTTTAATGCTTTAACTTTTTACTTCATAGGTTTCTTCAATTAACAGGTATGATTTAAAGACAAATATTATTCATATATATAATACGTCTTTTAAAAATTAGAGATATACCGACATGTTAATAATGGTTACTTCTAATTAGAGAGCTAAAGAGTCTTTACATTTAAACTTTTACTCCCCACACTAAGTATAAACTACTTCTATAAAAAATACATGAAGAATTCTAAAGATATTCAACTAAGATTTAAAAGACCATGATTTTGCCTGGCCAGTGTGGCTCAGTGATTGAGTGTCAACTCATAAATAAGGAGGTCATGGTTTGATTCAGGTCAGGGTACATGCTCAGGTTGCAGAGTCGATCCCCAGTAGGGGACGTACAGGAAGTGATTATCTCTCATCATTGATGTTTCCATCTCTTTCTCCCTCTCCCTGAAATTAAAAATAAAATAAATAAAAGACCATTATTTTTAAGTCTTTTAAATGTTTAATTTCTATATTCTTTCTAGTTTTGTTTCTTCATTTAGAATGTAATTCTTAACACTTGAGAACTCATTATTTTATAGATGACATATCCTTACAACAATGGTTTTAAGTTTCTTTTAAATTAATAGTGTTTTCCATTAAATATAAGATACATTCCTACAGAAAATTCTCCTTCCATAGAATCGTAGATTATAAAGCCTGAAGTAACTACAAGCAATTTTGTTTCATGCACTACACAGATGAAATAAATAAAGTTTAGAAAGTTCAGTAAATTTTCGAAGGTTATCTAGCTATCTAGTAATGAAAGAAGAGTAAAAAAAGAGATTAGAATGCAGCCCTTTTGCTTTTCCTTATAGCACTCATTCTACTACAATTCAAACCTAGTTAAAAATCTCTGAGAGGAAAAGGAATAAAATGGAGCTAAATCTATAGTATCCTGAGTGATCCTCCATCCAGAAAATCTTCCCATCACTGTTACTTTGTTGCTATTCCCAAGATTATAGACATTTTTTCCATGTCTGTTAGAAGCAGCAAGGAACCTAGCAATAGACTCCACCTTGGACTCAGCTGTCTGCAGGTAGAGAGCATGTATTCCTTACTGAAAGTCTGAAGCCAATCTAAATATGTAATTGTAGTACTGAAAGTTTTCCATGTTTGTGAGTATATTCACTTAGTAGAAACTCTACCAGTTAATGCATGAGTTCTGGAAAGTGAATCAGTTCTATTTCAACTCTGTAAAAAAACAGTTTAGAATTATTGACAGTACAGTAAAATAAACTACAAAAAAATAATGTAAGATAAATCTTAATACCATAAAGTAATAACACAGCATGTCATTGGACTCTTGAGTACTACTAAAAAAAAAAAATGGTTTTGCTATAGAAGTGTTTCATTTAACAATAAAAATCAACTGGTGAGAAAAATGCATTTAGATACATTGTTACCAAGTATTATAAATGGATTCCCCTGTACATTTCTCATGATTTTAAGGAGTACATACCAACAGTTTTTTGTCGTACTATACTCCTCGCCTTTTCAGTTCCTGGGGAACCAGTGGTTGTTGCACTTCTCTGTCTCATTGGGGCTTGGCCAGGCTGATCACGACTCCATCCTCTAGAAAATGACTTGTCAACTGAAACTTTCTGAAATTCATGTCCAACTCCTAGAAATGTAGATTTGCAATCTTAATATATCTGATCAATAATCTTTTCAGATTATGTGTGCCACCTAACCTCAGATTCTTAGATTTATTCATAATATATATATATCTAAGTGACAGTTTGACTGGTAGCTATGACATGCACTGACCACCAGGGGGCTGACGCTCCGACCAATAGGTAAGCTTGCTGCTGGGGTCCGGCCAATTGGGACTTGGTGAGAAGGTCTGGACACACTCTGGAGCCCTCCCGAGGCCCCTCCCCGGCTGGCCAACCTCCCACGGTCCTTCCCTGGTCAGCCAGCCCCCATCAGCCCGATCGGGACTGGGCTAGACAAGGCAGACACGCCTTGGAGTCCCTCCCCAGCCCCAATCATGCACCAGTGGGGTCCTTTGGCCTGGCCTGCACCCTCTGGCAATCCAGGACCCCTTGGGGGATGTCGGAGAGCCAGTTTCAGCCTGATCCCTGCAGGCTAGGCCGAGGGACCCCACTGGTGCACAGGCCTCTAGTATATTATAAAATAACAAGATAAAATGCTTGTGTACTGTAAGGCTTTACTGAACTTATTTTATGTAGAAATCATATTCTAAAACAGATGCAGAGTTTTTAAAATATGCCATCGACAATGACTATTATAAATTCTCTGCCACCCAACTGACTCATAATAGAAATGAAACATCTGGATAAGCCAAAAGAATAGGAAATGAGCTAACCAAAAACCAGCCTGAGGTGGAAGTTACTAAATATCTACCTGTCAATAATAGCTACTTGGGAAATAGTCCTGGAAAAAGTAGTTTGGTCACATACTTACCATCTAGTGTTAAGTGTGAAATGTGACTCAAATATAATCTCTAGTTAGAAACTATTAAGAATGGAAAGTACTAACAAACCAAGGATCATAAAAACATGTATTAGTGACATAATCACTGTTACTGCCTCTCTATCCCTTTTAAATATTAGGGAGATATGCAGTCCACATGTAGAGTGTTTGCTTTTAGTTAAAAACTAAGAAAACATTTTCAAATAATTATTTTTAAGTAGAAAAATATAAGACCATCATCTAACAAAAATTTATGTACGATAAAGGAAGAGTGTTTGATACATTTCAATTTTGGCTATTAAAAATAAAATATTTAAGATTCTGACTTATTTATCTATAACTCTTTATGTTCAGAACACTTTGTTCCATATCAACATTATTACTGATTTTAAGGTCCTTCAACCTTCAGGATAAATTAAGAAGGGAATATGAAGAGAAAACATGACTTTTAAACTTAACCCTCCCCCTGAGGAGACCAAATTATTTAAACAGATTTATATGGAACATCTCTGTGAACAACTCTTACCTTTCCCTTTATGCTTTTTTTGCTTCTGTTCACTCAGCTTATCCAATGGTAAATCACTGAGATCCAAACTATATAAATTTCTAGCTAAAACTTTAGTTAGTGTCTCCATAGTCAGTGACCATTCAGTGGCTAATTCTTCCCAATAGGTCAATGATGACAAGACTGAGAGTAAATCATCCCAAAGTTCTCGGGATATGTACACATTTAGATTTGCTTTGATCCAGGCAACTATAAGAGTCTATAAAGACAAATAATCAGAAATAAAAATGAAACATTCAAACTCATATATATTCAATTATTTTAAAATTACTTAAACACAAGTAGAATAATATCCATGACCTTTTCTTGGTACATAGTAATTCATGCAATCATTAGTATCTACTATATATTTCAGTTCAACAATTGCCAACTCTCAATATTCTAGCAATTAAGACAAGGTGCCAAAATTGAAGAGAAATCTCCTTAAAGTTGCTCTTTAACGTTAATATTAAATAAATGCTTTTTATAAAGATACAAAATCTCCCTACACTATTAACTGTTGAAATTACTGAGTAGTTAATGGTTACTGAACTAAAAAAACAAACACTACACCCTCAAATTAAAGCTAGAAATCACTAACTATAAAACTTGAACATTCTAAAAATAAAAATTAGAAATGTACTTAACTTAGTGAATGTATTTTTGAAAAATAATATGTAAACTGAAGAAAATTAAATTTCATTGTAAAGATACCAGAGGAATTAAGTGTTCTGTAATAAATCCAATCATAGTAAAAAACTTATACTGATACTGCAGATATAACCTATTAAAGAAACAAGTCAAAAAATAGTTTTTCAAAAGCTGAACTCTAAAAATTTTATTAAGAAATTAAATTTACACATTTAGTGTAAAGATGAAAATGAACAGAGTTTATAGTACAGAAGATTAATAACTAGTGAGCCTCCATTCTATCTTTAAATGTTCAGATTACAAAAAAGTTATTCCACACAGCAAGGTAAAATTTTATCTTCCTATAGCTCCCACCATTGGGTTAGTTCTAACAATGGGGAAATTAAAGAGAGAAAGAATAAAGGCTAATGACATCAAGAGGAGTTTAGATAATAAATATAGCTGGTTTCAAAGGATTTTTCACTAGCAACATAGACTTTTAGGTAAACTAGCATATTTGAAAATAAATTAATTTGAATGGTTATACTTATGGTCAAGAATTAGATCTCAGATTTTGACATCAAGAACTATTTTTACCCATATATTTGTATTCAATGTGTCATATTAAGAAAATATTTTGCTTTCTATTTTCCAAAAAAATTCATAATACATTCAAAGTCAGTATTTTATCCTCAGGTTGGAAAACATGATGTATAAATTCCTATAAAATCAAACTACCACTGATACTTCAAATAAAGAAGTGAAGAGAATAAAGTCTTATGGAACAGCATAAGTAAAAATCTTGATTATTTACTACTTTTCATTACTGTGGAACAATATAAAAGAAAGTTTTGGCTCTCCAACAGGACCCGAGACTTGGAAACTCATAAAGCAAACAATCAGGCTACTACTACTCATGAAGCCCTCCAGCAGCTTTTTGCAATCATACAAGTATGCTACACAAAAGATAAAGTAAATATCATCAGCCTGGGTTAACCCTTTTTTCTCAGACTTGATATTTCCTCCACTTTTACAGTAGATTATGCATTTGTACATATGGCAAATAGCATATTTAAAAAAGCAATTTTTAATTTAGCTTTACAAAAACTACTTTAATATAAAATGATCTCCGATTTAAAGCCCCCCCCCACCACCCCCCCGCCCAGGTAACAGAGAGCTCAGTGAATCTTAAAAAAATACGTATCTATCCTTCTATTTAACTATTTATTTATTTATTTATTTTTATTGCCTGAAAAAGTGGTCCTGCAAGTCGACCTGCCAAGGTCATATTTTTTTTCCCCTGGAACTGTAGAAAAGCTTGTGATGGCATCTTCAGTACAGACTCTGTGACTCTGAGCAACACAAGCAGCATCTGTTCCCTTAAAGTAAAAAAATTAATTAGTTTCCTTCTTGCATATGTATGCTTTTGATTAATGAGTAACTTTCAAATTATTATTTGCTTTAAAAATGGTATTATCTTTAAATAACTCTAATAGCAAATATCTTCCAAAATTTTAGAATTCTGAAATACTGAAATTTTAAATTCTCCTTTATAAATCTATATCATTTTAATTTTTCAGCCACAATGCCCTCTCATCAAATAAATATTTATGCAAAAGCTGAAAATTTGGGGTGAAAGTGGTGAGACTGTTCCCATTCTATACCCCACAAATTAAGTAGCACACTTAGGAAACTGTTTGAAGAACACTCATTCAACTATATAATATAGTTCTACCTTGATCCATCTTTACAATAGGGAGAACCACCACATATCTAGAATTGAAACAGGCTCAATTTAAAAAACTACATGATTTTATTAACCAATGTCATACCAATAAATTCAATTAAAAAAGAAACACTACATGATATTTTAAGATTAATAAATTACTATGAGCCTGACAAGTAATCAAGGACCATCACTCTATTGCCTCTTCCCATCTTTTAAGTTTGGCCATTTAAAAAATATATATTTTTATTGATTTCAAAGAGGAAGGGAGAGTGAGGGAAAGAAGAGGAAGGGAGAGGGAGAGAGAGATAGAAACACCAATGATGAGAGAGAATCATTGACTGGCTGCCTCCTGCACGCCCCACATTGGGGATTGGGCCTGCAACCCGGGCATGTGCCCTGACTGGGAATTGAATCGTGACCTCCTGGTCCATAGGTTGGAGGTCGTCCATAGGTCTACGCTCAACCACTGGACTGGCCATTTTTTAACCCTTTTTTTTAACCCTTTATGTTCTTTGTGTATTGCAAACCAAGCCATCCTAATAATACCTTCACCTTTCCTCTTTCTCCTTTGATGTTTATTATTAAGACCACAAAACTACCATATTTGCACCTAATAATTCAACCACATGTGAAAAAGAGGCTGACAAGGGAATTACAGTTGGATGTATAGTGAGGCTAACAGGCTAAGTTCCTATCACAGCCCCTCCTCTTTGGCTTTGTTTTCTGGCCCATTTTAGACATAGCAACACATGGAGCAGTCCATGTGAGAAAAAATACAGCAGAAGCAGCAACAGATTCCATATTTAGATGTCATGGTTATTCTGGAAAGTGAGGACAAAATAAAATAGAAAAGTATCACTCAATGAAAAATATCCTGAATTTATTAACAAATGAATGCACGGAATCATTCATTAAATAAAAATCAAAGATGCCACATTTGTAATCCTAGGCTTCTAGCTTAGCTTTATGAAAAGCTATTTGAAGTAAACTGCATATGCAATAAAGTATAGATTTCCAAATAAATCTTATCTGATTTGTGGTCAAACCTTAACTCACTCATGTATTAGGTAACCTTTCACTTTATGATACAATAATAATGATTTTAATTCATAAAGACTTGTAAACGCAATAAAAATATGTGGGTAATCTTTCATTATGCTTTTACTTAAAGGAATTGATAACATTTATGAAAAGAATTCTAAAATTATGTTCCAATTTTAAAACAAGACTCTCTTTAACCTGGCTCCACAGCATTGATCAAAGCATCTAAAAGGTAAAAAAGGGCAAACGAACAAAATAATTATTCAAAGTATTTTAGTTACTGGCAAATAATAACTAGGGCTCTGAAGTCAGAAGGACCACAGTTCAAAGCTCAGCTGTGTGAACAAGGATAAATTACTTAATCTCTTGTGCCTAAGAATCATAAAAAATAGATATCATCAAGCTCATAGGATGCTATCAGGATTAAGAAAATACATGTAAAATGCTTGAAAAAATATCTGGCACAAAAAAGTGCTCTAAATAAGTTAATAACAATAACTACTTATAAATACAATTATATTAATACTTTTAATAAAGATTTTTCCAAAATAAAGCCATTTTTCCATACAGCAAAATATAAACTAAGCATGTTCTTTGAATAAGAACTGCCATTCTTTAAGAATGAGTCATGGAGAAAAATTATATGTATAAGGATGTTGACTGTCCTCCCCTCCTCCAACAACAAAATGAAATAACTACATATTCATCAATAGGTTACTGGTTACGAAAATTATGGTACACATATATGGCATAATACTATGTAACTATGTGTGTGGTTTGGTGAGAGAACTTTTGGCCATCTTTTATTTTCTTTTTCAAACTTTTCTTTGAATTTCATAATGAACATGTGCCATTTTTATAAAAACAGAAGAACAGCTCTTCTCATCTCCCCCAAAGGCCTATTTTTTTCCATTCAATTAAACCAATCTTTATAGAGTAGCAATACTAGCTAAGGTACTATACTAAGAAATGTAGGAAATACAGAAACAAAACAACCAGTATATACCTTTTAGGGCCTCTCAATTCAGTGAGATAAACAGAAATTGATACAAGTAATTTAGGGATTAAGACAATTTGACAACTATAACAGAGGTACAAATACAGAATTAAAGGAAGAAAGGAAAAAAGTACAAAGATATGTGGAAAAATGAAGGTGAAACTAAGGACAGTTAATGATAACAAAAAAAAATGGCAGGAATTAGACATTGTAAAGGAAAGTTCAGATGTGCTCAGGAAATTTGATAAAGCTGGAGGCAGAATCCCACCTTGTAAGACATTTAGGTTTGAGAAAGGGCTGGAAAGCAAGCAAGGGCCTGACTGTACATGGCCTTAAATGCTAGGCTGAGGAATCAGGCATTCATACATTCCATATTTACTTATTCATTCATTCACACATGCATACATGCATTCAATCCTGGGGACACCGGATGTTATCATATGCTCATTTTAGAAAAATAAGCCACAGGGCTTTTGGAAGTTTGAACAAAGATGTTGAGATAGCCCGGCTAGGGTGGCTCAGTGATTGAGTGTCAACCCATGAACCAGGAGGTCACAGTTTTATTTCCAGTCAGGGCACATGCACCGGTTGTGGGCTTGATTTCTAGTAGGAGGCGTGCAGGAGGCAGCAAATCAATGATTCTCTTTCATCACTGATGTTTCTATCTCTTTGTCCCTTTCCCTTTCTCTCTCTGAAATCAATAAAAACATTCTTTTAAGATTTTCTTTAAAAGATGTTGAGATAAAGTGAAGGAGACTATTGTTGTCATCATAATTATATAAAATATTATATTCATTTATTCAATAATAGAAGCCTATAAAACATTGTAACAAGCCCTGTTTACAGACACTGTTCTCTAAACACTTCTATACCTATACACACAATATAAAAAACATAAAGAATAAATATTTTTACCAAGTCTTTTTGTCCATTGATACTTGCACAACCATGAACCGATAAATGTTAAGAATACGTTTACACATATCTGTGTGCTCATCCAGAAGACTTTTTATTTCATTTGCAGGTTCAAGAAGAAATATATTTGATGAGTTTATAATAAACACCTAAGACAAAAGAAATCATTAGCCATTCATTGTAGAATTTCAATGACAAATTTATTATTCAAAGAAAAAAAAACCTTAGATGCTGACTATGGTAACAATAAATTTAAAAGCATAAGATGAGAGATTAACCCTATACAATAAAGAAGTAATATGCAAATTGACTGTCACATCCTCTCCCAAGATGGCCGTCCTCATGTAGTCACAAGATGGCCAGCAGGGGAGGGCAGATGTGAACGAGCAGGCTAGCAGGGGAGGGCAGTTAGGGGTGACCAGGCCAGCAGGAGAGGACAGCTAGGGGTGACTGGGCTGGCAGGGGAAAGCAGTTGGGGGGGGACCAGGCCTGTAGGGGAGGGCAATTAAAGGTGACCAGGGTTGGCAGGGGAGGACAGTTGGAGGAAATTGGGCCGACAGGGGAGCAGTTAGGGAACAATCAGGCTGGCAGGCAGAAGCGGTTAGGGGCAATCAGGCAGGCAAGCAGTTGGAAGCCAGGAGTCCTGGATTGTGAGAGGGATGTACCAGATTGGAAAGGATGCAGGCTGGGCTGAGGGACACACCCCTCAGTGCACAAATTTCGTGCACCGGGCCTCTAGTTACATATAATTCTACTTCTACCACAAGCTTGATACCCTGAAATATTAAATCTGTGTATTTTATGTTTATCTAGACAAATTTTAAATTACTATTAGGCATGCCCCAAGTAAGTAAAAAAGAGCATTTTTTAAAACTGAGAGCTTTCACATAATAATGCTATTGCTGTCATAAAATGAAAGGAACAATAAAAAAAAACAAATAGTTTAGAAGAAAAATGATACCCAAATCAAGAGTTTTCTGAATGAGGTGTTCAAAACCATCGTTCCTCTTTTTACATGTTTATTGGCAATGTCTGTACATCTCTTTTGATAATAAACAGACTGTATAAACAGGCTATATATTATAGTACTACTAATTAGGATCCATCAATATGTATCTTCAATTAAATTTATTACAATCAAATCATTAATTATACTTTGTTATTGAGGACAAAATTATAATGGTAACAGGTATGTGGCAAAGGCACTCAAGGACACTTTGCAAAAGAGAACATTGCATCCATTATAAACCTAGGACACTTACATCTTTTACATTCATAACTCTGATTTAAATCCCCTGAATGAACTGTATAACAAAATACGTTGTAAAATCATGTGAGAAAAGTACATTAAGCTAACTTTAAAACAGTTAAAATAGAAAAAAGCTGACTGTAAGCTTAGCAACACTGACCAAGAAATGCAAGAGAGGTACAAATAAACATTAGAAATAAAATAAGGATACAACTATATATCCAGAAGAGAATTTTAAAATGATGATAGTTCACTGGATAACTTTATGCTAATAATTGAAGATTTAATGCTTTTTAAAAATATATTTTTACTGATTTTTAGAGAGAGACAAAGGGAGATGGAGAGAGAAGAAACATTGATGTTAGGGAGAAACATCAATCACTTGCCTCCTGAACCCCAACGGGGGATCGAACCCACAACTTGGGTATGTTTCCTGACTAGGAATCAAACTAGTGACTTTAGGTGCATGGGACAACTCTCAACTAATTGAGTAACACTGGACAGGGCAAAATACTACACTTGATCTTAGCCAAAAGGCCGAGAAGCGATGGACAGGGCAAAATAAATTATTTTGTGGACAAACATAAATTGCCAAAAGTGACTTAGGAAGAAATAAAAAAGATGTATGCATTGAAACCATGAATGGTAATCAAGATCTCTCTGACCCATCTCTGAACACCAGGCCTGGAAAGCTTTACAGGTAAAGTTTTGCCTAACCTTCATGAAAGATGATCCCTATTTTACACAAGCTGTTTGAGAGACAAGGATGAAGAAAAACCACCCAACTTATTTTTATAAAACTATAATCCTATTACCCAAAACAAAAAAAGACTATATAAGGAAAGTAAATAAAAGACCAATATCACTTATGAACATATGACCAAAAAAAAAATAGTAGCAATTCAATGAGCAAAATATAATACTTTATGACCAACTAGTATTTACCCCAGAAATGATAGGATGTCTTAACATCAGAAAAGCCTGTTAATATAATATACTCTATCAATAGATTTAAATGGCAAAAAAAGTATGACCATCACCATGTATTCAGAAAAACCATTCAGCACTTATTATTAAAATAAAATACTTTATTTTAGCAAACTAGGAAAAAAATGTATAATTCCTTAATTTGAAAAAGAGTACTTATCAAAAATATAACAAATGCTATAACAGCAACTGAACCTGAGAAATATTGCCAAAAGCCAAAAACAAGACAAGGGTACTCACTATCATCTCATTGTCCTCAAGATGCCACTCATTCAAAAGGAAGTGGTGGAGCGGGGAGCAGAGAATGAATATAAATATGAATAAATTCAAAAGGAAAAGACAAAACTGAACTCTGTAGCAATCTGGAAGAAAAGCTTTCCAGACAAAAGAAGATGCAGATATAAGGTAACTGAGGTGAAAGCCTGTGCAGCACATATGAGAAACAGCAAGGAGTACAGAACGAGGTGAGTAAGGAGAAAAGGGAAATACATTAAAAAACAGAGACAGAGCATGTAAAGCATAGATTCTCACACTACTAGCGGTAAAAGAACAAGTTTCTTCCACCAATCTTTAGCAGAAAGTTTCTATTATAAATATGATTAAAAAAAAATAAGGAAATGCAAAAAGACATACAAACTCAAACTTTCATTATATTCAATGACTCAGTTTATAAACTTACTCCCAATTTTACAATTATGTTGTGGGCAGGCACTAGACAGTCTATGGATTACACTCTGAGGAACAATCTACACTAATAAAAGACAAAGATGCTAATTGACCATACTTTGCTACGCCCACCAGCCAATCAGAGTGATATGCAAATTAACCCAACAAAGATGGTGGTTAATTTGCATATACCGGCTGGGAGCGAAGACTGAAGACAACTAGAAGGAAGCCAAGCGCTGCAGAAGGGAGCAAAGAAGAGACGGCGGAGACAGGAATGGAGCCGAGGTGGTGGAGGCGGGAGCGGAGCCGGGGCGCGGCGGGCGGTGGAGGCATGGGGGGCAGGAGACAGCGACAGTAGGTGGCAGCAGGCGGCGGCGGTAGGAGGCGGCAGTGGGAGTGGGAGGTGGCAGCGGAAGGTGGGAAAGGCGGGAGGTGGTGGGGAGAGATGAGGTGGCGAGAGGTGGGAGGCGGGGGGAGGCGGGAGCGGGAGGCAGCAGAGGTGGAAGCGAAGCCCTATTCTTGCAGGAATCTTCCTGCAACAGGCCTCTGGTCCTTTATAATCCTACCAGAGGCCCGGTGCAAAAAAATTTGTGCACTCGGGTGGGAGAGGGGGTCCCTCAGCCCGGCCTGTGCCCTCTCGCAGTCTGGGACCCCTTGGGAGGTAATGACCTAATGGCTTAGGCCTGCTCCGGGTGGCAGAGGGTAGGCCCAATCCCAAGGTGCAGCCCCTGGTTGGGCTCAAAGCAGGGCCGATTGGGGAGTTGGGGCGCCGCCACCTGTCATGCACAGAGCAGGGTGGATGGGGAGGTTGCAATGCCACCCCTAGTCACGCTCAGGGTAGGGCCGATTAGGGGGTTGGGGCGCCGCCCCATCACACTCAAGGCAGGGTCGAGGGGGAGGTTGCGGCGCCACCCCGTCACGCCCAGAGCTGGGCCAATCAGGGGGTTGGGGATCTCCCCCGTCACTCATAGAATAGGGCTGATAGGGGAGTTGGGGCACCGTGCCGTCACACACAGAACAGGGCAGATCAGGGGGTTGGGGCGCCGCCCTCTCACCCACAGAGCAGGGCTGATCAGGGGGTTGGGGCGCCTTGCCCTGTCACAAACAGAGCAGGGCGGATAGGGAGGTTGTGGCCCCGCACTGTCACACACAGAGCCACAGGGCAATCAGGGGGTTTGGTCACTGCCCCCTGTCACGCTGCTCCAGGGGCCAGGAGGCCTCACTGCTCCGCTGATTCCGGTGCTGGGAGGCCTCACTGCTCCGCTGTTTCCGGTGCTGGGAGGCCTCGCGGCTCTGCTGATCCTGGTGCTGGGAGGCATATTATCCTTTTACTATATAGGATAGAAGCCTGGTGCACGGGTGGT
>NW_006287911.1:204882-210265 GCF_000327345.1 Myotis davidii | reverse complement strand
CTTCAAGTTGCCTGGCTGCCGGCCGCCATCTTGGTTGGCAGTTAATTTGCATATCGCCCTGATTAGCCAATGGGAAGGGTAGTGGAGGTGCAGCTAATTGCCACGTTTCTCTATTATTAGATAGGATGTAATAAAAGCCTAATATGCTAAGTGTCCGGTAATCCGTTCAACCAATCAAAGCGTAATATGCTAATGATATGCTAAGCTCGCTCAACTGCTTGCTAGACCACCAGGGGCAGATGCTTTGACTGGTAGGTTAGCTTGCTGCTGGGTTCCGGCCGATCAGGACTGAGCTAGACGGGCTGATCACGCCCTGGAACCCTCCCACAATCCCTCCCCAGCTGGCCAACCTCCCGAGTCCCTTGCTGGCCCTGATCGTGCACTGGTGGGGTCCCTCGGCCTGGCCTGCACCCTCTCACAATCTGGGACCCCTTGGGGGATGTCAGAGAGCCAGTTTCAGCGCAATCCTGCAGTCCAGGCTGAGGGACCCCACTGGTGCACAAATTCATGCACTGGGCCTCTAGTGATGTAAATAAAACCTTACAGACCATTAAAAAGGCTTTTGCTTTTATGACTAATGATAAACTTACTAGAAAGTTTTAAGCAGAAAAATGACATGGTCTGACTCTTTTTAATAGGATCATTCTAGCTATTATTTTGAGATTACCAGGGTGATGGGTGGGCAAAAGTGGAAGCAAAAATACTAATTAGGAGTTTACTGCAGCCTGGCCAGCATGGCTCAGTGGCTGAGCATCAACCTATGAACCAGGAGGTCACAGTTCGATTTCCGGTAAGGCACATGCCCAGGTTTCAGGCTTGATCCCCAATGGGGGGTGTGGAGGAGGCAGCATTGATGTTTCTATATCTTTCACCCTCTCCCTTCCTCTCTCTGAAATCAATAAAGACATATTTTTTTTCAAAAAGGAGTTTACTGCAATAATCCAGATGAAAGATTATGGAGGCCTGGACACAAGAGGTAATGTGAGTGCTCAATTATAGTTCCAATACATTAGGAAAACTGACAGAATTTGTTGTCAAATTGGATGTAAGATATAAAAGAAAGATAGGAAACAAGATGGGCTGATAAAGGTGTTTGGCAAATTTATTACATTTAAAAAATTATATACTCTACATTGAAATACTGAACTATATTCAAAATATTTAATGATATTATTTTTAAAAAATAATAAAAAAGTGATTCACCTGCAAAACTGCCTGGGTACCAGCTCGTATGTTTTGTTCTGTGGCTTCTTCAGAGGCATTATGAAGAACATCTTGGTAGGTGCCATTTTTTGCCCAAGTGGAATTTCGAACATGATCAGCAATGTTGGTCCCATTTTCCTGAAGCAAAATGCCAAGTTTTTGCTATTTTATTAATTAAGAATGCTATGACAAATCAGTAAGTTGAAGTAACTGGAAATTATTGGATACCACTGCTAAGCATCTTCTATAACAGAAGATGTTTTATTTGATTACAAAAGCTGTTTGTTCACCAGAGATTACTGTATCATTGCAGATATAGAGATATTTTCCTATGTACTGAATGAATAAACCTCCACTCTGTATACTTACACATTTACACAGCCTTGAAAGAGATGAATTTCGTTCCAAAGTAAATGCCTTAATCTAAAAAACTTAAATAAAACAGAAAATTGCTTCTATTTATCCTACTTAAGATTAGTAAAATTCCTGTTATCCGTAGAAAAATTCTGATACTTGAAACCAGTAAACTTGCAGCTTTCTGCTTGAGTTATAGCTGTCAAAACCTTACTAGAAATTTCCCTTATCTGTGAAAAGCCACACAAACAGAAATTTCACTCAACGTTGTTCCCTTTCTTAAAGTTCCTCTCTAGCTTCTTTCAGCTTTTGGTCACTCACCAGTATCTTCAAATAGTTTGTTTTTTAAAATTTTTTTCTAGAGCTTATCATTGTAAAAGGCAGGTGGTTTCATCTGATACTTTGCCATTGCCAGGAGCAGCTCTGAACTCAGCTCTGAGGAGCCAAAACAATACCTTTCGCATAAGCTCCAGATATCATCTAAATAGTTCTTCCTGAATGATCCACAAGCACCACAAATTAAAAATGTTTAAAAGGAAGTTTATTAACTAAGTCTCCCCCACCAACCACCCTCCCACCCCCCGCCACCCCAACTTCCTACTAACAACCTCTCTAGCCGCCTTGGCCACCACCACCAAACTTGCATTTTTAATTCCTATTCAAGAGTGAATGGCAACGCCCTAACCGGTTTGGCTCAGTGGATAGAGCTTCGGCCTGTGGACTCAAAGGTCCCAAGTTCGATTCCGGTCTGTCAAGGGCATGTACCTTGGTTGCGGGCACATCCCCAGTAGGGAGTGTGCAGGAGGCAGCTGATCGATGTTTCTCTCTCATCGATGTTTCTAAATCTCTATGCCTCTCCTTTCCTCTCTGTAGAAAATCAATAAAATATATATTTTTTAAAAAGAATGAATGGCAACTACCCAAGGAAAGAAACTTGGGACACCTCCCCATTTCTCATTTCTCTCAGCCAATTTAATCATCAAGGTATATTGACTTTACCACCAAAGTAGCTCATATATCAGTCTTTTTCCTTATATTCCCATTGCAACTGCCACTGTCCTATCTTTATCAGGTACTTAGCATCTCCCTTCTGAACTTGGCTAATATTTCCTAACTAGTTTCTTGCCTCCAGATTGGCCTCCAATCTATCTTCCACCTGAGACTTGGTATAATACTCCTGAAATATGTAACTACTCATGCACTTTTCTATTTATAATCCTTTGCAGGCTTTCCAGTGTCTAAAACAGTGATGGTGAACCTTTTGAGCTCGGCGTGTCAGCATTTTGAAAAACGCTAACTTAACTCTGGTGCCGTGTCACATATAGAAATTTTTTTATATTTGCAACCACAGTAAAACAAAGACTTATATTTGTGATATTTATTTTATATATTTAAGTGCCATTTAACAAAGAAAAATCAACCAAAAAAATGAGTTCGTGTGTCACCTCTGACACGCATGTCATAGGTTCGCCATCACTGGTCTAGAATGTAATCAAAGCCAATTACAATGGTATACCTGTCACTGAACAGAGTCTAGTTCTTGCCTATCTCATATTTCCTATCATTCTCCCCAACCTGCTCTCAGCTACAGCCAATTGAAAAATATTTTAAGGTCTCTCACATTTTTGTACATTCTATTCACACTATGCGGTTCCTTTCCCATTTGTTACCTGCTCCTTACATCACACTACCTTCTCCATGAAGCCTTCCCTAAACTGTTAGATCTTACCTCTTTCACACACTAGATCACAGAAATAATATTGTTTTATACTATTTATTTTGTATATTTGTCTTCCTGCTAAATCATAAGTTTTGTGAAGATAGAAATGATGTTTTTTCAGGCTTGTATCTCCAAAACTTTCTCAATTGGCATGTTTTACAGAACACTTTGAAATTTGTGGGAGTGTTTTGTTGTCACAAGAAATGAGAAGACCAGAGATTTTTTTTTTATTTTAAATATATATTTTATTGAGTTTTTACAGAGAGGAAAGGAGAGAGATAGAGAGTTAGAAACATCGATGAGAGAGAAACATCGACCAGCTGCCTCCTGCACACTCCCCACTGGGGATGTGCCCGCAACCAAGGCACACGCCCTTGACCGGAATCGAACCTGGGACCTCTCAGTCCGCAGGCCGACGCTCTATCCACTGAACCAAACCGGCCTCGGCCAGAGATTTTTAATTAACTGATCTACGGAATGCTAAACATACTATAAGGTACCTGAGAATCTGCACATAAACGAACTATCCTGTATCCAACATGTCTTTCTGAAATTATAAAACATACTAATGTTATCTTTACATTCCCAATTAGTAAATATATGTGTGTTAACATCACACTTTTTAAAAATCTAATCTATTAAATGAATAATAAAGTATGTGAGTCTTATCATTTTACCTCTTCTCTCTTTTCTCCTTCTTCCATTGAAATATCATGGTCTGCAACACTGTCAATGCAAGGTAAGTCTGAAGAAGAAATCACAATTTCTTCAGGCTCCTGCATGAACAAAGGTTTTTCCTCTTGCTGAATCCATTCTTGATATACTTTTACCACTTTCCTCATTGCTGCTGCTTCACAAATTGGTAATAAAAATGCCTAGTGAAAAAAAGAAAAGAAATGATACTTTTTAGATGCCTTTTACTCTGTCAAAAACTAATACATACATTTCTATCTTGTTATAAAATGAAATATAGACCATTTAAAAATATATATGTTTTATTGATTTTAGAGAGAGAGAGGAAGGGAGAGGAAGAGAGATAATGATGTCAACCCATAAACGAAGAGGTCAGCAGTGTGATTCCTGATTAGGGCACATTGAGCCCCGGTTGTGGGCTCAACCCCCAGTATACAGGAGGTAGTCAATCGATGATGTTTCTCTCTCACTGATTTTTCTCTATATATATTCTTCTCCTTTCCTCTCTCCAAAAATCAATAAAAGTATACTTAAAAACAAGATTTTAATTGAAACAAAACAAAATCTAACTCAGAATAAAAATCACGTGAAACAAGTCAACTGAGATTTTCTAAGCATATAAAGAAAAAAAATGTTACAACTTTCCTATTTTTTTTTACATATAACAATTTATATAAATTAAATAAGGCAATAATACTTTGAAAATTAAAAGAAATACTTTACAGTTATTCTTTTCTTTAGGTACTTTCCCGGCTGCCTTAACTTTTTAAAAAGGAAATATGTCCTTGTCACTCACAAGAATACCACATTTTCATATCAAAATAAATATTTTTAATTCCTCACCTGAGGATACGTTTCCCATTAATTTTAAGAGACCATGGAAAGGAGAGGGAGAGACGGAAAGAAACACTGATGTGAGAGACACTGATGGGTTGCCTCCCGCATGCCCCTGACTAGGGGCAGGAGCCTGCAGCCGAGGTATGTGACCTTGACCAGAATTGAACCTGGGAGTCCAGTCTGATGCTCTATCCACTGAGCAAAACTTCAAAAGAAATTTTTTATACAATTCAGGCAACAAAAGTAAAACAGTAAAAATACTCTTAACCTAATTATATAAAAAGGGTTGAAAATACTTAAAAAGACATGAGGCTAATTCTAACAAAAAAAAGCAATATAAATGTACTAATAGTAGATAAAATAGATGTTAAGCAAAAATAACTTCTACAGATGACAAAGGCCATAAATAAAAGGGTTAATTCACCAAGATCTATATATATAAAAGGCCAGCGACCAAAATGGCAGAACGACCAGAATGGGTTTGATTCCGGTCAAGGGCAAATGCCTGGGTTTCGGGCTCTATCCTCAGTAGGGTGCATGCAGGAGGTAGCCAAATAATGCTTCTCTGTCATCATC
>NW_006287911.1:180461-204625 GCF_000327345.1 Myotis davidii | reverse complement strand
TGATGGGCACTGCAGCAGCCAACCAGCCTGATCTGAGCCCTGATCACCTCTCCCACCCCACCGGGCCTGGCCCCCGATAGTCCCCCAACATCCCAATTGGGAGCAGGGCCAACCAGCCATCTGCCCACAGCCCCTCCCCTGACTGGCCCTGCCCCAGATTGGCACCCCACCCCAATCAGGGGTGAGGTCGGTTGGCCAACTGCCTGTGGCTCCTCCCCTCCCACTGACCCGGCCCAATGGGCCCCCATCGGGGCAGGCTGGCCAGACCCACCCATGCACAAATTCATGCACAGGGCCTCTAGTATGATTACAAACATGTCTGTTATTTAATTACACAGGTTCAAATTATATATATATATATATGTATATTAAAAAATCTATGAGCCCTAGCCAGTTTGGCTCAGTGGATAGAGCATCGACCTGCGAACTGAAGGGTCCTGGGTTTGATTCCGGTCAAGGGCAAATGCCTGGGTTTCGGGCTCTATCCTCAGTAGGGTGCATGCAGGAGGTAGCCGAATAATGCTTCTCTGTCATCATCTATGTTTCTATCTCTCTCTCCCTATCCTTTCCTCTCTGAAATCAATAAAATATATATTTAAAAAAATACATGAAACTATAAAGGAAAACAAAGGCGAAACACCATCAGAGTAGTAGATTTTAACACACCCCTCTCTATAACTTGATGTCAAGCTGACAAAATATTTTAAGTGTGGACAAAGAAAAGTTAACAAACACAATAAGGTTGATATAAGATACTCTAATGATTACTGAACTCAAAATAATACATTATTTTCAAGCACAGAGGATATTTATTGACTACATATTGAACTATACATTATAATAAATTTTAGGTAATTAGTACTATAAGGACTATATTCTCTGACCAAAAAAATTGTTAGAAAAAAGAAAACTAGAATTATATAAAATGTTCGGAAGATATACATTGATAAGTGACTCATAGGACAAAGAAGGTATTAACATGAAAATTAAAAAATATTTAGAAGTAAACAATAACATCAAAATTAGACTGTAGCTATAACAATATTAAGAGGTAATATCATAGCCTCAAAAATGCTTATATGAAAAAAAATGTGAGGCTAAGACTAATTAGCTAAAAAAAAAACACCAAAATAAAATCAAGAAAAGGAGAAAGAAAAAAGAAAAAATTAATAAGAGAAAAACAAACATAAAATGGAGAAAATTTGAAAAGCAAAAGTTAAGCCCTAAGCGGTTTGGCTCAGTGGATAGAGCGTCAGCCTGCGGACTCAAGGGTCCCAGGTTCAATTCCGGTCAAGGGCATGTACCTTGGTTTTTGGCACATCCCCAGCAGGGAGTGTGCAGGAGGCAGCTGATCGATGTTTCTAACTCTCTATCCCTCTCCCTTCCTCTCTGTAAAATAAAATCAATAAAATATACTTTTTAAAAAATAAAATAAAAGCAAAAGTTAATTCTTTGAAAAGACTAATGAGAGTGAGGGAGTGTGAGTGAGTGAGGGAGCGAAAGGGGAGTATGTATGTAATATATGTGTGTGTGAGTGAGGGACAGTTACACCCTTCAGGAATCTTGGGGGCTGGCAGACTGGGCTCTCCTAGATGGGAAGACTCTGCTACTGCTGCAAGCACTCCTGGAGCAACCAGCTCTGGCACAGAAACCACAACATCTTAAAGGGGAGAGCTGCTGTAACTAGGAGCCCGGCCTCACCACCACCCAAACTGGCCTCAGACACCATCCTGGACCCTCTAGCCACTCTGACCAAAGACCTGGCACCTCATATGCAGACCCAGAGACTCCGAGACTTCAGCCTCCCCAGCCATAGGCTCCTGTGAGCCTGGAGTGCGCTCTCCTCCCGCTAACCCTGATGTTTCAGACAGAGGCCCCATGCAACTTGGCGCCTGGAACATTCAGTGAGTCTCAGAGTACATGACCCCTCCCTTCCCCACCAACCTCGCTGCTTCAGCCTTAGGACCCATGGGACTCGGCTCCTGCACCCCTTGGTGAGACTTGGAGTACACGCCCCTCCCGCCAAGCCTGCTGCAGGAACCGTGCTACTGGGCACCTGGGCCCCTTGGTGAGAGAGTGCACACCTCTACTACCAAGCACACTGCGGGCTCCGCAAGCTAGTATAGTCAGTGCCTTTGGGCAGTGTAGGCTCTGACTCCGACACAGATAGAGCTTTCACCTGGTGCACGCCCTACCCCCAGCCCAAGTCAAAGCTCCTAGTGCAACCTGGTGTGCCCAGCCACAGGTCATAGTATCACGCTGCATGTGCGCTGCCAGAGGGGTCTAGGGCACCATTCTACCTTGGGTGCCAGTGCTGAAAGTGAACTGCATGCTAAAGGACTCTGGGTCTTAACAGGGAGTCACACACCAGAGAACTGTGCATGTGTCCCCATTGACCTCGTGAATCTGAGGTGGATAACTGAGGGTCCAGGACCAGGGGAGAAGTGGGTATAACTCAGAGCAGAGACAATAAAGGTGTGAAACTCAAGGCAGACCCAGCCTCTTGTCTATTGAGTCCCAGATCATTGAACTGCTAGGGTCTTCAACACCTGAGACCACAAGCAAGGAGCCCAGGGGCAGAAAGAGACAGTAAAAAAGGGGGAAACAAAGAAACAACCTCCAAAGGAACGAAAAGGAGGCAGCACCAGGAAAGGAACTAAATGAGATAGAGGCATGCAATATGTCAGAAATAATTTCAGCATAAGGGTCACACAATTTATAAACCAGATGGATAAGAAAATCACCAATTTATGTAAGGTGCATAAGGAAATGAAGAATGATATATCTACAATAAAAAACATCATGGAAGGTTTCAAAAGTAGACTGAAGAAGTGGAGGACCAAATTAGCAAATTAGAAGACTGGGCAGTAAAACACACCCAATATGAACAGCAATTGGAGAAAAAAAAAATTAGAAAGCAGGAGTAGAGCTTCAGGGAGCTTTGGGACAACATGAAACAAAGTAACATCCATATAATAGGGATACCAGAAGGACAACAAGAGGAGCAAGGATTAGAAAACCTATTTGAAGAAATAATTACAGAAAACTTCCCTGATTTTGGCGGGGGGGGGGGGGGGGGGGGGGAAGAGAGTCACACAAGCACAGAGACTAACAAGATGAATCGAAAAAGACCCACACCAAGACACATCATAATTACAATGGCAAACATTAACAAAAAGAGAGAATCTTAGAGGCTACAAGAGAGAGGCAGAGAATTACATACAAGGGATCTCCCATTAGATTATCAAAAGATTTCTTAACAGAAACACATCAGGCCAGAAGGGAATGGAATGAAGTATACAAAGTGATGCAAAGTAAGGGACTGAATCCAAGAATACTCTTCCCAGCAAGGAGAAATCAGGAGCTTTGCAGACAAAAAAAATAAAAGGCTAAAGGAGTTAATCACTACCAATCAAGAAATGCAAGAAATGCTAAAGGGATTGCTCCAGGAAGAAGAAATAGAAATGGCAGAAGGAACACAGGAATACAGAATAAAAATAGCTACAAACAAGTATCTATCAATAATACCATTAAACATAAATGGATTAAATGCTCCAATCAAAAGACATTGGGTGGCTGAATGGATAAGAAAACATGACCCAAATATATATGCTGTCTACAAGAAACCCACCTCAGAAAAAGGGACTCACACAGACTGAAAGTGAAGAAATGGGGAAAAAAATTTTCAGGCAAATGGAAATACAAAAAACAAGTTGGGGTAGCAACACTTGCATCTGAAACAATAGACTTCAAAGTGAAGGCCATAACAAGAGATAAGGAAGGTCACTCAATACTAAAGGGATCGATACAAGAGGATATAACTCTAGTAAACATATATGTACCCAATGCAGGAGCACCCAAATACATAAAAAAAAACTTCTGGAAGATATCAAGGGAGAGATCACAGTATTACAATCATGGTAGAGAACTATAATACCTCACTGACATCACTGGATAAATCCTCTAGGGAAAAAAAATCAACAATGAAACAGCAACCCTAAACATTCACTAGATCAGATGGACTTAATTGACATCTACAGAACATTTCACCCAAAGCTATGGAATATACATTCTTCTCAAGTGCACGTGGGACATTTTCAAAGAGCGACTACATATTGGGACATAGGCAAAGTCTCTTCAAATTCAAGAAGACTGAAATCCTATCAAGCATCTTCTTATATCACAATGCCATATTAGATATCAACTACAATAAAAACAATCTTTAAAAATCAACACTTGGAGTCTAAATAGCATATTACTAAACAACTAGAGGCCGGGCGCGTGGATTTGTGCACACTGTAAGTAAATTCATTAGAAGGTGGCTGTTGAGGTAGGACTGGGTGAGATGGGCCAGACATGCCCTGGCGCCAAACTCCTATAGTCTCTCCCTGGCTGGCCGCACCTGGGGCAGTGTGCTGGGGCTTGAAGGGTGTCTGCGGAGTGAGCGGGGTCTCTCAGGCAGGTGGGGTCCGTCAGCCTGGCCTGCAGGGATCAGGCCAAAACTGGCAGTGCAACCTCCCACAAGGGGTCCTGGAGTGCAAGAGGGCATTCTGCAAAGTTGCTATCCCTTGGCAGCTCCTGTGTTCAGCATGTGCCCCTGGTGGTCAGTGTGTGTCATACCTACCGACCAGTTGGTGGTCACTTAGCCTTTTATATATATATAGACTAGAGGCCCAGTGCACAAAAATCTGTGCACTCTGGGGGGGGGGGGGATCCCTCATCCCAGCCTGTGCCCTCTCGCAGTCTGGGACCCCTCAGGGGATGACCACCTGCTGGCTTAGGCCCGCTCCCTGGGGTGATTGGGCCTAAGATGGCAATCAGAAATCCCTCTGGCAGCCCGGCAGCCCTCGGGGGATGTCCACTTGCCAGCGGGCAGCCGGCCTAAACTGCAGTTGGCCATCCTTAGCGCTGCTGAGGCAGGAGGGGCTCCCACCCCCACCGCTGTACTGGCAGCCACCAGCCTGGCTTTCAGCTGAGTAGAGCTCCCTTCTGTGAGAGCACACTGACCACCAGAGGGCAGCTCCTGCCTTGAGCATCTGCCCCCTGGTGGTCAGTGCATGTCATAGATCATGGTCAGTCAATTGTTTAGCCTTTTATATATATAGATACTGTAAGGTATGTATATTTGTTTATACTTTAAAGTCATAACAATCACTGCATTATCAACATTTATAAAAGGCTAATATGCAAATCGACGAAATGACTGGTCGCTATGATGTGCACTGACCACCAGAGGGGCAGAGGCTCAATACGGGAGTTGCCCCTGGGTGATCAGTGCACTCCCACAGGGGGAGTGCTGCTCAGCCAGAAGCCCTGAGCCAGGCTCACATCTGGTAAGTGCAGCAGCACTAAGGATGTCCGACTTATGTCTTAGGCCCACTCCCTAAGCCAGCAGTCAGACATTCCCCGAGGGCTCCCGGACTGTGAGAAGGCACAGGCCAGGCTGAGAACCCCCTCCCTGAGTGCATAAATTTGGTGCACTGGGCCTCTAGTCCTATCATAAATATTAAATATATTATTAAAATGTCAGCAAGTATAGCAAGTATATAAATTATATTTTTAAAAAAACATTTACTTCTTTTCTTTCATGGTGTGCTCCAGATCTTTGAAAAAATAACAGGTATATTAAAAAAATAAAGTTGAGAAGCATTGTTCTGAAGCGTTCCCCATGGTGGGATAGCTGAAATAACATTATATTTGGAACTAGAAAGCCTGGGTATAAATCCTCTCTCAGCTATTGCCAGTTTGTGTGGCTTTGGAAACCAGTTCAGCCTCTTTAAATCTCTCCTGTGTCATTTCCAAATGGGAATAATAATTGTAAACCATAAAGTGAGCAGAAGGAAGGAGATAATAAAGATTAGAGCAGAAATAAATGACATAGAGACCAAAAAAACAATACAGAAAATCAATGAAACCAAGAGCTGGTTCTTTGAAAGGATAAACAAGATTGATGAACCTCTAGCAAGTCTCACCAAGAAGCAAAGAGAGAGGACCCAAATAAACAAAAGCAGAAATGAAAGAGGAGAAATAACAACAGACCCCAGAGAAACACAAAGGATTGTAAAAAAAATACTATGAACAACTCTATTCAAAAAAACTGGTCAACCTAAAAGAAATGGACATATTCCTAGAAAAATCAACCTTCCAAAACTCAATCAGGATGAATAAAAAAATCTGAATAGGCTGATAACTAAGGAGGAAAATGAAGCAGTAATCAAAAAACTTCCAGCAAACAAAAGTCCTGGGCCAGACTGCTTCACGAGGGATACATTCAAAGAAGAAATAACGCCTATCCTCCTCAAATTATTACAAAAAAAATCTGAAGACAAGAGAAGACATCTAAGCTCGTTTTATGAGACCAGCATTATCTTAATTTCAAATTAGATAAAGACACTACAAAGAAAGAAAATAATAGGCCAATATCTCTAATGGACCTTGATGTTAAAATCTTCAAGAAAATATTAGCAAATTGGATCCAGCAACACATTAAAAAGGTTATTCACCATGACCAAGTGGGATTTAATCAAGGGATTGAGTTCCGCAATGTAGCAGGATACAAAATTAACACCCAGAAATCTATGGCTTTTTTATACACCAATAATGAACTCACAAATAATGAAACTAAAAAAAGAATACCAGAGCACCTGTCACTGGCTACGTGCACTTCCTGAACCAGAGGCGAGAGCAGATTTGCACGCACCACCCGGACCTGCCCTTTCCTGAGATCACCAAGATGCTGGGTGCCGAGTGGAGCAAACTGCAGCCCACAGAGAAGCAGCAGTACCTGGATGAGGCCCAGCGGGAGGAGCAGCAGTACATAAAGGAGCTTCGCGCTTACCAGCAATCAGAAGCCTACCAGATGTGCACCGAGAAGATCCAGAAAAAGAAGATCAAGGGAGAGGACTCGGG
This sequence comes from Myotis davidii, assembly GCF_000327345.1. Lineage (NCBI taxonomy): Eukaryota > Metazoa > Chordata > Mammalia > Chiroptera > Vespertilionidae > Myotis > Myotis davidii. The sequence goes on along the minus strand of NW_006287911.1, from coordinate 197,716 downwards.
CTCCGGGCTCATGAATACCCTCTTGAATGGACACAAGGGTGGGGACTGCAATGGCTTCTCCACCTTTGATGTCCCCATTTTCACTGAAGAGTTCTTAGACCAAAAGAAAGCTCGGGAGGCGGAGCTGTGGCGCCTGCAGAAGATGAACGTGGCCTTCGAGGAGCAGAATGTGGTGCTGCAGAGGCACACCCAGAACATGAGCAGTGTGCGCGAGTGCCTGGAGCAGGAGCTGGCGCTGGAGGAGCGGTGGATGCTGGCGCTGCAGTAGCAGCTCCAGGCTGTGCGCCAGGCGCTCGCTGCCTGTCCTTGGCACCTGCGAGACGCCCACAGTCAGCACACTGGACTTCTACATGACTCAGCTGCACGGAGCCATTGAGTGGGTCCCCGCCCAGCACAAGAAGTTCGTGGTCCGCATCAAGGAAATCCTGGCCCAGGTTGCCAGTGAGCACCTATGAAGGAGTTGGTCAGCTCGTGGGGATCCAGAGAAGACCAAGCTTTGCTCGTGCCCCCGCCCCCCATGCAGGAGGGACGGGGGTCCACCTTTTGGGGCCAGGCCCAATCCTGCACCTTGGGAGCCCCAGCCCTTAACATTATTCTACACCATCCCCTAGCTTTCAACCTCCCCAGCACCCCAAATCCAGAAAAGTCACCTGCCATGCACAACACACATAGAACCCCATGGCCTCATAGAGCATGTCATACTACAGGGCAGTGAGAACACCACACATGGGCAGCATGACTCAGGATACAAGGGGACCAACAGCAACTCTCCACACCAGTGTAGGCAGGGTGACGCTGGCTACAGTGGCTCTAGGGATCTGCCCCAGGACACAGGCCAGTGAAAACCTATACCTGACACAGAAGGAGGGACTCCCCAAAGGTGCTGACCACAAGTGCCCCACACAAGCAGGCACACTGCAGGACATGCTCTCATGCTTGGGTGAGAGCCTTCTGCCTGTGGCCCTGGACTTCCTGCACCTCAGAATGCAATAAACAAATTCCTAAAAAAAATAAACTTATTCAAACTGACACAAGAGCTAGAAAACCTGAATAATTCTATAAGCTTTAAATGTTCCCACAAGGAAAATATTCCAACAACATTTGTCAAATATCTTCTCCTTCCCATGTATCATATATTTGTCAACACAAACCCTAAACTTGGCAACTAGAACCACTGCCAAAGCTGGACAAAATGTTTCTTTTACAAGGCTAATGCTGTCTCATACTTTGTTCTACATATTAATAAATGTGTAGGACATGAAGATTTGCTATGCCTATAGAACTCCTGGCATGTGAAGGAAATATTGCATAGACTAAAGAGCACTGACATGGGAACCAGATCTGGGAATTTTAGTCCTTGGTCTACCACTTACTTGCTGTGAGATTTGAATAATCCCCTTCGGCTACAAAACTCAATGACATTTACCTGCAAAAGTTAAGCATCTTTGCTATTGAAAGCAAATAATCAGTTTTCATATGGTTTATTTTCCACAAAATTTCTATGTAATTGAGAATATACATTTAGAAATTTCTAGCTATATTTATGTAAAATAGCTTTCACTTTTTTCATTTCTCTCTTTTATTTTATTCCCCAAATAATATATGCCTTAAGCAACTTTAATTTCAGAATGCCTTAGAGGACAAAACTAAGCCACTATAGGGAGGATAAAGGCAAGTAAAACAATACTTCTTATATTTATAAACCACTTTATTGATTGGAAAGTGAAAGATGAAATGATTTTATTGTAATTTACTAATCAAATGATAGAAAGAAAAGTTTCAAATCACAAACTAAAAAAATTTTTCTGATAACAAGTATAAGGGGGTAGTTATTAAACTAAAATCATCATAAACTAAAAGTATAAAATACTAAAGAATTACATGTAATAAAATTTAAAAACTAAGTATGAACTTAAAAACCATTTTGAAGAAGCGTAAGTTTTAAAGAGCTAAAAGTCAGTACAGTATATTCAATATTAAAGACAAAAATCTGTACTACAAATTAAAAATACTGAGAGGTACTTACCTGACGAAATATCTCCGTGACAAAGTTTACGTTACTTCTTTTAGAAGAAAAAACTCTGCGAACTATTTCAATGTCTGTGAGATGTTCCTCATCAATACTACAGAGGCTAGATGAGCTAGGTTCTCGCTCCGTCAGAGTGCTTGTATTAGAATGAGACTGTTCTGGTTCTGTAGTTCTATCTGTTTTATCAGTATTATCATTCTTGTTTTCTTCTCTGGATACCAAACTAGCTGCTGCTCTCTAAAATAAAAACAAAATGGGTAAAATATAATCATTAACTAGGTATTTTGTCTTCTAATAACAAATACTGGCAGAATCCAAAGAATTTATTCTTAACTAGAGGCCCGGTGCATGAAAATTCATGCACTGGAGAGGGGTCCCTCAGCCCAGCCTGCCCCCTCTCACAGTCCAGGAGCCATCAGGAGCAGGAGGTGACCTGGTGATCAGGGGAAGGCGACGCCCCATCACACCTCTGCTGCTGCCACTGCTGGCAGCGCAAGCCTCGGCCGGCCCTGGTTACCTGCGCCTCAGGCAGCCCTGGGAAGCTGAGGGTACTGGGGGACTCTGGAAGCAGGTACGTGGAGCAGCCAGGCCCGCCTGGGGGCAGGCCCTGCCTTGCTGTGCGCCTGCCACCCCAGCAGGGCTGAGGGGACTGGGTGCCACCATCTTTGTGGGCGTGGCAGTAAATTAGCATATTCCCTCCTTATTGGCTGTGGGCGCACCCATCTTTGCGACACATGAGTGTCAATTAGCATATTCCCTCCTTATTAGCTGTGGGTGCCACTATCTTTGCACCTGCGTGAGGGTCAATTAGCATATCCCTCTTTATTAGATAGGATAATTAAATGGCAATACAAGTGATTCAACATCTAAGTGACACAGTGATAGTTGCCACTAGTCATCTACCCATCTATAATTAGATTTGTTTTTCAGCAGGTCTGTAGTACAAATAAGTTACTAAACGAGTTAGCCCAGAACTTCAATCATAAATAAAAAAAACATAACACTGGACTGTCTGTTCAATAAAACCTTAATGTTATTAAATCATCTCTGGACAAAAATTACACAAGTAAAAACTTTTTAAACAAAAAACAAAGAAATTGAAGAAAATTTATAACAGAAATAGAAATGAAGCCAAAAGGTTTTTTAGAAAAGTTTATATTCTAATAACAATAAAATTTTTGCCATGACTGAAGATGAAAACGTAAAAGTGTTAAGGTGGTGATGAAGAAATGACTATAATGGTGAATGATAGGAGAAGCACTATTCTGGTAAGTATCATAAATTACTTTGGTAAGTTACTCAATTTTTGGTCTGTTTTGCCATCTATCTAAAATAAGAAGCTTTTAGATAAATAATCTCAAATATGCCTTCCCAATAAAAAAAACTCTATGATTTTAGACTAGTAAGTTCTGAGATCAGAAAAACAGTTCTCCTTGAGAGCTTCCACATTTAATAATTCTTATTAGAGAACAAAGTTTTGGGAAAAACATACACATAGCCATATAATAGAAGGCTAAGGGGACTATATGTCACATTTTCTAAATGCTAATAAACTAATAACACATTATAACTCCACTTAATTTTTAAAGATTTAAGAAATCATACAAAATACACACACAGTATAAGGTTTTTAAAACTAAATGAGGAAATCTGAGAAAAGAAAAATAAAATAGTAATATGGACAAGTCCAGGAAAAATGTACATTGAGGGAAAAATTAAAAGTGGAAAAAGAGGAAAACTTTAATTAAAAATAACAGATTTTTAAATATTAGCTCCACCTTTGTGGAACTGTATACTTTTACATAACATTTCTGGACTCTGTGTTTATTAAAAACAACAACAAAAGGAATAAAATGGTGACAGAATTTTAAATCAGCATTCTATGAATGCCTAGAAATCTAACAAGAATTATAAAGGTCCTACAGCCATTTGATTGCAAACTGTTTCCAATTGCAGGAATTTATTGCAAAATTCAGAATATTTTTATTCATACAATTCAGGATATTTTTAGTACTATAAAATTAACATAAACTACAGAAATAAATTAAAAGCTGAGACTCAGCTCTGGCTGGTGTGGCTCGGTTGGAGCATTGTCCATACACCAAAAGGTGGCAGGTTCGATTCCCTATCAAGACACATATCCAGGCTCCGGGTTCAATCACTGTCCTCCGGGCTCATGCAAGAGGAAACCAATCGATGTTTCTCTATATATCTCTCCCTTCCCCTCTATAAAATCAATAAAAATCGTTTAAAAAAAAAAAAGCTGAGACTCAGAAACGACTGAAATTATCTTCTATACCTTAAAAGTCTTATATGTTTGCTAAGAAAACTATTGGTCCTATAATTATTGTTAAAATTTAGATTTATAAAATATATTTATACAAAATAAATATTATTATTTTATTTAAATGTGTTCTACACCTAAAGCAAATCAGTGGACAAATCTCTTAAGCCATTTCTAACTTTAGCAAGTTATGAGTGTATTACCTGAATATTCTTTGGCAAGATTTCACCTTCCATCCCAGGAATATGAGGTCCTGTATGTGGCTTTGGCTCAAGCCAGAAAGAAACCAGCCAACGAATGACAATAACACGAGCCTTAATGAAAGGCTCCTTCGTACAATATATTGCTTCATTTGTTTCAGCATCCTTTTTTATCATGACATAATGTGGCTTTGGTCTCATCTGTGGAATATCTATGCAAAATAAAAGGGGAAAAAAACAAAATAAGACAGGAAATATACTTAGATAAATCTACATTTTTAAACATTTGAGAAACCTCTATGACGATACCCTGATTTTAAAAGTAGATTTAGCACAAAAATGACATTTTAAAATAATTTGCGCCGTGGTGGTTTGGCTCAATGGATAGAGCCTCGGCCTGAGGACTGAAGGGTCCCAGGTTCAATTCCAATCAAGGTACATGCCTGGGTTGCAGGCTCAATCCCCAGTGGGGGACATGCAGGAGGCAGCTGATCAATGAATCTCTCTCATCCTTTATATTTCTGATTCTCTCTCTCTTCCTCTCTGAGATCAATAAAAATATATTTTAAAACAAATTTTAAAAAAATTTGCTACATATAAGCATAGAATCTAGAAGAGTAAAACCTACATTGCTAATATATAGAAACATGTCCTTTTGAAAAATATCATGAAAAGGCTCAATGAATTCTAAGAGCTGAGAAATTTTAGAGCCATTTAAAATTAATGAAAGCTCATTTCAATTAACCTAAAATTGAGACATATTTTGAAGTTATACAAAACATGACATTTTTTTTCTTGATTTTTAAAACAAATAATATTCCCAGTGGCAAAGGCTTGCTACCTTGACTAATTTATTTCTACTAGCCATAATGGTTTTGCCTATTCCTGTTAGTTGACTAAACTTGGCAGAGCTTAAAATAGAAACATCTTTCTCAAAAAGGACATTTTCACAAAGAACTACCAATACTTTCTATATATAGCAGATGTCTGCTTCTAACCCAGGATTTTCCCACGAGACTCTAGCTTTGAGGCTCCAACAGACATCTTGGCACTGCTACTAAATACTCGACAAGACATGATCAAAATATATGGCAATGTAATTATTCATAAATAATATGAGTAAGATATATTAAATTGAACTCCTGGGGAACCTTAAAAAGAAGATTTGTAACATACCGAGACCTATCTCAACCAATAGGTGAGATCCAGAGAATAAGCTTTTAAAAAAAAAAAAATCTCTTCACTCATTATAAAAATGTCCTAGTAATAAGTTTCCACTTTGGATATAATCTACATCTCTAATCAATCAATACAAATATTAAATATTATCAGTTTTCTGCAGGTAAAAATGTCAACTTTACACTGAGGTATGTTTTATTCTTAACTTTACATTGAGGTATGTTTTATTCTTATGCATGATCTTTTAGAAAATTCCAAAGGCTACCTACCAAGTACAGGATGATATAAACTGCTCTCCTTGCACATGTTTGGAAAAATATAAGACAAGTAGTACTTCTTAAAATGTGAAAACAGAAATGAAAATCCCCTTTCTTGATTTTCTTTGTTCTTCCATTCTAAACTTTTTACCTAAAAGACACAATTAGAATCATTCCAGGAAAAAGAAACAATTATCTATAATAAACAAACTTATAAAAGGTTACTTAAGCAATATACTAAACTATTACACTATGAAGATACACACACACACACACACACACACACACACATATACATAAATATATAAAGAAGAAATTTTAAAAACTGGTCTAATGACACACAAATACATTATATCCCAAAAATCTTAGAAGTTAAAATGTGCTCTGAAAAGCTGTCAAAGTTCATTTAAAACTCAGTTCTATTAATGACAAAGATACTAATGTTCTTTCCTCTTTGCCTTTTCTAGAATAATTCAGTCTAAAAGTTATACAAAATATGTGAGGAGGTGGGGGATGTAAAAGCAGTGGCCACCAAGTATAGGTAAACAGAGCCTGACCACAGGAAGTAGGGAATCCATAATGGGAGTACAGCAGAGATAGCAGTAGCCTAGTGGGGACTCAGAGTCGAAAAGATATGAGATGAGGACAGTGTCCATGAAGTGGGAGGAGATAGGGTTTGGGGAGGAGCAGGAGGAAACTCGGCAGTAAAATATACCATGTGAGAATTCCAGTAGGGTGAGAAAGTTACCTAAGTAGGGGGATGGTAAAGGCAAAAAGTAGGCCACAATGAGATATCACTATATAATCACTTTAGAATGGCTAAAATTAGACTGACCATACCAACTGTTGGTTAAGAAGGGAATCAACTTTAAGTCTCATACATTGCTGGCAGAATATAAAAAGGTATAACCATTTGGAAAACAGCATGGTAGTGTCTTAAAAAGTCAGTAATACCAACTCTTCAACCCAGCCATTCCACTACTAGGTGTTTATCCAAGGAAAAGAAAAGTTTATGTCCACACAAAGAGCTGTTTACCAATATTCATAGCAGTTTTACTAGTAATAGCCAAAAACTGGCACAACTCACATTACCATCAGCAGGTGGCTGGGTTACAAATTATGGTTTATCACTAAAATGGAAAGCTACTCTTCAATAAAATAGACCAAATTACTAATACATACTACATAAATAATTTTCAAAATAATTATGATTAAAAAACCAGACCAAAAGAGAGCATATACTATATAATTGCATTTATATGAAATATGGAAAAAATGCAAACTAGAAAGACAAAAAATCAGATCAGTAGTTGCCTGGGGAAGGGGCAGTAGAAAAGGATGGATTACAAAGGGATCCAAGAACTTTTAATGGTATAGATAGATTCATTGTCTTGACTGTGATGATGGTTTCATGGGTGTATACAAGTAATAAAATTAATCATATATATTTCAAACATTGCAGTTTATTGTATGTTAATTATATCTCAATAAACCAGTACAACAATTTTAACACTCTTTATTAAGTACAAAAGTATTTTAAAAGTAAAACAAAACTGATAATACTAATGATAGTAAAAACTTCCCACTATAGCCCAGCAGGTGTTGCTCAGTGGTTGACCACTGACACATGAACCAGGTCACAGCTGGATTCCTGGTCAGGGCACATGCCCGCATTGTGGGCTCGATCCCGAATAGGGGGCATGCAGGAGGCATCTGATTGATGATTCTCTCTCATCACTGATGTTTCTATCTTTCTCTCCCTTTCCTTCCTTCTCTGAAATCATTAAAAAAACAACTACCCACTATAGAACATTTTTTTATTCTAAGTTCTTTACACTAATTATTTAAGTCAAACACCACAAAATGAGATAGGCATGATTTTTATCTGTTTTAAACACAAAGAAGCCAGTTTTCTCAGAGCTTCGACCTATGAACCAAAAGTCAAGGTTCGATTCCCAGTCAGGGCACATGTCTGGGTTGTGGGGTCGATCCCCAGTGTGGGATGTACAGGAGGCAGCAATCAATGACTGTCTCTCATCATTGATGTTTCGTCTCTCTCCCTCTCCCTTCTTTTCTGAAATCAATAAAAATATATTAAAAAACAAAAACAAAATATATGCACTTGAAAATTTTAAAAGTACAACTAGGTTTAAGAGCAAATTACATTTCCCCACTCCCACCCCATCCTCAGCCCACCTCTCTAGTTGCTGCCTCTTGGCAGACTGTTCCTTAATCAAAGATATTAGATTTGCATTTAAAGTACCACAGCTGCTAATTATAAATGAAAGTATTAGAAAGTAAACTCAATTGACTCACGTAAGAAGGTATATACATGGAAAGTCTACTATAAAAATTTCTCCTTCTAGCTTCCTTTCTAAGAGCTTCATAATGTCTCCAATAATTTTTATTTCAGAAAAGACATATTAACGTATTTTCAAAAGTAAAAATTTGTCACTCCTTCTTTAGGATAATAAGCAAATATCTACTATAACAGAATAATGGTAAAAGAGGGGAAGGGGATTACCCACACAGGATAATAATGGGGTAATATCAAAGAAAATAACATGTACCTGAATTACTATATATTTTAAAAGTGCTTCAAGAAAATAGCTTGTGAGATCTTCTTGTCCTTTATCTCCTGATTGTGGGGGGACAAGAGGAGTGATTTCCTCTATAGTAACTTGAGCTATCCAAAGACAAAAAAAAATAAATAAATGAATTTAACAATGCCATAATATAACCCAAATAACATTTAATTGCAAAACATATGCAATACTACTTGAAAACAGTCTAGTGATTAAACCTTGAAATAAATCTGTCATTCTGATAGTCCATCACAACAATCATAAACTTTAATAATAAACTCTTTCATAAACCCTTGATTGAGGGAATGTAACACAGGACTAGACAAAAAGATATGTAGGAATTATGAGTATATAACATCTCACCCTCGCTGGTTTAGCTCAGTGGATAAAGGGTTGGCCTGCGGACTAAAGGGTCCTGGGTTTGATTTCAGTCAAGGGCACACACCTTGGTTGTAGGCTCAATCCCCAGCCCTGGTCGGAGCTATTGTGGGAGGCAACCAATCAATGTGTCTCTCTCACATCAATGTTTCTCCTTTCTGTCTCCCTCCTTTCCACACTCTCTAAAAATCGATGGAAAAATATCCTTAGGTGAGGATTAACAAACACACACACACATACACATTCAAAAAAAAAGTAAATAAAATCTTACTTGGGAAAGACCTCACGTTATTTTAAAATTCACATTAAGAGCATCTATTACAAAAGTTCCATAATAAGATGAGAAACATAAATAAGAATGTGCTCATTCATCAATGAAAAGACAATCTGATTACTCTAGGTCAGTGGTTCTCAACCTCCCTAATGCCGTGACCCTTCAGTTCCTCATGTTGTGGTGACCCCCAACCATAAAATTATTTTCATTGCTACTTCATAACTGTGATTTTGCTACTGTTATGAATCGTAATGTAAATATCTGATATGCAGGATGTATTTTCATTGATACAAATTGAACATAATTAAAGCATAGTGATTAATCACAAAAATAGTATGTAATTATATATGTGTTTTCTGATGGTCTTAGGCGACCCCTGTGAAAGGATCGTTCGACCCCCAAAGGGACCGCAACCCACAGGTTGAGAACCGCTGCTCGAGGTAAAGACCATGCTTACTGTTTAAGGTAGCCCCTTTATTCAAAGAATGAAATACTAATTTCCCTCTCAAAAAAAAAAAAAAAAACCCACAAAAAATTAACATCTTAGTTCCTTGATTGCAAAAGTGCACTTATAAAATAAAAAACTTTGATATATTTTTACTTCTCAGATGTTCAAAAATATTCATGATAACAAAAGCAAATTCAAGAAAAATCAACCCACAACTAGCTGAATTCTTTTCAATGTGTAGTAAGTAGCAGTACCTGATTTAGTACAGGCAGATCTATAAATCTATTCCTCAGTAACTATCAGCTAAGTAATTAAGCTCACAGAAATCAATTTTTTTTTTCACAATCCTCTTTGCACCAAGTGAAATACACTTGTGCTTTTTAAAAAATGTATGTTTTTTATTAACTTTTAGAGAGAGAGGAAGGGAGAGGAATAGAGAGAAACATCATTCAGAGAGGAACATCATCAACCAGCTGCCTCCTACATGCCTCCTACTGGGGATCAATCCTGCAACCCTGGCATGTGCCCTGACTATGAATCCAACTGTAACCTCTTGGTTCCTGGGTCAACACTCAACCACTGAGCCACATGGACTGGGCCATACATGTGCTTTAATGCACATCTAAATTAACTCAAGGATTCAAGATGATATGTGAGAATCAGATATTAGAGATAAATGTAAACAGCCTATATTAACTATGTATTTTTGATGCTTTGACACCAGGGCCTTGATGACCCTGGACAGAATCTCTCTTCCACAACTACTTATTTCCCAGAGATAGTAAAGATAGGCCTGATAGTTCACTTTTTATATGCAAACCAATCAACCAAGAGCTCACACCTCCACTGCCTCCTCTACTTGGCTCACACTCAGGGCCATTATTCCTCTGACCCAATCACTCTAGGGCCAAGGACCAGACAACTAGGGACAACTCACCTCCCTCACTCCATCCGACTAACCCTGGTGCTTCCCAGTATGGCCAACCTCCCTAGTGTGGCATGCCCTCTCCTCTTAGGAACTCTGAATAACAAAATATTTTTTTTAATGGCAATTGTCCCCTGATCTGTTGTTGGCCTCATCATACCTGAATAATAATGAAACCTACATTTTAAAATATGGCCTTGGATTACTGTTAATAAATGTACAGACATTTAAAAATATATATATTATCAAACTACACAGAAAATTTTAAATACTAATGTATAAGATCTCATAATCTTACTTTCTTGAAGATTGAGTGGAGGATTAATGAGATTATCTAAAGTTCGAGGTCCATATTCGGATTGTGGTGCCGAAAATCCAGGGATTAAGCATGAAAACATCCAAAGCTGCTCTTTGCTACAGTTACTCTGAAGAGCTTGCAACCATAATAAGAAAAGACGAACACCTTCCCGCCTGATCTAAAACAAAATGAAAAACAATATTTTTACTTATCATGGAAATACTTTCTTCTTTTTAAGGCCCAAATCCTCTAGAACAGGATTACAGAATGATGCTTTGCAAAAGATAGGTAGGAAAGGTAGAAAGAAGATGGAAGGAGAAAGAAAGGGAGGGTGGATATAACACCCATGACCTTTCTTAAACCCTCATTATCTGTAAATCTAAATTCAAAGGATTTTGTACAAATAAAGAATGAACTTAGCCTATAACAACTTAAAACCATCAGGTAATTTTTCATTCTACAATTTCCAATTGTAAAAAAAATCAGAAAATCATTTCCTTCTTGTTTACTTCCCTCTCCTTCCCTCCTTTACATAACCCCCAGTCTAATCTAAGCAGCAAGAAGAGAGAGGGCAATTACAGTTCCTTGCTATAATGAATTCACTAAAAGGAGGAATGATTATGGGGATCTTGGTGAGCTAACTTGCTATTGTTCTTAAAAAGTTTTTCACTGTCTGAAATTATCCCATTTACTTATCATTTGCTGCTGAGCTGCAAAACAGGAATTTTGGCCTATTACTATATACTAAGTACCTAGAACAATGCCCTGTACACAAAAGACAATAAATATTTCAATCAATGAATGGAATTCCCTACCAGGAAAAGATTATTTTTAATTCAACTCAGATAAGCAAAACACAAAATTCTTCAATAACCTAACCTCACTCTTAGCTTTGGAAATTACCCTAACACAGCTCTGTTAACGACCATTTTCATTTATTTAACTGCTTCCAACTCATGGTTTAGCCAGATAGCAGAATAAAGATATAGGAAGGCTTTTTCCTATGTACTGATCCAACCACGTCTTGATGCCAAAACTACCTACAATATGACTTTTATCTAACCTACAGCAAGATACTTTTGACTGGGTAGCTTCCTTTACCAGAGTACAAGGAGATAATAAAAAAGAAAAAAAATTTATGTACATTCCCTACTTTCCTCTACAACTAATAGCTGTGATAAATGAAGAATAAATTGCTGAATGACTAACTTTTGTCTTCTGGAGACCACAGAATAAAGTATTTCTAGCAGTGGCAAAAGTAAAATAGTGTGTTTTTAACAACAGTTTTCCAATAGACTGGTCAACCTAGTATGTATTTTCATATTGAATTTGTTGCTATATTTTAAGTGAATTCAGTTCAATTAAGTGGACTACAGACAATTCAAAATTCTTTAGAAAAAAGTAGATATAGGAAAATTACTATATGCTTTAGTTCTTAAAAAGTCATAGAGAGAACTTCGCTGGAGATCCAGACCAGAACTTAGATGAAGATCCTAGAGACAGAACTCAGAAGACAGAACCTACACAGAACCTAGAGACAGAAGAACTTCGCTGGAGAGAACATGGCAAAAGATCCTGGACAGAACCTGGCTACAGAACTTGGTTGGAGAACCTAGACAGAACCTGGCTGAAGAACCCGGCTACAGAACCTGGCGAGGCTGCTGATCAACTGAAAAAAAAAAAAAAAAAGTCATAGAAAAGAAATATAATAATATACCTTCAAGGAGTTTCCTGTGTGAAGTAGTTTCTTTAAAATCAATCCTGAAAAGAAAAAATTATTTTAAATATTCACATCTTAATTTTTCTAAATGTCAGAGTTCTCGGTCAGACTTGAAAACACTTTAAAACAAGTCCTTGGCAACCTCCAAATTATTCTTGGTGACCTTGCTGTCCCTCTGGCCATAATCTTGGGGCCAGAAGGGTATATAAAAAGTCACCTTTTTAACACGTGGCTTACTGAAATTAAACATGATATCATCTATTGAAACAAATTCTAAGCCCCCAAATTATATTTAATACAACAATCTATGTATATGTCTTATTTATACTGAGAATATAATTAAATATTTCTCCATCACTAATTCAAATAAAAAACCACTACAGAAAATTTAAATTTAGTTAAGCACATAAACATCTATAACTCTAATATTTTCTAAAAAATATTTCCATTGTACTAATTTTTTCAAAATGTTCAAAACCATCAAGATATTCAAAACCATACTTTTTCTTTTAAATTACACGTTTCAAAACAACAATAAAATACTGAACAATAAAGAAAAAAATAAGAAAATACTGAAATAACTAACATAAACCCAGAGGTCCCCATTTTTATGAACCAATGTCAACAGTCCCTTATTTCGTATACTTTCAAAAATTCATTTGTTCACATTATTTATAATGCTTTGCCTAACAGTACAAGTATCACTGAAGCCACCTGTGAACCTATTCTGAGTCATTTTCCAGAAGAAACCATTACCCAGATTTTACTATTATTTCCAAAAATATTTTATATTATCACTACTTATTGATAAGTCCATAAAATATATAGAATTGTTTTATATGTTTAAAAACTTATACCAGTAACAAGAATTTGTTCCACAGCTATTTGTTCTAATCCTGCATTTTTTTATTTGTTCTAGGAACATTTACTAGTATGTATAAATGATCAAGCCTGTGACTTTATTTGGTTTAAATTTCATTTGTCATATAAAAATAAGGTTTAATGTTTCAACAAATTGTGTTGATTTGTCTGCATTCCCTTCCTTATGTATGAACAAATTCAATTTCTTAAAGTAATACTATGTAAACACCAGTCATCAGTGCTCTTAAAAATCTATTAACGCAGTTTGGTATCATGTATTGGATCCTGGAACAGAAAAAGAACGTAAGTGGAAAACGAATAAAATCTGAGTAAGTTCAAAGTTTAATTAATTGTAAAAACAAAACAAAATCTTATATATGTGGTACATACAAAACAAGTCATTCTATAGAAGTTGCCTTTCACATCCAACCTTACCTTCTGAAATTTATATTGATGTGTGTACTCTAGTTAATTCGTTTTAACTGCTGTATTATTCTATTCCATTGTGTGAATATACCATTTATCTTCTTAATGTTAGGACATTTGGCTCATTTTCAAAATTTTGCTATTCCCAAGAATATTATCGTAAATGTTCCTGTTCATGGCTCATTGTGTGCATGCGTTTCCCCCGAATACAAAACCAGGGACAAAAGTGCTCCCTTTCAGCTTTACTAAGTATTGACAAACTCTCTCCACACATCTGAGAAAACTACTCAGTGCATAAGGGTACTGTGGCAACACAAGAAACTGGCAAATGCTCTATTACCACCAGTCTGATGAGTGTTAAATATCTTAATGTTTTCATTTGATAACTCCTAGTAATATTCAGCATCTTTTCATTTGGCCATTCGAGTTTCTGCAAATGGCCTGAAACATTTTTTTGTATATTTTCCAGTTGGGTTATTTTGTTTTGTTTAATATGAGAGCTCTTCATACATACTGACTACTAATACTATGTCACTTCTATGAATCAGAAATATATTCCCCCCGAACAACTCACCCATGTTTTTGACTGAGGGAATGGTGTCTTCTGATGTACAAAAGTTTTACATTTCTATATAGTCAATTCAACATGTTTTTCTTTTTACATGTAGTTACTGTGTCTTACATGTAGTTACTACCCTACTTTAAAGTTATAAAGATAAACCACATAGTTTCTTCAAAAAATTAAAAATAGAACTGTCATTTGAGCCAGTGATCCCACTTCTAGGAATATATCCTAATAATCCCAAAACACCAGCCAGAAAGAATGTATGCACTCATGTTCATAGCAGCATTATTTACAATAGCTAAGATCTGGAAACAGCCCAAGTGTCTGTCAGTAGGTGAGTGGATAAAAAAGCTATAAAAAAGAAAGATCTATTATCCTTTGAGATAGACGGGAGGGACATGAAGATTATGCTAAGCGAAATAAGCCAATCAGAGAAAGATGAATATCACATGATCTCACTTATATATGCAATTTAATGAACAAAATAAACTGACGAATAAAATAGAACCAGTGGCGTGAAAACATGGAACAGACTGACTAATCACAGAGACAAGGGGAGGATGGTAAGAGATTAACTAAAGAACTTACATGCATATATGTATTGCCCATGGACACAGACAATATAGGGTGGTGAAGGCCTGGGATGAGGTGGGAACCAGGAGGAAGGGGACAATAGGAGAAAAAAGGGGAGACATCTCTAATACTCTCAACAATAAAGATTAAAGAAAAAAAAGTTTTGCAGTGTTGCTTTTCAAGTTTAGGTCCTGAAATTTATTTCTGTGTAAAGCAATAGAACTTTTTTCCCAGATGGATAACCAATTGCAGCACTGATTCTTTCAGGGTTTATAATGAAATGCTATCACAATCATATTTCAAGTTTCCATTTATAAGCCTAGGTCTGTGGTGTGCCTCATTGTCCTTTACCATTAGTCTATTTGTCCATCCTTACATTAGTGATAGTGTCTTAATTATTAGAACTATATAATACATCTTATTATTTGGTATAGAAATATCCAACAATACCATCCTCCCCCTCTCAGTTGTTATACTTCCAAGTTACTTTGGCTTTAATTTTCCACATAAATTTTAGGATAAACATCTCAGCCTACATTAAAAAGTCTCTATAGGAATTCTGAATGAAAATTGTTATCTTTACACTATCCAGTCTATCATCCATGAGTACTGAGATTCCATTTACTCAAATCCTTTCTTATTCTTCAACTAGAGGCCCGGTGCACAAAAATTTGTGCACTCAGGGGGGCGCGGGGTGGGGGTCTGCGCCGGGGGGGGGGGGGGGGGGGGGGGGAGGGTCCCTCAGCCCGGCCTGCACCCTCTCGCAATCCGGGACCCCTTGGGGGATGTCCAACTGCCAATTTAGGGACAATCCTGCAGTCGGACATCCCTCTCGCAATCTGGGACCATTGGCTCCTAACCGCTCGCTCACCTGCCTGCCTGCCTGATTGCCCCTAACCATTCTGCCTGCCTGCCTGATCGCCCCTAACCACTCGCCTGCCTACCTGATCTCCCCTAACGACTCTGCCTGCCTGATCTCCCCTAACCACTGAATGCCCCTAACCACTCTGCCTGCCTGCCTGATCGCCCCTAACCATTCGCCTGCCTGCCTGATCACCGCTAACTGCCTCTGCCTCTGCCCCTGCCCTTGCCACGGCGGCTTCATTTGGAAGGTCATTCGGCGGCCCGGTCTAATTAGCATATTATGCTTTTATTATTACTACTATAGATAATCATATCATTTCCTTATACTGATATAATCCTATCTAATAATAGACAAACATGGTAATTGGCTGTACCTCCACTATGCCTCCCATTGGCTAATCAGCGCAATATGCAAATTAACCGCCAACAAAGATGGCGGCTAATTTGCATACTGCAGGCAGGGCGGGAGAGCCATCCCAGGCCGCAGGCCAGCCCCAGAAGCCCCAGAATCTGCCCAGAAGCCAGTGACTGGGGGGAGATGGTGGTCCCCTGCCCAGGCCTGACACGTCTGGCGGAGGCGTCAGGCCTGGGAAAGGTGTCGAACTGGCGATCGGAGGGTGATGGAGTCGATGCCTCTGGCTGAGGTGTCAGGCCTGGGCAAGGGCGGAGCCGGCGATTGCGGGGAGTTGGGGGTCCCCTGCCCAGGCCTAACGCCTGGGCCAGAGGCATCAGGCCTGAGCGGGGGACGGAGCCGGCAATCAGAGGGGTCTGGAGGCTCCCTGCCCAGGCCTGGTACCTCTGGCCAAGGCGTCAGGCCTGGGTGAGGGGCCGATCGGTGATCGAAAAGTGATGGGGTTGACGCCTCTGGCCAAGGTGTCAGGTCTGGGTGAGGGCGGAGCCGGTGATTGGGGGGAGATGGGGGTCCCCTGCCCAGGCCTGAAGCCTCAACTGGTGTGAACTGCAGAGGAAACACCTTTTCTGACCGCTCATTGGTTAAGCTCCCTGTATGCCACTGGTAATATTCTTAGTAACTTGGGTAATAAGAATCCAAAAAGGTGATCTAGGGTTTTTCACCACACTCCTGGTGAAAAAAACGAAGGTCCGCTGCTGGAGGGCTAAGAAATGTTATATCCTGCCCTAGCTGGTTTGGCTCAGTGGATAATGCCTTGGCCTGCCGATGGCAGGGTCTGAGTTCAAGTCTAACCAAGGGCATGTACCTAGGTTGCAGGCTCCTCCCTCGCTGGGGCCCACACCAGGGCTCATGCAGGAGACAACCAATCAAAGTGTTCCTCTCACTTTGATGTTTCTCTCTTTCCCTTTCTCTTCCACAGTCTCTAAAAATCAATGGAAACATAACCTCAGGTGAGGATAAAAAATAATAATAAAGAG
>NW_006287911.1:172111-180335 GCF_000327345.1 Myotis davidii | reverse complement strand
TGCAGTGACGTGCAGTGGCTGCAACAGTTGGGTGAAGAGGCTGGTGCCTTCCCCTGATCAGCCTGGTCGCCTCCCACAAAGGGAGGCCAGACTGTGGCTTAGGCCTGCTCCCCAAGGGGAGCAGGGAGAGGGCCTAAGCCGTCACTAGGACATCCCCTGAGGGCTCCCAGAGACGGGGCAGGCTGGGCTAAGGGACACCCCACCCGCCCAGTGCACGAATTTCGTGCACTGGGCCCCTAGTATTTTAAATGAATACAGAATACACATTCTCAAGCACAATGCAACATTCTCCAGGAGATACTATATTCTATACCACAAAATATCTCAAAAATGTTAAAAGCAGCAATACTATATCAAGTGTATTTTCTAACCACAAAAGAATTATTAGGAATCATACAGAAAAAAAAACTAGGGTAATATCAAAAATTTGAGAACTTAAAGAAGAAAAACACTCTTAAGTAAGCCATACAGGTCAAAGAGACCAAATGAAATATTAGAAAATATTTTCAACTGAATGAAAATCAACTAGAGTTCCTGATTTATTTTCCTTTATATGTTAGACAAAAAACAAACAAACAAAAAAAAAAACAAGAGTTTTAGCATTCTTCAGAGTGACAAAGAAAAATAACCACTATGTATAATCTCAAGTTAGACATTTATTGGAATACTAAAGGCCCGGTGCATGGATTCGTGCACTGGTGGGGTCCCTCAGTGTGACCTGAGGGGATTAGGCTGAAACCGGCAGTGCAACTCTGCCTGCCACTCCTGCCTGCCACTACCACTCATCCTGGCCCCCCAGCGTCTGCTACGGGCTCGTGCCCAGTCAGTCCCAATCGGGAAAGGCTCATGCGATCGCAGAGGTGCTTGCCAGGCCTGAGCCCTGCATCTGGCACCCATCAGTCAGCTAAGCGGCGCTCCAGTTGTGGGAGTGCACTGACCACCAGGGGGCAGCTCCTGCATTGGAGTGTCTGCCCACTGGTGGTCAGTGCGTGTCACAGCAACCAGTCATTTGGTCGCTTAGGGTTTTACATATATAGATTATCCTAATATATAAAAAACCCAGGGTTCATAACAACCGACCAAAGGCTCAACCGAACACCAAAAATCAGTCCTGCAGTCAGTGCTGGGTTGCCAACCCAGCACTGACTGCTGCCTGTGTGGGCACAGCAACCCAGCACTGACTGCCAAGGGGGCTGCGGATCAGGCCCAGAGAGAGGCCGGGAAAGGCAAGGCTCTTTCTCTTTCTCTGCAGGCCTCTGCGGGGACTGCTGATCAGCCCCACCTCTGTGATCAAGCCTGGGGATAGGCCCGGAGACACTGACTGGCATAGAAATTGACCAATCAGAACCAAACTGACCAGCAGGGGAGGGCAGTTGGGGGCGAGATTAGCCTGCAGGGGAGGGCAGTTGGGGGTGAGATCAGCCCAGCAGGGGAGGGCGGTTAGGGGTGATCAGGCAGGCAGGGAAGGGCAGTTGGGGGCGAGATCAGGCCGGCAGCGGAGGGCAGTTAGGGGCGATCAGGCAGGCAGGCAGAGGTGTTAGGGGCAATCAGGCAGATAGGCAGAGGCAGTTAGGGGTGATCAGGCAGGCAGAAAGATGAGCAGTCCAGATTGCGAGAGGGATGTCCCCCAAGGGGTCCCCAATTGGAGAGGGTGCAGGCTGGGCTGAGTGAACGCCTCCCCCTCCATGCACGAATTTCGTGCACCGGCCCACTAGTTAATCATAACTAGATAGCCTACAGGTCCTCTGGAGATTCCTTAGGAGATGCAATAATCTTCTAAAGTTCAAATGTCTCAAAAAGTTGCTTCAAGACAACCTTCAAGGACATTTTTATAAGATACAAAAGAGGATTTCACTATTCCATTGAGCACCTTATTAGCAATTCATATGTCTTCTTTGGTATAATGCCCACATATTTTGCCTATTTTTAAAATTTGACTAATCTTATTATTGAGTTGTAAGAGTTCTTTATATATCATCGATGCATTATTTTTAGTCTCAAACTTTTATCTAAAAAGTTTAGCCCTGACCGGTTTGGCTCAGTGGGTAAAGCATCAGCCTGCGGACTCAAGAGTCCCAGGTTCGATTCCGGTCAAGGGCATGTACCTTGGTTGCAGGCACATACCCAGTGAAGAGTGTGCAGGAGGCAGCTGATTGATGTTTCTCTTTCATCAATGTTTCTAACTCTCTATCCCTCTCCCTTCCTCTCTGTAAAAAAATCAATAAAATATATTTAAAAAATAAATAAATAAAAATAAAAAGTTTATACTAAAAGGCTCTATTTTAGAATTTTAGCCCCTGTATCAATACCCCTTCTATATGTCCAGAAGTTGTTGTTTTTTCTGGAATTGCTAATTGGGATAGATTACAAAGTCTCAGAGATTTCATTTGCTATAACTGATTAAGAAACATAGGACTGCCCTAACTGGTTTGGCTCAGTGGATAGAGCATCGGCTGGGGACTGAAGAGCCCCAGGTTCGATTCTGGTCAAGGGCATGTACCTTGGTTTTGGGCACATCCCCAGCAGGGAGTGTGCAGGAGGCAGCTGATCGATGTTTCTCTCTCATAGATGTTTCTAACTGTCTATCCCTCTCCCCTCCTCTCTATAAATCAATAAAATGTATTTTTTTAAAAAGAGAAAGAAACATAGGACCTAAATAAATCTGACTCGTTTTTAAAGAGAAAGAAACACAATTTTTCACATGAACATAAGGGTTATAACATTTTACTTCAACAATATAGATCTGGTGGCTCTCTATATATTCCCCACAAAAAGGGTAATGAGAATCACTAACAGTCAATCCTGACATCATTGAGACAGTGAACCAAAGCTAGTAATTGCCTATCTGCAAATTCCTCTAGAATATGAGGGGGGCAAGTGTCTTATTATGACACCTTGAAAGCACTGTGATACTGCAATTGTTACAGAACCAGACTCAAAACCAGCAAAGCATGTTGGTTTAGTACCTGGTAACAGAAAGTCTGTGACCTCCTATCTGCTTGGTCTCCACAGCAAGGTTCCCTCCCTCCTCCCCCCTCCCCCACTTCTTCTTTTCAGCTTTGTTACATAATCTGAAAAGTTCCCTTTTGACCTTTCAAGCAGAAAGGTTAACTCTAGTTCTCCCCCTTTTTGTGTGGGGCAAACTACCAGTTGACTCTGCTTGCTTTCAAACCTGGAACCATTGCTTCTGCTCTACTTGGCACTTTGCATTACCTTTTCATTCCTGGTTCACAAAGATATTTATTTTGATGCTGAGCCTGCTTTTATTATTATTTTTTGGTGTTATAATATTACCATCATTGCTAATGTATTCAGAGTACAAGAACAAGTGAAACCACGCAACCACTCTGGCTCAATGATTGTCAACCACGGGCCAATTCCTGGCCAGGGTGCATGCCGGAGTTGTGGGCTCGATCCCCAGAGAGGGTCGAGCAGGAGGCAGCCAATCAGTGATTCTCCTTTATTATTGGTGTTTTTATCTCCCTCTCCTTTTCTCTCTGAAATCAATAAAAATATATTTTTTTAAATAAAAAGGGGAAACAAAGAAATGTACCATTTTGACAGGAAGTCATCTATGTTTTTATCTTTTATTCCTAATAAGTCTAGTCCAGCCGTGGACAAACTACGGCCGGTGGGCCGTATCTGGCCCATTTGAAATGAATAAAACTATTGAAAAAAAGACCGTACCCCTTTTTTTTGTTTTTGTTTGTTTGTTTGTTTTTTTGTTTTGTTTTTTGTTTGTTTGTGTTTTTTTAATGCTTAAAGTATTACAAAGGGTATTACATATGTGTCCATTTTTTTCCCTCCGCCCTAGACTGTACCCTTTTATGTAATGATGTTTACTTTGAATTTATATTAGTTCACACAAACACTCCATCCATGCTTTTGTTCCGGCCCTCCGGTCCAGTTTAAGAACCCATTGTGGCCCTCGAGTCAAAAAGTTTGCCCACCCGTGGTCTAGTCCTTTATCATTTTTGTTTTTACTAAAGCATAAACTATGAATTAATTTCAAGTAATGATCAATCAATTGAAAAGCATTTTCTTATATTATCATTTATTTCAAATGTGAAATACACATTTAAATTACTTACCAATACTATGAAATTGCCATCGCTGATGAATTCTTTCCGGAAGAAGTTGTAAAATTTTCTAAAAATCAACATAAATAAAACAACAACAAAGAAAAAAAGAATGAAAAGCAAGGAATGAGTCCACATTCTGTGCAATGTGAAAAATTAAAGAGCTTACACTAAAGCTTTGAGTTTCATAGGTAAAAGGTAGTATTACAAATACAAGTTAGTCTTTGAGCTAAGCTGATAATACTGGCATTATTTCCGAAATGGCATATAATCAAGATTTGAAAACCCCCAAAACAACAAAGTATACTAATAAAGACATGAAACAGTAAATTAATTTTAACTTTTACAATGATGTGGAAAGTAAATATATTTCTCCATAGTGATTAAATACTAAGTGCAAAATATTTCAAAATGCTTATTTAGCATTCTTAGAATTTCTGCATTGTAGATACTACTGATAAATTTTTAAATTTGTTCAGCTGTTAAGATTTGTGACATTTTCTCTTTTCAAGTAATTCTTTCTGCTGTTTTGATAAATCATGAGGAAATATTTTGATTTCACAAAAATCCCATTCAATATTTATACTGAGTTAACGTATGCAAACCCAAATGCACCTATATGTTATAACTATAGGCTGAAGAACAAAATTTTTAAGTTCAAAAGACTTATTTAGCTAAGCTAATATAGGTTTCTAGTACTGGGAAATAAACACTTTTTACATATAATATTTTCATAATTTTGCCTTTAATTTCATTTATGTATTGCATATGTGTGGATTATTCTAAATCCACAGCTGCTGTATGTACTATGCTGCTGAACTAAGCTCTCAGTACTCTACTTACTAAATGACACTTGTGTGTGTTTGGTGTTACTGCTGCTCTTACTACTATAGTTATTAGAAACACCATTAATTGGATGTTCATAAAGGCTAAATACTAAACTAGACACTTTATATAATTGTATCTTATTAATCCTCACACCCAACCTAAGAAGAGTTTATTAATCTCATTTGAAAAACGAGAACATGTGTTAAGTAATGTGCTTAGGTTAGAATATAAAAGAGGCCCTAACAGTTTTGGCTCAGTGGATAGAGCATCAGCCTGCAGACTGAAAGGTCCCAGGTTTGATTCCGGTCAAGGGCATGTACCTTGGTTGCAAGCAACATCCCCAGTAGGGGGTGTGCAGGAGGCAGCTGATCGATGTTTCTCTCATCAATGTTTCTAACTCTCTATCCCTCTCCCTTCCTCTCTGTAAAAAAATCAATAAAATATATTTTTAAATAAATAGAAAGTAAAAGAGCCCGGCTGGTGTGACTCGGTGGGTTGAGTGTCATCCCATGCACGAAGAGGTTGCTGGTTTGATTCCAGGACAAGGCATATGCCCGATCCCCAGTGAGGGGCATGCAGGAGGCAGCCGATCAATGTTTCTAACTTCTCTCCCTCTTCCTTCCTCTCTCTCTAGAATATCAATAAAACACATATTTCTTAAAAAAGAAAGCAAAAGATATGCCTATTACTAAAATTTGTGCTTTTATACAATTCTGCTCAAAGGATAGTATACATGTTTTACTCTTCTCTCATATGATCTCACACAAGAAGATGAAGAAATTACAAAGTTCTTCACAGATCAATGCTGGTCTCAACATGAGATACATAAACTTCTTTACCTTTGCCCTCTTCATATTTCTCTCATAGCGAGCCAACAACTGCATAATTATAATTATTTTGAAAAGCAATAAAATTTTTTTGAAAAGACAAGTTTATGATTATTCAAAAGCATTCCTAAATTATGACTATAAAATTATAATTTAGATTTAACCCCTTATAATATGTAAATTAACATGTCTACATGTTTTTATGTGGTTAATATGAAAATGAATGAAATTCTGTGTACTCTTAACTGCACAGAAAACATCTTACACCATATATTAATATTACATAATGAAGTGTTTTTTTTGTTTTTTAAATATATTTTTATTGATTTCAGAGAGGAAGGAAGAGGGAGAGAGAGATAGAAACATCAATGATGAGAGAGTATCATTGATCGGCTGCCTCCTGCACACCCCCTACTAGGGATCGAGCCCGCAACCCAGGCATGTGACCCTAACCCGAATCAAACCTGGGACCCTTCAGTCAACAGGTTGATGATCTATCCACTAAGCCAAACCACCTAGGGCAAAGTTTTTTTATTCCAAAAGGAAGAGATCACTTTATAATTTCTTCATAAAAAAAATTATCATTAGTCTCCAAAGAAATAATATTTGTCTCCATTGTAAGTAGAAAACATAAGCACACAAATTAAATTTTTTTCAAAACACGAAAACTCTATATCTAACATCATTTTTTCCTAATAAAATTTAGGAAGCATTAAAGACAAAGATTACTATTCAAAGAATAATTATAAAGGGTGTACCAAAAATATGTATACATAAACTTTAAGTAATTATGAAGGCAGTGTTTATTAAAATAACTTTCATTTTCAAAACTGAGCTATCAGCTGTTAGTGTGTATAAATTTTTGGGATACCCTGCGTATCTACACTAATAAAAGAGAAACATGCAAATTGGTGTCACTCCACTATGCCCAGCAGCCAATTAGATGAGTATGCAAATTAACCTAACAAAGATGGTGGTTAATTTGCATATGCAGGCATGGAGCGAAGACTGAAGACAACCTAGAAGGGAGCCAAGTGCTGCAGAAGGGAGCAAAGCTGCAGAGAAGCAAACAGGGTGGCGGAGGCGGGAGGGAAGCAAGCGAGGCGGCAGAGGTGGGAGCGAAGCCCTCCTCGGCGGGTTCCGCTCCCTTCTCTGCTTCGCTCGGCTGCAGGAAGCCCTATTCTTGCAGGTATCTTCCTGCAATGGGCCTCTAGTTACACATAAAAAAATAAATATTACTTTTTAATAGAAGAAATATCTTGAAAAGCTTCTATTACCTTATTAATCATTTCAGTTTCCAGAACAAGCTCCCAACTGCTCTGAACTCCAGTTCCTGGAGAGTCTCTGGGGACCCAGACTCATACCGGGAGAAACTGGAGTGGTGGCATCGGTCAGAACTCGAGGGCGGCTTTCTCCCAGAGGTGCTTGCAGGGATTACCGCAGGACACTGAGACCCCGGGCCTCTTACGGCAGGGCTGAAGATCAGCCATAGCTGTTTGCTCCACCCTGTTGGTTCCCTGAGATCCTGCAGGCTAGATTAGCACCTCCTTAGATCCAAGAGCCAGTGTACCCAGTGGTCAGAGTGGGACCATCCAATTATAACTCCACATATCCATAAGGGACACACTCAGGGGGCAGACTCAGTGAGAACCAAAGCCCCACTGAAGCAAGTCTTGCCCCAGAAGGGTGTCTTCAGCACAGAAGTTCTCCCACCGTAGACACAGCTGTTTCTCACAGCCAATTGGCCTGGAGGTCAATTCTTGCCACTGATACCAGCAACAAACAAGTCTTGTTGTTAACTACAACAAGACTATGCACACGGCCCACAAAGGGGTGCACCAAGAGTGTCCACCTGAGGTACTTGGGGAGGCTGAGCCACTGGGCCCTATAGGACATGCAGCAGACAAAGCCACTCGATCAACACAGGGAAGCATAAAAAATGCGGAGACAAAGAAACAGATCACAAAATGACAGACATGGAGGAAAGGAAACGACTGGCTATAGAGTTCAAAACCACGGTTATAAGATTTTTCAAGAATTTTCTAGAAACCGCAGATAAATCTAGTGAAACCCTTGAGGATATGAAAAAGGACCAACTAGAAGTTAAGCATACACTGACTGAAATAAAAAATAACATACAGAGATTCAACAGGAGACTAGAGGATCGCAAGAATCAAGTCAAAGATTTGAAATTCGAAGAAGCAAAAAAACCCAACCAGAAAAGAAAAACGAATCCAAAAATATAAAGATAGTTTAAGGAGCCTCTGGGACAACTTCAAATGTACCAACATCCAAATTATAGGGGTGCCAGAAGAAGAGAGAGAGCAAGAAATTGAAAACCTATTTGAAGAAATAATGACAGAAAACTTCCCCGACCTGCTGAAATAAATAGACTTACAAGTCTAGGAAGCACAGAGAACCCCAAACAAAAGGAATCCAAAGAGGACCACACCAAGACACATCAGAAATAAAATGCCAAGAGTAAAAGAC
>NW_006287911.1:171071-171529 GCF_000327345.1 Myotis davidii | reverse complement strand
TTTGTGGGTTCAATCCTTGGTCAGGGCACATGCAAGAATCATCCAATGAGTGCATAAATAAGTGGAACAACAAATCAATGTTTCTCTCTCCCCCCTTCTCTCTCTCTAAAAATCAATAACCCTGGCAGGGATGGCTCAGTTGGTTAGGCTTCGTCCCATGCCTGGAAGGGTTGTTGGTTCAATTCCTGGTCAGGGCACATGCCAGGATTTTGAACTCGATCCCCTGATAAGGGGCATACAGGAGGCAGCTGTTTCTCTCTCTCCCTCTCCCCCCTTTCCTCTCTTATCAATAAAAATATTATTTTTAAAAAAACCCATTTGTGTAAACCTTCCTGAAATTAAAATTTTCATTGCTTACAAACATATTTTTATATATACATATATATATATGTATACTAGAGGCCCGGTGCACAAAAATTTGTGCACTCAGGGGGGAGGGGGGTGCCACAGCCTGGCCC
>NW_006287911.1:167892-170727 GCF_000327345.1 Myotis davidii | reverse complement strand
GGGGCGCCGCCACTGTCACACTCAGGGCAGGGCGATCAGGGGGTGGGACGCCGCACCCTGTCACACACAGAGCCACAGGGCGATCAGGGGGTTGGGGTGCTCCCCCTCATCAGGCACAGAGCAGGGCTGATCAGGGGATTGGGGTGCCTTCTCGTGTCACGAACAAAGCAGGGCAGATAGGGAGGTTGTGGCCCCACCCCGTTACACACAGAACCGCAGGGCAATCAGGGGGTTTGGTCGCTACCCCGTCACGCTGGTCCCAATGCTGGGAGGCCTCGCTGCACCACTGATTCCGGTGCTGGGAGGCATATTGCCCTTTTACTATATAGGATAGAGGCCTGGTGCATAGTGGGGGCCGGCTGGTTTTCCCTGAAGTGTGTCCTGAATCAGGGTGGGGGTCCCCACTGGGGTGCCTAGCCAGCCTGGATGAGGGGATAATGCCTGTTTGCAGCTGGTCACACACCCTTCAGGGTGGGGGTCCCCACTGGGGTGCCTGGCCAGTCTGGGTGAGGGGCTGGGGGCCGTTTTCAGGCTGGCGGGGGCCTCATTTTTTTAAAGCACGCAAGCCTCATGTTCGCTTCAAGCTGCCTGGCTGCCGGCCGCCATCTTGGTTGGCAGTTAATTTGCATATCACCCTGATTAGTCAATGGCAAGGGTACGGAGGTACGGCTAATTACCATGTTTCTCTATTATTAGATAGGATATATATACTATAGGCCCAGTGCACAGATTCGTGCACTTGGGGGGCCCCTCAGCCTGGCCTGCACCCTCTCACAATCCGGGACCCCTCAGGGGATGTCAGACTGCCAGTTTTGGCCCAATCCCTGGGGAGTGGGCCTAAGCCAGCAGTTGGACATCCTTAGCACTGCCATGGAGGCGAGAGAAGCTCCTGCCACTGTCGCTGCGCTCGCCCGCTGTGAACCTGGCTTCTGGCTGAGTGGTGCTCCCCCTGTAGGAGTGCACTAACCACCAGGGGGCAGCTCCTGCATTGAGCGTCTGCCCCCTGGTGGTCAGTGCGCATCATAGCAACTGGTTGTTCCGCTGTTTATTTGATTTGTATATTACCCTTTTATAATGTAGGATACCAATTTCCTGGTGTCAAATTTGTGAAAACATAATTGTATCTATACCTAAAAATAATATATGTACCTCAAAAAATAAAGAATTAAAGCAGGTATTTTTTTTTTAGTTTAAAAAATGTAATTCAATTTTTGAAAAGCACAGCAGATTCAGTATTTTATTTATTTAATATATTTGTATTGCTTTCAGTGAGGAAGGGAGAGGGAGAGAGAAACAACGATGAGAGAATCACTGATTGGCTGCCTTGCGCACACCCCACAATGGGGATGGAGCCCGCAACCCAGGAATCGAACTATGACCTCCTGATTTACAGGCTGACACTCAACCACTGAGTAATACCAGCCAGGCCACGGTGTTTTATCATATAGTTTATAGTTCAATATATTCCTTTGTATGATCCAAGTACTACTTTTGTAAAGAAGAAAGGTTAACAGGTTCTTACCTCAAAAATAAAAAGTATAGCATCCAATTCCTCCCTTTGAGACTTGTGACCTAAAATATTTTTACAGAAAAATATTTTAAACATCATCATTTTATCCTCACTGTTAACAACCACTTAAATACTCTAACATGTCTCGCACTAAAATTTTTTCTGTGATTTTTAAAAATCAAATGGTTAAAAGTATACTCTGTTCAATGTGAACACAGTATCACAGCATCTCTGTCTACTCTTTTTCAACAACTAAATTTAGACTACACATATTTATGTCTAAAAGCAAGTCATAATATATTGTGGAAAACTTTAAATGAACTCTGAAACTAAAAATATAAAAATGACTGCTCAAACCTGATACAAGCCTCTAGGGCAGACCAAAGAATGTGAGGAAACAAGCAAATCATTTCAGAAAAAAAGCAAATCTGCTAAGCCTTTTCAAAATAATAATAGTACTATGAACCCATAGTTGTGCAAGGTGTATTAAAAGCTGTCTGCAAAAAAAAAAAAAAAAAAAAAGCCAATGTCCAAGAGTCTATTTTAAAGTGAAAATATATGACAATTATTGGAAATATCAACATAAACCAGAACCAATTATTAACATCTTACCTTTCTGTTTAAGACTAGCTTCAATAGTCACGAAATTCTCAAAGAACACATAATATATATGTGAAAAATGTTGGTCAAAAAACTGCTTGAGATCGATAGACTCTGCATTCTCTGAAAAATAAATGAAAACAATTTTAGTGATTACTACTTACAAATATATGTTAAATTATGTTCAGTAAATATGACAGTGACAAGTTTCCTTTAAAGATTTTAGCTTTAATTTTATAAAGTGATTTAATCATAATCTTCATTTTGCAAAAGAAAACAATGTCTCAGAAAGACTTATTCAAAACCATTATCCAAACCAAAAAAAGAAGCCAAGTTCCATTTTTAATTCACAAGTATGCCGCTAACTTCTCCCTTAAGACAGTTTAAAATCAGTATTTCCACGAGTAATAATCTACTGTGCCTAAAATACATGTTTTCTAAATAGGTATCTAACAACATGTTTTATAAATAAGTATTTTAAGTATTATAAAGCTTAAATACAGATAATAGGGCTCTAAAAGAACTGTCAGTGTAGTCCAGGACACACAAAAGCAAACATACAAGAGTGGGCTTACAGTTGTGAGTATGTGAAACAGAGTTTATTCTTGTATTAACTAGTGGCCCAGTGCACGAAATTCGTGCATGGGGGTTGGGGAGGGGGTTCCCTCAGCCCTGCTTGCACCCTCTCCAATCGGGGACACCAGAGGAATCGGGTCTAAACTGGT
>NW_006287911.1:162725-167432 GCF_000327345.1 Myotis davidii | reverse complement strand
TGTAATTGCTAAGTGTAAAAACAGTGACTACACACATTTGTAATACCTTAACTAATAATAATTAAAAAAAAATTGAACCGCTTTCTTACACTTTACATCAAACAGCTGTTGCCCTTAAAACCCCTCCTCAGCCCCCACCTTAGGTTCCACCTTCACAGTTCACCCAGATTAGGTTCAGATTGGTTGGTTTCTATGCCAGTAAGCATCAAAAATTCCACCTTCTAGGCAGCCATTGGCTCCACACATTTCACCCAGATTTGGTTTTGACTGGTCGGTTTCTATGCCAGTCAGCGTCAAAAGCTCTGCCTCCTAGGCAGCCACTGGCTCCTCATACTTCACCCAGATTTGGTCCTGATTGGTCAGTTTCTATGCCAATCAGCATCTCCTGGCATGATCAAAGAGGCGGGCTGATCAGCAACCCCGCAGAAGCCCAGAGCGAAACAGATGCACAGCTGCTGGTGAAGCCGGGAGAGAAAGAAAGAGGCATTGGCTGATCAACGGTTGCCACTGAGGTTGCAGATCAGACCCTGCCTCTCTCTATGCAGGCCTCTCTCCGGGCCTGACCCGTAGTCCCCTTGGCAGTTAGTGCTGGGTCGCTGCCCCAGCACCGGCTGCAGTCAGCGCTGGGTCACCACGGCAACCCAGCACTGACTTCCGTATTAGGTTGAGCCTTCGGTCGTTAAGGACCCTGGCTCTTTATATACACAGATTATTGTATTACTTGTTTGTATTACAACTGTAAACCTACTTTTGCCCACTCCTGTATAATTGTACCCACCCCTGTATAATTGTATCCACAGTAGAAAGTGTTAGAATCTGAAAATGAAGTGACAAAGTATAATGCCAATTTAGAAACACAAAATTTCTTTCAAAGCTCAATGAGAGGTCAAAGTGGAGAAAAAAAAATGCCGGAGGACATATTCCTTATAAAGACCTTTAAGGACAGAAGGACTCTGGATATGAGTTGGTGGGGTTTAACGGGAAGGGCACTCTACACATAAACACATAGAGTGATGAACATGTTAAGTGTAATAGGATTCAGAAAATATGATTCATTTTGGCTAGAGCTTAAGATCATTTTAATAAAAATGAAACACTGAGATTTCATACCAACTAATTTCAAAATGAGTTGCTGATTCGTTGACTTGCATATTTGCTACTGAAACCAAGTCTCAGTGTAGCCCAATGCATTCATGGCATAGAATCAAAACTCCTGGAGATAATGCTTTCACTGTGTACTTTATGACAGAATACCTGCAAGACTAAAGACATTCTTCTCATTCTAAACACCTTTTTCCCCTTATCCACCACTCCGTGTCTTTCTTATTTTACCAACACAATGTATGTCAAATCTGTACCAGTTCACACTCTCAATACCTGGCAGGGGAGGGCAGTTGGGGGAGACCAAGCTGGCAGGAAAGGGCAGCTGGGGGCAAGATCAGGTCTGCAGGGGAGGGCAGTTGGGGGCGAGATCAGGCTGGCAGGTGAGGGCAATTAGGGGTGAGATCAGGCCGGCAGGGGAGGGCAGTTAGGAACAATCAGAGGTAGTTAGGGGCAATAAGGCCAGCAGGGGAGAGCAGTTAGGGATGAGATCAGGCCAGCAGGGGAGGGCAGTTAGTGGCGATCAGACAGGCAGGCAGAGGCAGTTAGGGGTAATCAGGCAGGCAGGCAGAGGAGTTAGGGGCAATCAGGCAGGTGAGCAGTTAGGGGCCAGTGGTCCCAGATTGCAAGGGATGTCCCCCAAGGGGTCCCCAATTGGAGAGGATGCAGGCTGGGTTGAGGGAACCCCCCACCCATGCACAGATTTCATGCACCAGGCCACTAGTATGTATATAAAAGCCAAGGGACTGGAATGACCGAAACGACCGGTTGCTATGACGCTCATTGTGGCCAGCCAACTGGCCCAATAGGGGGGCAGCTCCTCCCCCAAATCGGCCCTCAACACTCCAATCAGGGGCAGGGCCAGCCAGCCAACCATCTGCGGCCCCTCAGATCGGCTTGGCTGGCCCCACCCAAGATCGGCCTCCCCAGTCTGATCAGGGGTGGGCCAGCCAGCCAACTCTTGCACCCCTCTCCCCCCACCGACCTGGCCCAAGCGGCCCCCATCGGGGGGGCCAGCTGGACCCCATCCATGCATGAATTTGTGCACCTGACCTCTAGTTATTAATAAAATAAACTATTATAACTTTATTATATTCATTATAATTAGCTTGGAAATTTTTACCTTGGAAAAGATTGCATAACCTACTGACAGACAAAATGACATTCCTTCATCTCAACAATATCTAGAACACTCAGATTTCACTCCTACCTGTGACACAATCTGTTAACTTTTCACAGAACTAGGGGGAAAATAATGAACACAAACTGAATGTTTCCTATATGCTAGACATTGTTCTAAGAAGTGTGTAACATAAAATCTGTTTTATAGATGAGAAAACAAGCACATAGAGTTTAAGTAATTTAGCTAGTCAGAAGCAGAGCCAGGATTGGAACCCCACAGAGTCTGGATAAAATGTCCATTTAACCTCTATGTTTTTCAGCTTTCAGTAATCTATAATAATAAAAGTGTAATATGTTAAGTAGACCGAACAGCTGAATGACATTCCAGACGAAGCCAGGGCTGCAAGGGCTGAGGCAGCTGCTGCAGCTGCATGGGCCAAGGCAAGCCGTGCAGCTGCAAGGGCTGAGCCCCTTATACAAATTACATGCATTAGGCATCAGGCCTCTAGTACATCATAAAAGCAAGCTGAAAAAGATTCAAACTGTTTTCAAGTAAATAACTCAACTGTATCCCAGAACAGAGGTCAAGAAAATTCATCCATAATAATAAAAGAGTAATATGCTAATTAGACCAGACAGCCTTCCGGATGAAGCCAGGCTGCGAGGGAAGCCAGGTTCCAGGTGCCTGCCGGCGGCCGGAGGGAAGCCTGGGTCCTGGGTGCCGGAGGCCAGAGTGAAGCCCAGGTCCCGGGTGCCAGAGGAAAACCGGCGCCAGCAGCCGGGGGAAGAAAGGCCTACTCTTGCACGAATTTCATGCATCGGGCCTCTAATAGGTATACTAGAGGCCCAAAGCACAAAATTTGTGCAAGGGGCTCGCCCTTGCAGCCCCAGCCGGCTCTCACAGCCCCACCTTCTGGAAGGTCATCTGGACGGTCACCCAGAATGTTGTCTGGACGGTCGTTCTGCTGTTCGGTCTAATTAGCTTATTAGCTCTTTTATTATCAGGATACTGAACTAGGCATGCAAAACAGTGAGAAAACCTAATTCATATGAAGAGAGTAATCAATTAAATTTAAATTAGATATTAATACATGTTAGAATGAATACAGAAAGGCATTGAAATAGTTATTCTGGCCCTAACCAGTTTGGCTCAGTGGATAGAGCATCGACCTGCAGACTGAAGAGTCCCAGGTTCGATTCTGGTCAAGGGCATGTACCATGGTTGCGGGCACATCCCCAGTAGGGGGCGTGCAGGAGGCAGCTGATCGATGCTTCTCTCTCATCGATGTTTCTAACTCTCTATCCCTCTCCCTTCCTCTCTGTAAAAAATCAACAAAATATATTTTTAAAAAAAGAAAAAGAAAGAAAGAAATAGTTATTCTGCCCTAGCTGCTCTAGCTCAGTTGGTTGGAGTGTTATCCCAGACACCAAAAAGTGGCAGGTTCAATTTGCTGTTACGGTACATACCCAGGTTGTGGGTTCAATCCTTAGAGCACATATAGGAAGCAAACAATTGATGTTTCTCTCTCTCTCATCAATGTTTCTCTCTCCCCCCCCCTCTCTCTCTCTCCCTCTGTCTCTCTAAAGTCAATTTTTAAAAAGTTATTCTAACTGTATTCCATACATCCAAAACACTGAGGACAGAATATACTTCTATAGATAAAAACTACAATGTTTAATGTGAAAAGTAAATTAGATGAAATTAATAGCAAATTGATGCTGCAGAAGAGAAAAAGTGGATCTAAAAAAACTGAAAAGCACATAAGTGAGCTGTGACACAATTTCAAATGGTCTAACATACAAATAATTGAAACACCCAATGAAGGGCAGAAAAATATTTGGAGAAATAATTTACAAACAATGAAAATCACAAACCCACATATGCATGAAGCTCAACAAATCCCAAGAACAACAAATGTGAAGAAAAATTCACCAAGGCACATTATAATTAAACTAGAGGCCCGGTGCACGAAATTCGTGCACTGGCGGGGAGAGGGTCTCTCAGCCTGGCCTGCACCCTCTCCAATCTGGGACTCCTTGGGGGATGTCAGACTGCCGGTTTAGGCCCGATCCTGTACCAGCAGTCGGACATCCCTCTCGCAATTCAGGACCACTGGCTCTTAACCACTCACCTGCCTGCCTGCCTGCCTGATTGCCCCTAACCACTCTGTTTGCCAGCCTGACCACCCCCAACTGCCTCCCCTGCCAGCCTGTTTGTCCCCAACTACCCCGTCACTGGCCTGATTACTCCCAACTGCCCCCCCTCACCAGCCTGATTGGGGTTGGGGGGCCGATATGGGGAGGGGCTATGGTTGGTGGGCTGGGCAGCCACCCCCCAAATGGGTTGGGGGTGGCGATCAGGGCCAGTGGCCTGGGGGAGGAGCCATGGGTGGTTGGCCAGCCAGCCCTGCCCCTGATTGTGGTGGGGGGGGGGCGGCAATCTGGGATCAGGCTGGGCAAGGGGAGAGGCTGCAAGATTGGCTG
>NW_006287911.1:160871-162139 GCF_000327345.1 Myotis davidii | reverse complement strand
CGACAGCTCTGTCACTCAGGTTCACACAGGGAAGGGGTGCATGTGGCAAAAGCAGCTGTATAAATGCGAGTGCAGGGGCAAGTCCTCTGGGGTCACTTGGACAGTTTGTTGATGACGCAGATCAGGGCCACATCCTCATCCTTGAGGCACTGGTTGTCAGCCCGGAGACTGGACAGGCCCTTTAGCTCCTCTTCCAGTTCAGTGGCCTTGCACTCCAGGGCCCTGCACTCAAATCCCTCCAGCTCCAGGATGGCCGGCCTCTCTGCAAAGCGCTCTTGCTTCTGCATGGTGCGCTCCAGCTCTACCGTGGGCTGCGCCAGCCACAGCATGGTCTGGA
Organism: Myotis davidii; assembly: GCF_000327345.1. Taxonomy (NCBI): domain Eukaryota; kingdom Metazoa; phylum Chordata; class Mammalia; order Chiroptera; family Vespertilionidae; genus Myotis; species Myotis davidii. Next base: position 161,802 of record NW_006287911.1, on the reverse strand, counting down.
TCAGGGCCTCACGAAGTCTCTCGTTCTCAATGTGCAGCTTTGCATAGAGCTTCCTGAAGCCCTCTCAGGCTCTTCCAATTTGGGCTGGGGTTCTGGGTTTAGGTCCTGCTGCCTCTGGACGGTAAGTGCTGGATTCTGGGCTGATGTCCGCTGGCTTCACCTTCTCCCCCTTCACAGGCCCTCTCCTCTCATCGCCAACTCTGCAGTGCTCCCTGGAGGCCTGTGGTCCCTGTCCCTGCCCCTCAGGCACCTCTACTCTCTGGGCAGCGCCATCAGAATTCTCAACCCCAGGGACTCAGGGCTGCCAGGAAGGGCCCAGGCTCTGTTCACCCTGCTCTTGATGTGGATGGGAGAGTCTGATCAGGGGAAGGCCTGCAGCGGGGAGGGGCTGCGAGGTTGGCTGCTGGCCCCACCACCTGATCAGGTGTGTGCTGGCTACAGTGGGTGTCATAGCGACTGGCCCAATCCGGGCCATGTTCTGCTCGCTCACCACTCCCCAGTCCCAACACCGCCTCCACTGCCGGGCTAACAGGCCTTTGGGATCACCAGCTCACAGCACCTGCTTTCCCACAGGCCTGTGACTCTCAGGCCTATGGGAAAGCAGGCGTCGGTGACTTCAACTGCATGCATGTGCGCCCGGGTGGTGGCTGATGGAACACACTGCCCGCTTGGGGCCGCTCACACCTGGGCGGGCAGGTCAAGGGCACTGCTGCCACCGCTACTGCCACTGCTGCTGCTGCTGCTGCTGCTGCTGCTGGGGCTTGAGGCACTGACTGAGGCTGCCTGCGACCTACCCACCCTGGGTTGGGTGACACATAGGATGCGCTGGTCGGCCGATCACTGCTGCCACCCCATGTCCCTTCACATAGGGGATACCAGGGCGGGTACTCGATCACTGCGGTCCCACCCGCCAACCCCAGGTCCCCCGAGG
>NW_006287911.1:157064-160532 GCF_000327345.1 Myotis davidii | reverse complement strand
ATTGCCCTTAACCGCTTCTGCCTGACAGACTGATCACCCCCTTACCACTCCCCTGCCAGCCTGATTGACGCCTAACTGCTTCCTGCCAGCCCAGCCACCCATAACTGCCCTCCCTTGCCAACCCGGTCACCCCTAACCGTCCTCCCCTGCAGGCCTGGTTGCCCCCAACTGCCCTGCCCTGCAGACCTGGTCCCTCACTACTGCCCTCCCCTGCTGGCCATCTTGTGGCGGCCATCTTTGACCATATGGGGGTGGCCATCTTGTGTGTTGGAGTGATGGTCAATTTGTGTATTACCTCTTTATTATACAGGGTAACTCAAAATCAGTGAGAAAAGAAATCTTGAAAGCAGCCAGAAGAGCTCTGGCTGGATGGGTCGGTTGGGAGCTTCATCCCACGCACCAAAAAAGGTGTGGTTTGATCCCCACTTGGAAGTATACAGGAGGCAACCAATTGATGTTTCATCTCTCTCACTCTCTCCCTGCTTCTCTCTCTAAAATCAATATACATATCCTCAGGTGAGGATTTAAAAAAAAAAAGCAGCCAAAAGAAAAAAAGATATATACATATTACAAATAGAGTAATTAACATAAAAATGACAACAGACTTTTTTCATTAAAAATAAAGCAAATAAGCCTGGCCAGCGTGGCTCAGTGGTTGAGTGGCAACCTATGAACCAGGATGTCACAGTTTGATTCCAGGTCAGGGCACATGCCTGGGTTACAGGATCAATCCCCAGTAGGGGGAGTGCAGGAGGCAGCCAATCAATGATTCTCTCTCATCATGTTTCTATCTCTCCCCTCCTCCTTTCCTCTGAAATCAATACATATATACTTTTAAAAAAAAAATAAAATAAAGCAAATAAAAAGACAAAGCAACAATATCTTATAGACACATAAGGATAAGACAAAGGCAAACAGTTGCAATTACTCTTACTTAACTTTTGCATTTGGGAGGTAGAACTTTTACAGTTACACATACATGATCTTACTTATTTCCCAAAAATATATTTTTAAATAGGTGTATTAATTCAACTTTATAAACTATTTCTGGGAGAAGTTAGGTAACTTGCCCAGATCACACAAAGCTACTAAATGGTTCCAAATTAGCTCTTCTGAGTCCACAATGAACAACGCCAGAATAGCCATACTTCACGTAATAGGCCAGAGCATAAAATAAACTTGAATGATTTTTTCATCAAATGCACTCTGGAAGAATGGCATTTTTAAAGAATTACTTAAAAATACACAGTCCTCAGGTGGCTAAGATGACTTATTTAACGTTTTAGAAGCATTTAGACTACTCATATGTATACTACTCTAAAGTAGCTTTACTTACATTGGTTGATTATATCAACTCAACCACAATAATTAAAAGTTCACTAATTAAATTCATTTATAATAAATAGTAAACCATTCCATCACATAGTATAAAAAGTTAAGCACTACTCATAAGTTAGTATAAATCGGTAACCACTACTTTCCTTAAAACATATAGTGAAGAAAGAAAGGAATTCTGATATGGGTATAAAGATGGGGAGAAAAAATTATATCCTTTACTGAGTAGTATCCACTCATTAATAAGGACTGGGCTAGACATTTTTCTTTATTTTATTCATCCTCACATAAATATTAAAGACCAGATCGGCTACCATCAGATGAAATCAGGCACGTTCAGGGTGGTATAACCATAGACATAAGAATGGCTACCATCAATAAATCAACAAACAAGTGCGGGCAAGGATTTGGAGAAATGGGAAACCTAGTACACTGCTGGTGGGAATGCAGAGCGATGCTGCCACTGTGAAAAACAGTGTGTAGTTTCCTCAAAAATTAAAAAACAAAACTGCTGTTTGACCCAGTGATTCCACTCCTGGGAATATATCCTAAGAATCCTGAAACACCAATCAGAAAGAATTCATGTACCCCTATGTTCACAGCAGTGTTACTTACAAGAAATAAAAACTGGGAACAGCCCAAGTGCCCATCAGTTGATGAGTGGATAAAAAAGCTGTGGTAGAGAACCAAGATGGCAGCATAGGTAAATGCCTGTACTTGCTGCCTCCCACAACTACATCAAAACTACAACCAAAAGACAAAACGGATATCATCCAGAACCACAGGAAGGCTGGCTGAGTGGAAGTCCGACAACTAGAAGGAAAGAGAAAAGGGCATCTAGACTGGTAGGAGGTACAGAGGTGCAGAAGAGCGGAGGTACGGAGGCAGATGAAACGGGCTGGCAACTGGGTATGCTGTGGTCTTATTCAATTGGAGGGGGAGATACAAGCTCCCAACTGCTCTGAAATCCAGTTCCTTGTGAGACTCTGGGGACCCAGACACATATGGGGAGAAACTGGACTGTCAGGCATCGGGCTGGAACATGAGGGCGGCTTTCTCTCAGAGGTGCTTGCAGCGTTCATTGTTCCTGCAAAAGGCCATAGGACACAGAGACCCAGTGACCTATCGGAGCAGGACTGACGGGCAACCATTGCTGTTTGCACCACCCAGTGATTCCCTGAGACCATGCCCCACCCATTTACAACCCCACCCAACCTGTGTGCATCAGCTTTTGCATATGAATGGCCTGGCCTTCTGCAACCTAATCTAACAAAATGCAGCTAGGTCAAAGAACCCCAGAACTTCCAAAAGAAGGCCTAAGGCTCATCAGCAGCCAGCACTGCTTCACAGCTGCGCCTCATCTGGGCACCTCCAAACCCCAAAGAGGAGGAATCTGCAGATCTCTCTGTAGCTCCTACTGGGTGGCCTCAGGGAGTGGCTGACTTTGCATCTCCTTGGAGATCCAAGAACCAGTGTACCCAGTGGTCAAAGTGAAACCACACCAGATGACAACTCTTCAGATTCGTAAGAGACACACTCAGGGGCAGACTCAGTGAGCACCAAAGCCCCACTGAAGCAAGTCCTGCCCCATAAGGGTCAGGTGACTGGGGAAGCTGAGCCACTAGGCCCTATATGGCACCTACCACACAAGCCACTCTATCAACACAGGGAAGCAGCCAAAATGCGGAGACAAAGAAACATGAAGCAAATGAAAGAAATGGAGGAAAGAAAAATATTGGATGTAGAGTTCAAAACCACGGTTATAAGGTTACTCAAGAATCTTCTAGAAACCTCCAAGAAATTTAGTGAGACCCTCAAGAATATGAAAAAGGACCAATCAGAAATTAAGCATACACTGACTGCAATAAAGAATAATATACAGAGATCCAACAGAAGACTAGAGGATCCCAAGAATCAAGTCAAAGATTTGAAATATGAAGGAGCAAAAAGCACAAAACCTGAAGAGAAAAAAAAAAAGAATCCAAAAATCTGAAGATAGTGTAAGGAGCCTCTGGGATAAACTCAAGCATACCAACATCTGAATTATGGGGGTGCCAAAAGAAGAGAGAGAGCAAGATATTGAACACCTATTTGAAGAAATAATGACAGGGAAGGTCAAGGGGGGGGGGGGAG
>NW_006287911.1:152703-156666 GCF_000327345.1 Myotis davidii | reverse complement strand
AAAAGTGAGGCTCAGGTGGTGGAGGGCAGTGGGGGTGGTGGTGAGGGCGCATGGAGTGGGGGGAACTGGGTGGAGGGGAGCTATGGGGGGAAAAAGAAGAACAACTGAACAATAAAGGTTTATTTTTAAAAATATATAGCAATACTCTTCTAAATATATCTAAAGATTGAATGTAACCTCTATTGAAATCATAAGTGGCTTTTTGCGGAAGTTGAGAAGTTGATCCTAAAAATCATAGTAAAATAAAAGGGACCAAGAATAATCAAAACAATGTTGGAGTAAAAAAATAGATATACCTCTGGTTATAAAGTAAGTATTGGGTGCCCTAACGGGTTTGGCTCAGTGGACAGAGCGTTGGCCTGCAAACTGAAGGGTCCCAGGTTCGATTCCAGTCAAGGGCATGTACCTTAGTTGTGGGCACATCCCAATAGGGAGTGTGCAGGAGGCAGCTGATCAATATTTCTGTCTCATCAATGTTTCTAACTCTCTATCCCTCTCCCTTCCTTTCTGTAAAAAAAATCAATATATTTAAAATATAAGTATTGTAAAATAATGTACAATATTGTGAGTATAGTTAATATTGTACATGTGTGTTTGAAAGTTTCCCAAGGTTAGATCTTAAAAGTTCTAATACACTTATAGAACTTATAGGGGTGCCAGAAGAAGAGAATTGGCACTTTGCAATTATAATATGATGACATGTTAACTAGATTAAGTGTGATGATCATTTTGCAATATTTACTAATAGCAAGTTTCATATTTGACGTTTCTTTTATTATTTCATTTACGTTTCTTTTATTATTTCATTAACTCCTTTACTCTTTTGTAGTTGCCCAAAACCTAGCAAAGCACTCTATATCATTACTTAAGTATTTTTTTCAGGTCCACCATTTTCAGATTTTTAAAGATGAATAATTTTTCTTAAAAGCATTTTACAAGAAATGGCATGTCTAAAATAAGTGGCTTATAGTAATAACCAACTTTCCTCTAGAAGGCTCTAAGAACAACTGATGAAAAAGTACAGATGACCGGAAACCTTTTAGCTACTGATTTAGAACTAGTGACCTGGTGCAAGGATTCGTGCACACTGAAAGGAAATTAATTAGAAGGTGGCTGGTGGGGCAGGACTGGGCGAGATGGGCTGGACACACCCTGGAACTAACCTCCTGTGATCCCTCCCTGGCCGGCCGCACCTGGGGTGGCGCCATGGCTCAAAAGGCATCTGCAGAGTGAGCAGGGTCCCTCTGGCAGGTGGGGTCCCTCGGCCTGGCCTGTGGGGATCGGGCCAAAACCAGCTGTCCAAGAGCCCCCAAGGGGTCTCGGAGTGGGAGAGGGCACTCTGCAAAGTTGCTGTCGTACAGGGTGTGGAACGCAAACACAAGTATACAGTAAACCATACTCAGGGCCAACAGTGCCCCAGCATCAACAGAATCCACTGCCGAAGGTGGAATCACGCAGCCCCATGAGGAATCGGGCTCCCTTCTCTCTGGTTTTTGGGTGCGTCATTTCCTTTGATTAATTCAATTCTTCTTTGTTTTCCCAAAATGTTACTTTTAAATAATTTTCTAATTTACCCTTTTTAAAAATATAGTTAAAAGACTGAGAATAAAGTACAGAATCTAGGCCATCATGAAAATCAGTCAGGGGTTTGTACTCTATTTCTTAAGAATAAATTTTTTCTTGACTATGAAAGGTCATAATAGCTCTGATTCAATTTTATCACCATTAAGGTTCCAATTAAAATTCAAATAATGTTTTTAATTCTTTCATAAATTCTGTGCTTCAAATGCATTTTTTTCATGTAATCTTCCAACAATATCTGAGGTAATATTACTTTAATTTTATATATAGGTGAATTATCTATATAAGTATTAAATAAATAATAGCTGAGATCAGAATCCAGAAACTCTGACGTTCTCCACTATATCTTCCTACTTACTAGCTATTTAATACTCAAGTTTCTTGGGGATTAATTACTCTCTACCACACTGGCTGTTGCAGGGATTAAGTCAAGTAATACATGTAAAATGCTTGGTCCAAAGTCAGCCACATAAAAGTGGCCAACAATATTAGCTATCATTACCAATATATGACAGCTGCTTCTATAAATATGTTCACTCCTTAAAAACTTCTCAAAGATAGTGAAGAAATGAAACCATAACTAAAATGCACTTTTGTGAAAAAGTTTATTTACTTAGTAATTATTAGAATGCTAAAAATCCTGAGAATAATAATACTCACCTGTAAGAATATACTTAAATTCTGAAATCAATCCATAATAATGAGTATTTAAATTGGTTCAAATTTTTTCACTATTCTAAAAATCAGTGCACTGATCCTACAAACTTAGCCACTTAACATTCTCAGAATACTAAGAAATAAAAATGGTGGTTTCAAAGGGTATACATATGTTCATTTTAGATGTTGATGACTTTGACAACTTTATAAACTTTTCTAAATTTTATAAATTTTTAACGGCCCATAAACTAAGAGAATTAACTATTTTAAACATGTTGCAAATGTTTCTTAGTTTGCAATTCCTGTCTTTTGACTCTGTTAATGATGAGTTGTACCATTAGAAATTTAAAGTATTTTATATAGGCAAATTTATCAATCATTGCTGTGACAATTTCTAAGTTTGGTGTAAATGCTAAGCCTGGCCTTCCCTATTCCAACATTTAAATATATCAGCCCTAGTCGGTGTGGTTCAGTGGGCTGAGTGTTGCCCTATGCACCAAAAAGTCACTGAGTCTGATTCCGTTAGTCCACACAGGAGGCAGCAGGCTGATGTTTCTTTGTCTCCCTCTGCCTTCCTCTCTCTCTAAAATCAGTAAGAAAAGCCCTAGTTGTTTTTGCTCAGAGGTTGGAGTGTTGGCCTGTAGACTGCAGGGTCCTGGGTTCAATTTTGGTCAAGGGCATATACCTTGGTTTCAGGCTTGATCCCTGGCCCTTGTCAGGGTGTGTGCGGGAGGGAACCAATTGATGTAACTCTCTCTCACATCCGTTTCTCTTTCGGTGTCTCTTCCCCTCCTTTCCACTCTCTCTAAAAAAGTCAAAGGAACCCTAGCCTGTTTGGCTCAGTGGATAGAGTGTCGGCCCTTGGACTAAAAGGTCCCAGGTTCGATTCCAGTCAAGGGCATGTACCTTGGCTGCAGGTTCCCGGGCCATGGTTGGGGTGCGTGCAGAAAGCAACCAATTGATGTGTCTCTCTCACATCGAAGTTTCTCTCTCTCTCCCTCTCCTTCCACTCTCTCTAAAAATCAATGGAAAAATATCCTTGGGTGAGAATTAAGAACAACAACAAAAACACACACACAAAAAAAACACACACACACAAAACAAGCAAACAAAAAGTCAATGGAAAAATATCTTCAGGTGAGGATTAGTAAAAAACAAAACAAAAAAATCTGTAAGAACATATTTAAAATAAATAATAAAATATGCTTATTTTTCCTTCTAGTTTATACTGAAGAATTAGAACTACTTAGATTTTATTCTGTTATAAGATATAAAGTACTGATTTGTGTGTTTTTATCCAAGTGACATTCTTTCTTCTTGACCTTTATCAAAGTCACCTTTTAATGAAGTACTAGTCACATGAGCTCCTTCTGTAGGAAACAGACTCATCCTTTTTAAATTTAACATCCTTTAAAAAAATGTTTTTATTGATTTCAGAGAGAAGAGAGAGAGAGAAAGAGAGAGAAACATCGATGAGAGAGAACCATTGACTGACTGCCTCCTGCATGCCTACTAGGGATTGAACTGAGACATGTGCCCAGACCGGGAATCAAACAATGACCTCCTGGTTCATAGGTCAACACTCAACTACTGAGCCACACTGGCTGAGGCTTAGTGAGAATGTAAACGTGAAATTCCTGGCATACAGTAGGCACCGGTGTTAACTTTCCTTCTCTCTTTCTCTCGGTCCCCTCACTTCACATCTGCCTTCCTCCTGCCACCATC
>NW_006287911.1:141098-151809 GCF_000327345.1 Myotis davidii | reverse complement strand
GAGGCCTGCAAGGCAGGCGGGGAACGTTGGTTTCCTCCGTCACTGAAGCAAGCAAGCCTCATGTTAGTTTCAAGCTGCCTGGCTGCCGGCCACCATCTTGGCTGTCAGTTAATTTGCATATCTCCCTGATTAGCCAATGGGAAGGGAAGCGGTTGTACGCCAATTACCATGTTTCTCTTTTATTAGTGTAAATATATTTTTTTATTAATTAAAAAAAGGGAGAGGGAGAAAGGGATAGAAACATCAATGGTGTCATTCATTGGCTGCCGCCTGCACACCCCCTACTGGGGATGGAGCCCACACCCTGGACATGTGCCTTGATTGGGAATCAAACAGTGATCTCCTGGTTCATAGGTCAATCACTGAGCACGCCGGCCGGGCTTAATATACTTTTTATTTTTTTTTATTATTTTATTTTTTTAATTTTTTAACATCCTTCTTAAATGTACTATCTTGACTACCAAAAAAATGTACAAATCTTAGAGAAAAACATAAAATTTTAATCACCTTCTTCTCTATGTCTATCTACAGGTCACTTTATTCTGTTAAATGAGGAATGAGGGGTGTATACTTTAAAACTAACATGTTGTTAGGCTCATTGGACATAAGTTTTCTAATAATTAGCTATTATATAAGGGTCATGAAGATTGCTTTCAATAATGAGAAAGATTATAATAACCTCTGCCATAATGCCATAAACATTTTTTCAGTTAATGTTCTGTGTGGATTTTGTTTGTTTTTCATTGTTTTTATATTTTATATAGTGTTGACTTTAGATTCAGAACCACTTTATTTTATTTTATTTGCACAGGTACTAAAGACAACCCAACATTTATTTCTGATGAGACTGCCGACTTTAAGTGTTTTTTATTTTACAATTGTCAACTGAAAGGAAATTGCTCTTAAAAAGCAACTTTGCTCTCCTCATACCTAACATATTCATTAATCATGCACTATATACTATTTACTGAGTATTATATGCCAGGCACTATGCTGAGTCTAGCGACATGAAGATAAAAAGTACACCTCTGCCCTCAGGAAGGTATGAAACTAAAAGTAATTAATTATAATAAAATAAACAAATCACTAGAAGTAAATATGTACAATGCAGAAAAAAACCCTGTACCTACTTGGTAGGGAAGGAAGATTAGAAGTTTTCAGGTGTAAGACTAAAGGGTAGGTATTATGGTACAGTAATATTATTAGCAAAGGCATAGACATCTCAGAAAGTGATTTCTGGTTCAATGTTACTGAAATGGAAAGTACCAGAGAAGGGTAACAAGAAGCTAAAGAGGACAATATGGTAGACAAAGATAAATTTATATTGGGATACTTGGAGTCTGAGGTGTCTGTGGGACACCCCAACATCCATTTACCTTTTTCAATCAACATTGTAAAAGATAAAAAAGTAACCTGGAGATTGGTGATACTATATACAGAAACAGAAGAGGGAAAAACCCCACATTTAGATTGTGTAGACATTTCATTTTGGAAAGAATAGATCTAACAAACGTACTAATCACCTATTTCTCTATTTTCTCCAATGTCTATTTCTATCAACAATAGTGCTTCTAAAAGAAGACACATTAGATAACATATAAACACATATACACACAAATTGTGATGGGAATTAGAATGAAGAAAAAGTGTTTTAACAACAAAAAGCATGCTATCTTTACTAAGACATTGAAAACGTGTAACCCATCATGTTTCAATTTTCACTTTAGCTGCTAGGAAATCTAAGAACCAAATTCAATGCCTACAGCTGTAATCAGCTCATCTATGAAATCTGATAATGTTTCCTTTCTTTAAGTAGTAGGTATTCAGTTGCTTATCACTAACTATGCTAGTTCACATTTTATTCAGCCCTATAAGCCATATAAAACCCTTTAGATGCAATAAAATCATTTAAAAAAACTGTTAATGCAAAGATAACTTGCAGTATTTGAAACAGCTTGTTTTACTAGGCAAATTAATCAGTAACAATGTTTATGAAGATAACTTGTTCAGTAAATCACTTCATCAAAAACAACAAAGATAAAGTATTTCGGAGGTCAAATTAATTTTTCAAATCAAATTTTCAAATGAGTGATATTCAAATTAAAGAACAAATTAAAGAGTATACAAATATTAAATACAAAAGGGTCTAATGTCATGCATATAAAATTACTAATTTTGCATTATCAAATCCTTAAAACATAAAATGCCACATTAGTTTCTTTTTATAGGCAATTTATAGTTTACAATGATGCATGCATTTTCAGATTTCCAGCTATATTGGTCCCAAGTTAATCTATACCATTTTTAAGTTATTTATTTAATGAGCATACAATATTTGCTTCTGTCCTTATATAGTACCACTTATACCTACTGAACATGAGTGTTCATGTTTCTGATTTAAGATATTTTAATATAATTTTCATTGTATTATATTGAAAAATTAATATATTCAGGTTTGAGGTATATCAGATATATTGCTCTAATCAACTGATTAAAAATTTCTTCTCTAGATATAAAAAAGTAAAAAATGGGAACCAAGTTGCTTTCTATGAAGCCAATTTTCAGTCTCATTCACTTAAGAAAAACTCTTATTATCAGCATCTGATATCGAGTGTCTTGAAATCTGTTATGTTTCAGGATTTTGGGGGTTTGTTTGTTTGTTTCAAGCAGGTGTGGACATTAGAGTAATTGTGATAGAGAGCAAACAAACAAAATGCACTGACTTCTCCTACTTAAGAATTTCCAAGCCTTGGTGAGAGGAAAGAAACTCCAGGCAGAGCCAGTGGTATCCAGGAGTTGAGAAAATGGCCTGAGAGTCCAAGAAGACCAAGGTAATTAAGAGATCACAGAACAGAGCATCGAAAAGGAGAAAGCTGCATACAGTGAAAACCCAGGGAACTGGAGAACCCCTTTCCAGTATGATCACAACACCTTGCAAGGAAACTTCCCGAGAGGAGAAAGAACTATGTGAAAGAATTTGAAAGAACAAGTACCAGATTCTTACCTAAGACCAAGAACAGTGCCTGTTCCTAAGAGCTGGGCTATAAAAATTATGCCTCATAATTTACAGAGTATTTTGGTAGAATACATACAAAGGTATTAACACTCATGTAGATAGTAATTAGCCCTAGATGGACCCATTCAACAAATTGTAAAAGAACTGAAATGATCAAACTGTTTCGAGGCAATTTAATAGCACCCCCACCCCCCAAAAAAAAGCTCAAGGCTTAATACAAAATTATTTAATAACTAAGAAGGTAAAATTCACAATATCAAACCATCCAGAGATTACTCAACATACAAAGAAGAAAACAACCCAGGATGAAGAGAATAATCAGCTGATTGAAACTGATGCAGATTTGACAGATGTTTGAATGAGCAGAGAACTATTGTTACTTTAATGGTATTTTGTAGACACAATAATTAATACATATTGACAATACAACTTGCACACATAATTTAACATATACAAAATGAACTAGATGAAAACTATAATGTCTGAGATGAAAAATAAACTGGCTGACTGCATATAGCAAAAGAAAAGAGTACTGAACTTGAAGACATAGAAATAGAAACTATCCAAGATAAAACAAAGAGAATAAAAAAATTAAAAGAATGTCAGTTGTTTTCCTGCTATGAGACTTTCCAATATACTAATAATACTTTCTAATAACCTAATCTAATATTATAGTTACTAAAGCACTCATAAATTTCAAAAAGGGACGGGAGAACTAAGTAGGGGAAAATAGCTAAAATTTTCCCAAACTTTATGAAAACTATAAACCCACAATCTGATAAGCTCAATGAACCCCACGCCAAAAAATATTTTTAAACTATACTCAGCACATATTGCTCAAAACTAGTAATGAAGAGAAAAATCTTAAAGGTAGCCAAAAAATGAAAATGATGTAAACATAAAGTAAGTTAGCAGAGTTCATATCAGAAACAGTACAAGCACAAAGACAGCAGAATAAAATCTTTAAGGGACCAAAGAAAAAAAGCTACCAATCTAGAATAGTAATAAACAAAGCAAATCTTTCAAAAAAAGAAGGCAAAATACATTTCACACCAACAGGATCATAAAGAATCCATCACGAGATCATCATCACAGAACAAAGGTATCCTTCAGAGAGAAACAAAATGATAATGGATGGAAGGAAATGTCTGTCTCTGCAAAGAAATGAAGAATGCAAGAAATAGTGCTATACGGGTAAATATATGCTTTTGTTTTAAAGTCTTTAAAAAAAATAACCATTTACTTAAACAAAATAAAATAGTGTAGGTTTTACAACATGTATAAGAAAATGACCGAAAAGCATAAAAATTGAGGTGAGAAATGGAAGTACACACTTGTAAAGTTCTTATCCTATCTAATAAAGAGGGAATATGCTAATTGACTGCCCTGCCCTCAAAGATGGCAGCATCCACAGCCAATAAGGGAATATGCTAATTTACTGCCCCGCCCTTAAAGATAGCGGCACCCACAGCCAATAAGGAGGGAATATGATAATTGACTGCCATGTCATCAAAGATGGCGGCACCCAGTCCCCTCAGCCCTGTGGGAACAGCAGGGGGGCCCGGCCACTCTGCGTGCCTGCCTCCAGAGACCCCAGGCCTGCCTCCAGAGACCCCAGCCCCCTCCGCCCCCCAGCCCCCCAGGGCCAGCCCGAGGCGCAGGCAAGCCTCAGATGTCAGCTGCACAGACAAGCCTCGGATGATGGCTGCCCAGCTGCCCAGGGTCACCCGAGGCGCAGGTAACCAGGCCCAGCCAAGGCTTACGCTGCCAATAGTGGCAGCAGCAGAGGTGTGCTGGGGTGTCACCTTTCCCCTGATCGCCAGGTTGCCTCCACCCCTGAGGGCTCCCGGACTGTGAGAGGGGGCAGGCTGGGCTGAGGGAAACCCCCTTCCAGTGCATGAATTTTCATGCACTGGGCCGTTAGTACAATATAAAAAGCAGTATAATATCACTTAGTAGTAGACACTGGAAGATTAGAGATGCATATTATAAATCATAAAGCAATCAAAATGATAAAACAAAAGAATATAGCTAATAAGCCCACAAAGGACATAAAAAATGAATCATAATTTACTTAACTAATAAAAAGAAGGCAAAAAAAAGACAGAGAAGGGAAAATGGAAACTGAGAACAGATAAGCCAAATAGAACACAGAGCAAGATCACAGACTCAAACTTAACCAAATCAATATGACATTAAATGTACATTATTCAGATCTCCATAACTAGTTACAGGTCTGAATCAAAACAGATTTACAAATAAGGAGACTGGATCAGTGATCAAAAAGCTTCCAACAGAATAAAGTCCAGAACCAAATAACTTCAATGATTTTTTTTCCCTTTTATTTTATTGATTTTTAGAGAGACAGGAAAGGAGAGAGGGAGGGAGGGAGAACATCAATGTAAGAGTGTATCATCAATCGGCTGCCTCCTGCACGTCCCCTCCTGGGGATCTGGCCTGCAACCCGGACATGTGCCCTTACCAAGAATGGAATCAGCATCTTTTTTGCTTGGGACAATGCCCAACTGGGCCACACTGGCCAGGGCTCACTGGTGAATTTTTAAAAGAATACATACCAGAAAACCAAGATGGCAACATAGGTAAACACCTATACTTGCTGCCTCTCACAACCACATCAAAATGGCAACTATAAGGCAGAACTGTGGGAAAGCTGGCTGAATGGAAGTTCCACAACTAGAGAGGTGAAGAAAGCACACTGAGACTGGTAAGAGGTACAGAGGCCCCGAAACTGATGGCACCTGGATGTGCTGCTCTTTTAATTGGGAGGGAGATACAAGCTCCCGCTTGCTCTGAACTCCAGTTCCAGGCGAGATTCTGGCGGACCCAGACACATAGGGGGAGAAACTGGACTGTCTGGCATTGGGACAGGAACATGAGAGCGGCTTTCTCTAGGAGGTACTTGCAGCGATCACTGTTCCTGCCCGGGGACCTCTCCGGAGCAGGGCTGACTGGCAGCCATTGCTGCCTGCTCCATCCAGGTGATTCCAAGAGACCCCGCCCCAACCCCACCCAAGCTGTGTGCATCAGCTTTTGCATATGAATGGCCTGTCCTTTCTCCACCTAAAACCTGTCAAACTGCAGCTGGGTCAGAGAGCCCCAGAGCTTCCAAAACAGTTTAAAATCCTAATTTCCGGAGGATGAGGCCCAGAAATCAGGATTTTAGAAAGATTCCCAGGTGATTCTAATGTGCAGCCAAGGTTGAGAACCACTGTTCCAAAAGAAGGCCCAAGGCCTGACAGCAGCAGCCTGCCTTGCTTCACAGCTGGGCCTCATCTGGGCACTTCCAAACCCCATACAAAGAGGAGGAATCTGCAGATGTCTCTGTAGCTTCTGTTGGGTGGCCCCAGACAGTGGCTGACCTTGCATCTCCTTGGAGATCCAAGAGCCAGTGTACCCAGTGGTGAGAGTGGGTACCTGGAGGCTTTGAGTCTTTGCCTGATCTAATTAGTCAGAATCAGCATTTAAAACTGTCTTGCACTAGAGACTGGGAAGCGTAGCAGATCTACCTTACACACAGTCACAAACCCAAACAGGCAGGCAAATGAAGAGACAAAAAAACAAAAAGACCCCAAATGTCCTACTCAGTTCAGCTCAGTGGACAGAGCATTGGCTTGTGGACTGAAGGGTCCCGGGTTTGATTCCGGTCAAGGGCACATGCCTGGGTTGCAGGCTCAATCCCACTGTGGGGAGTGCAGAAGGCAGCTGATCAATGATTCTCTGTCATTACTGATGTTTCTATCTCTCTCTCCCTCTTCCTTCCTCTCTGAAAGTAATAAAAATATACTTTAAAAGAAATTTTAAAAAAACAACAATCCCCAAATGAAAAAACAAGAGAATTCTCCAGAAGAAGAGATAACTGAAATGGAGATAAGAAATGTACCAGACATAGCGAGTTCAGAACAATGATGACAAAGACACTCAACAGCATGAGAAAAGACATAGCAACTTTGAAGAATGAAATAGCACTAATAAAGAACACAATGGAAGGAATACACAGCAGATTAGGGGAAGCCAAGGAAAGGATCAGTGAATCAGAAGATATGACAGAAAAAAAATCACGCAATCAGAAAACCAAAAAGAAAAACAATTAAAAAACAGGAGTACAGCTTAAGGGAACTGTGGGACATGAAATGTAACAATATTCACACAATAGATGTACCAGAGGAGAAGAAAGTGAGCAAGGGATAGAGAACATCTGAAAAAATAATGGCAGAAAACTTCCCCAACCTGGTGAAAGAAAAAGTCACACAAGTACGAAGGCACAGAGAGTCTCAAGCAAGAAGAACCCAAACAGGCCCATGCCCAGACACATCTTAATTAAAATGCCAAAAAGTAAAGACCAAGAGAGAATCTTAACCCTTTGCGGTCGTTTGTCTACTCTCAGCCACCAAAGCTTTTTTACCATTCCGGTCGTATGTCTGCTCTCAGCCACCACAGCAAGGAACCGTACGAATCTTAACTCTATTCATTCATGTATCAGTTCATAATTTCTCTGAAAGCTCTTAAGTGTCTAAGCGACCTTGTCACGAACAAAAACATTGCCCCGACAAATCAGAGATATCAAAACTCAATATAAACAAACATGGTCGTTCCACATTCACCATGCAAAACACCATGGCGAGTCAGTCGCCTTTTGAGAGTGAAGAAATCGACAAGCTTCGGAGATACTTCGCAGAATTTCAAATAAAGATTTACAAATTACGTTTAACTGTAATTAGGCATTCTCGCTTGTTAAGATCAGTACGACACCCATGTCCAAATTTAATACGGCCACAAAGGGTTAAAGGCAGCAAGAGAAAAGCAAACTGTTAACTACAAAGGAGTTCCCACATAAGGCTGACACCTGATTTCTCATCAGAAACTCAACAGGCAGAGGATCTGGAATGAAGTACTCTATGTAATAAAAAGCAAGGATCTGAAACCAAGATTACTATATCTAGGCAAGATATCATTCAAAATAGATGGTAAAATAAAGAGCTTCACTGATTTTTTTTTTTTTAAAAAAAGGGTTAAATGAATTTATCACCACCAAACCAGCAGTGCAAGAAATGCTAAAGGGACTGCTGTAATAAGAAGAAAAAATAAGAGAAAGATGGGCATACAAAATTAAAATGGCAATCATTAAGTACCTATCAATAATAACCTTAAGTGGTAATGTAGACTGGTCTAGCTATTATGGAAAACAGTATGGAGTTTCCTCAAAAAATTAAATATGGATCTGCCATTTGACCACGTGATCTCACTTCTAGGATTAAACTCTAAGAAACCCG
The DNA here is from genome assembly GCF_000327345.1 of Myotis davidii. Taxonomy (NCBI): domain Eukaryota; kingdom Metazoa; phylum Chordata; class Mammalia; order Chiroptera; family Vespertilionidae; genus Myotis; species Myotis davidii. Next base: position 143,502 of record NW_006287911.1, on the reverse strand, counting down.
AAACACCAATCAGAAAGAAGGTATGGCCAGCAGGGCGTGGCTCTGGTTGTGCATAAATCTATGAACCAGGAGGTCACAGTTCGATTCCTGGTCAGGCTAGATCCCTGGTGTTGGGCTCCGGTGTGGAGCACAGGAGGCAGCCAATCAATGATTCTCTCTCATCATTGATGTTTCCCTCTCTCTCCCTTTCCTCTCTGAAATCAATAAAAATATATTTTTTTTAAAAAAGGAAGAAAAAGAAAGAAGATATGCATCCCTATGTTCATAGCAGCACAATTTACAATAGCTAAGATCTGTAAACAACCTAAGTGCCCATCAATAGATGGGTGGATAAAAGAGCTTTGGTACATTTATACCATGGAATACTATGCAGCAGTAAAAAAAAAAAAAAAAAATCTCTTACTCTTTGAAACAGCATGGAAGGACCTGGAGAGTATTATGCTAAGCTAGTGGTTTTCAACCTTCTGGCCCTTTACATACAGTTCCTCATGTTGTGACCCAACCATAAAATTATTTTCGTTGCTACTTCATAACTGTAATGTTGCTACTGTTATGAATCAATATAAATATCTGATATACAGGATGGTCTTAGGCGACCCCTGTGAAAGGGTTGTTCAACTGCCAAAGCGGTCGCGACCCACAGGTTAAGAACCGCTGTCTAAGCAAAATATGCCAATCAGTGAAAGACAAGTATCACATGATCTCATTCATATGTAGAATCTAATGAACAAAATAAAGTGATGAACAAAATAGATTCAAAGACACAGAAGCATAGAACAGACTGTGGAATCTCAGAGGAAAGGCGGGGGGGCGGGGGGGGAGGGAGTGATCAAAGAACTTGTATGCATACATGCATGATTCATGGACACAGACAATAGAGTGGTGGAAACCTGGGGTTGGGGAGGAGTGGGAGGGGTGGAGGGCAGAGGGTTAGAAGTAGTCAATGGGGGAGGGAAAAGGAGACATGTAATATTTTCAACAATAAAGATTTAATTTAAAAAAAAAACACTTATAATATTGTAAGGTTAACATTACCTGGTATCAAACAAAACAAAACAAAATCACAGGAAAATTACAGACTAGTATTTCTCAAGAATATAAACACATAAACAATAAACAAAATTTTAGCATATCAAATCCAACAATATATAACAATACACACAGGACCACTGAGCTTACTCCCAAGATTGCAGAGTTGAGTAAACATTTGAAAGTCAATGCTATAATACATCATATCAACAAATGAAAAAAGAAAAAAAAACATCTTTCCATCTTAACAAAAGAAGAAAAGTATTTGACAAATTTAACATCCATTCCTGATGAAAAGTTTCAGCAAACTAGGAATGGAATGAAATGTTTTCAACATGATAAAGGCTATCTATGAAAAACCTATAGTTATATTGTATGGTAAAAAATTGATTGCTTAACCAAGATAAAAAAAACAAGACAAGGGAAACCAAGATGGCAGCATAGGTAAACACGGGAGATTGCTGCCTAGCACAACCACTTAAAAAATACAACTAAACGACGGAACGGACGTCATCCAGAACCACAAGGAAGGCTGGCGGAGTGGAAATTCTACAACTAGAAGGAAAGAGAAAATCATACTGAGACTCAGAGGAGGTGCAGTGCAGAAGTAAAATACAAGGGTACAGAGGTGCATGCGGAGAGGGCTGGCGGCTGAGGACATGATTATCTTTTTCAATCGGGAGGGAGTCTCAGGCTCTGAGTTCCAGTTCCAGGCGAGTCTCTGGGGACCCAGACTCATACGAGAGAAGCGGGACTGTCTGGCATCGGTCAGAACTCAAGGGCAGCTTTCTCTTGGAGACACTCGCAGCAATCGCCGGCGCCTCTGAGGGCAGGACTGAGAGCAGCCATACTGCTCGCTCCACCCGCCCTGATGATCCCATGGGACCCCGCCTCGCCCAAGCCTTACACGGAGGCTTTTGCATATGAAAGGCCCAGCCCTTTGTAATCTGAAAATTACTTAAACTGCAGCTGCTCCACGGCCCCAGGGCAACTTGAATTGCTTTACACCTGGTTTCTGCTGCGTAGCCTCAGGCAGAGGCTAGATTAGCATCTCCTTAGATCGAAGAGCCAGTGTACCCAGTGGTCAGAGTGGGACCATCCAATTATAACTCCACAGATCCATAAAGGACACACTCAGGGGGCAGACTCAGTGAGCAACAAAGCCCCACTGAAGCAAGTCTTGCCCCATAAGGGTGTCTTCAGCACAGAAGTTCTCCCACCGTAGATACAGCTGATTCTCACACCCAAATGGCCTGGAGGTCAAATCCTCCCAGTGTTACCTACAACAATCAAGCCTTAACTACAAGAAGACTGTGCACAAAGCCCACAGGGGGGTATACCAAGACTGTCTACTTCAGGTAATTGGGGAGGCTGC
>NW_006287911.1:134095-140903 GCF_000327345.1 Myotis davidii | reverse complement strand
AAGAACTTCACTGATAAGAAAAGCTAAAGGAGTTCATCACCACCAAACCAGTATTATATGAAATGCTGAAAGGTATCCTTTAAGAAGAGGAAGAAGAAGAAAAAGGTAAAGACACAAATTATGAACAACAAATACACATCTATCCAGGAGTGAATCTAAAAATCAAGTGAATAAATAATATGATGAACAGAATGAACTGGTGATTATAATAGAATCAGAGACATAGAAAGGGAGTGGACTATTCTTGGGGGGGGAAAGGGTGTGGGGGATGCACAAAGAGACTGGACAAAAATCGTACACCTATGGATGAGGAACAAATTATGAACAACAAATACACATCTATCCAGGAGTGAATCTAAAAATCAAGTGAATAAATAATATGATGAACAGAATGAACTGGTGATTATAATAGAATCAGAGACATAGAAAGGGAGTGGACTATTCTTGGGGGGGGAAAGGGTGTGGGGGATGCACAAAGAGACTGGACAAAAATCGTACACCTATGGATGAGGACAGTGGGTGGGGAGTGAGGGAGGAGAGTGGGGTGGGAACTGGGTGGAGGGGAGTTATCGCAGAAAAAAGAGGAACAAATATAATAATATGAATAAAGATTTAATTTAAAAAACAAAAACAAGACAAGGATATCCACTCTCACCATTTCTATTTTACACTTTACTAGAGCTTCTAGTGAGTTTAAAAGGCAATAAAAATAAAGGAAAGGAAGATTAAAAAGAAAGAAGCAAAACAGTCTTTATTCACAGATGAGACTGTCTATGTAAAAAATCCAATGGAATCTACAAAAAGCTAATAGATCTAATGATTTAATAAAGTTTTTAAAATACAAGGTTCATGGGTATAGGATATGAAAAAAAATTAACTTTTCCAGCAGTCATAATTGGTGATAGTAAAACCAGCACTGTAATCTAATATTGTGTGTATAATGTGGGATAAAAAAAATATACAGATCATGTATCACAGAAATATACACTTGAAACCTACATAATCTTATTAACCAATGTTACCCCAATAAATTTAATTTTTTTAAAAAGATACAAGGCTTAATATACAAAAAGCAATTGTATTTCCTTACACTAGCAACAATCAGACACAAATATAAAGATTCATCATTTACAAGAGCATCAAAAGTAGAAAATAGCCCTAGCTGGTATGGCACAGTGGATAGAGCGTAGGCCTGCAGACTGAAGGCTCCCAGGTTCGATTCCAGTCAAAGGCATGTACCTTGGTTGGGGGCACAACCCCAGTAAGGGGTGTGCAGGAAGCAGCTGATTGATGTTTCTCTCTCATCGATGTTTCTAACTCTCTATCCCTCTCCCTTCCTCTCTGTGAAAAATCAATAAAATATATATTAAAAAAAATTTTTTAAGTAGAAAATATTTAGGAATAAGTAACAAAAAGACCTGTACATTAAAAACTACAAAACACTAATAGAGAAATTAAAGAAGCCCTATATAAATGGAGAAACATACCTTGTTCATTAGTCAGAGATTTCAATATTAACTTTTCCCAAATTGACCTATAGATTCACCATAATCCCAATCAAAATCCCCGCAAGAAAATTTATCTTATTTTAGAAATTGACAAGCTACATCTTAAAATTCATATGGGAATGTAAATGACATGGCATACTGCCCACCCCTAAAAAAAAACCTTTGAAAAGGAAGAGCAAAGTTGAAGGAACAACACTACCTGATTTCAAGCTTTACTATCAAGTCACAATAAATTTAAAAAATCATTGTGGTACTAGTAATAACACAGACAAATAGATCACAGGAACAAAATAAGAGTCCAAAAATGATCCACACATACAAGTCAACTGAGTTTTGGAAAAACTACAAAGGCAATTCAATGGTAAGACAGGACAGTCTTTTTCAACAAATGGTGCTGGAACAAATAGGATATCCATGTGCAAAAAAATAAACTTCAATCCATATCTCAAACCATATTTACAAAGTTAACTAAAGAAGGATCATAGACCAAAATATAAATCATAAAATTATAAATCTGCTAAAAGAAATCATAAAAGAAAATTTTTGTGACCTTGGGTTAGATAAAGATTTTAGATACAACACCAAAAGTATGAACCATAAAAGAAAAGTTTGATTATATGGAATTAAAAGTAAGAATTCCTCCTCCTTCAAAGAAAATGTTAGGAAAATTAAAAGACAATTCAAAGCTGGGGAAAAATATCTGATAAAATACTTTTATCCAGAATACAAAGAATTTTCACACCTGAATAAGGAAACAAACAATTTAAAAATAGGTAAAAGATTTGAGCAGACACTTCACCAAAGAAATTATACAGTGATAAAAAAAGGCATGAAAGCTCAATGTTATTAGATATCAGGGAAATATGAATTATAACCACTACACAGTTCTTATTAGTGGCTGAAATTAAGAAGACTGGCAACAAGAAGTGGGGTTAGTGCATTTGTAGTGACAATGGTACTCTCCATACACTGCTGCTGCTAATGATTAAGGGCTAGCTAGCTAGCTTAGTTAGGCAGAAGACAGGAAGAGGGAGTCCAGTGAGGATAGAGGCATTTCTGGCCTGAGCAATTAAAAGCAGCCCTGACCTGAGCAGCTGGGAGAGCCATAAGGGAGATTAAAAGCAACTCCAACCTGAACAGATAAGATGAATATGTGAAGAGCAGAAATAGCTCCAAGACTTTGAAACTAATACTATGTAACAAAATGACCAATGAGTAAAGCACAGGGGTCCTAAATTGAGGAAGGGTCCAATTAGAAAGGGTCAGGTTCAGACAAAGAACTACAGCCTTTATAAAGCCAGAGACAAAGAGATTTACAGATTTTTAGATTTAGATTTTTCCCACTAGAGAGAGCAGGCTTTTCCCATTTGGGGGCCCTTTCTCAGGGCGTCCCCTTTGGGGACACCCCTGCCCAGATGGAGTTTGTATATGCTTCCAATAAACTTCTACATTTTTATTTTTAAAATCTGTTAGTTCTCGAATTCATTCTTCAACTTTGTTGGACAAGGACCCACGAGAAGAAGTCGGCACCCAAACCGCATGTTTCAATGAAAATGTAAAATGGTAAAAAACAGTATGGCAGTTTCTTTAAAAAGTTAAGCAAACAACTGCCACATGATTTCAGCCATTCCATTCCTAGGTATTATCTAAGAGAAAAGAAAACGTGCTATACAGGTATACCTCATAGGCGCTTTATTTGCAATAGTTGAAGCTGAAAACCCACATGTCCACCAACAGGTGAATGGGTAATCAAGTTGTAGCATATTCATATAATGGACTACTACTCAGCAATAAAAGCTATGTGCTACTGACATACTTGACAACAATATTGATGAATTTCAAAAGAATAAGGCTGAATAAAAGAAATCACACAAAAATAAATATTGTGTAAACACACACACACACACACACACACACACACAAAATGCAAACTACTCTAGAGTGACAGCAGGTCAGTGACAGACCAGGGAAGAGAGTATGTGCAAGTAGGGATGGAAGTAAGGGATTCCAAAGGGGTAAAAGTAAACTTTAGGGAGTTATTATTCTAATTGTCTGGATATGTTCCTAATCTTAATTGTCATGATGGCCTCACAAAGTATATATATATATGCCAAATGCCAAAAATTATTCAATTATATGCTTTAAAAATATGTGCAATTTATTGTATGTCAATTATACCTCAATAAAGCTATTAGAAAGAATGATCCAACAATGATCAATACAGTGGGGCCTTGACTTACGAGTGTCCCGACTAACAAGTTTTTTGAGATACCAGCTGTCTCTCGGTGGATTTTTTGCATTGAGTTGACAGAGTAATTTGAGTTAATGAGCTCCTTACCGAGCTCGGTCTTGGAAGGAATTAAACTCGTAAGTCAAGGCCCCACTGTATATCTATTAGCTAAATAAGAACTCATCTTTTTTCTTTTTAAATCTAGAAGGCTGAACTGTTACCTTGCCATAGATGATGAAAAGTAACATTTAGTCACTATATGCCAGGCATTAGTTAGCCACTTTACATGTGCTAACTTAGGGTCATTATCTTAAAGCTATCAATTATATATATATAAAAAGAGGCGGAGGGGAGATAAGAGGAAACTTTTGTAACTAGAAAAGGTTTTATTTCTTTAAAAAATAATAGCCGAAACCGGTTTGGCTCAGTGGATAGAGCGTCAGCCTGCGGACTGAAATGAGGGTCCCGGGTTCGATTCTGGTCGGGGGCATCCCTAGTGGGGGGTGTGCAAGGGGCAGCTGACCGATGTTTCTAAATCTCTATTCCTCTCTGTAAAAAATCAGTAAAATGTATTTAAAAAAAATAACTCTTAACTTCCAGTTCCTACATATCAAATATATAGCAGTATTTTCAGAATCAAGTTCTATAAATTCAGCTGGAATTGTCCTATAGTGGGAACACATGCCTGCAAAAAGTTTACACTGGATGTTTGAATATGTTATATATTTGGATCCACTGAATTGTATAAGTACCCTAAATAAATGGCAATTCAATCTAAGGGTTAAGAATACAGTTCTGATGGAACCAAATCAAAAGCAAAATCCTGTGTAACTGGCAATACGCAATTACTTTATGTGACTCTTGTACCTGTTTCCAAAAAAGGGTCTGAAGTGTCTCTCCTATACTAGTACACTATACTTTGACAAGGTTTCCAAACCTCAGCACCACTGACATCTAAAGCTAGAATACTGTTGTGAGAGATTATCCTGTGCATTGTAAGATTTTTTTCCCCAACATTCCTGTTTCATGTTAAGATTTTTCTCCCCCCAGCATGCCTGCCACCTACTAGATGCTGGAAGCACCTCTCCCAAGTTTTGACAAGCAAAAATGTTTCCAAACATGAACCTCCTCAAAGCCTAGGGCAGGGAATGTGAAATCACAATGTTTTCTATTTTAAGATTCTTAAGGATATTTTAAATGTTTTTATACAGTATATGCTCTATTTTTTTTTTTAAAAAAAAAAGCCCATAAGTTACTAAAAGGTAACAGGATTTTTTTAAAAAAATTGTTTTGCTTTCAAACCGAGGAAACCAGGCCATACCAAATATGAAATATGCGTGACCTCTTAATTTAGACCTTGTCTCCGCTCTCATGGAAGAAATTTCACTGTCAAAAAAGTATATATGAGCCATTCCTTCACTGTAAAATTAAAGAACTATGGCTTAATTTAGGAAATGTCAATACTCCACTGGAATTCAACTTTATAGCTCTGCCATTACTCAACCTGCAATTTATCCCAAGTCGGTGTCAAATTCCATGAAGTCTTCATTATCTGTGATACATCTCCCACACGCACACATTCTTTTCCTCACTCTCTCAGCCAAATGTTTTCTTCAACGAGTTAATTCTCAAGTAGAGTGAATATCATAAATTAAAGGATTACAATCTCAACTACATTTAGAAAATTTATATTTTCTTGAAAACTGGGCTTCTTTTTATACCACTAAACTGTATTTAATTGTTTTTTTTCTATTCCACAGGAATAAGTACAACTTACTTGTGATAAGGATTTGCTGTCATAAATGTAGGAAAAGTATAAAAAACATATTGGAGATATGAAATCCTGGCTCCATTTCTGGCTCCGCCCTCTAGTACCTGGATGACCGCTTAACATTCCCAAACGTCAGCTCTCTCATTAGTAAAAAAAAAAAAAAATGGAGGATAATATCTACCTGTAGGGTTATTGTGAGGATTAATTATAATTTATGTAAAATGATTTTGAAAACAGCAAAGCACTAGACAAATGTTAGGCGTTACTGGTGGTATCCTGGTGGTGTGATGGGATGTGGTATGTATGGTATGGTAGAGAAACAGGCACCTCAAATAAGGGACTTATATCACTGAATAAAGTCATTAGGAAGAAAGTTTGAGATAAATTCTAAGCTAAAATTCATTCAGGCATTTGGGTTCAAAACTCCATTCTGACATTAACTCTGTATTAACTCAGGCAAACTAACTTTCCTTTTCACCTCCTATTTCATCAAAAAGATCCAAGTATGGAACCAGATATTCCATAAATATTATTACAGCCCTATGAGTCTACGAAATGACCCAGTATCCAAGATCCCTTTAACACTATGTCCAAAATGCAGAGCACTCTTTGGCTTGCCAGCAAAACAGAAGTAGAGGGAAACAGAAGACAATAAATTTTTAATTAAGTAAAAGTAGAATTCTATGTAATTCTCTAGAGGCAAAGGAAGCTGTAAACTACCTTGTTTGCTCTAATTAATAGTGGTTCTCCCTACATGACAGTAGTGACGAACAAGGTGCATTAACCCAGGGCGGGGCTCCTTCCCACAAGCTTTTTTGGGAACCACCCACTTCCCAAAGAAGGTATCACTGCTTCCTCCGGGCCCTCAAGAGACAAGGAACTTGAAAAATACAGGTCTATGCTGTCCGAGGGAGGATTATTTTCACTTGGGCACGGATGACGGTAGTCATCTCTCTGGCAAACACATCCTATAAACACCATTATCCCCAGCACCACGTCTACCGAAATCCTGAAAAAGATCTGTTTTTAGATAACGCTAGGTTTAAAAAAAAATGACTCCGGATTATTCACTCAAAATTAGTGGTGATTAGTGGTTGACAAGTGCAAGTTTTCTCTTCCCCAAATTAACCGCCCTCCCGCTTCCCCCCAGAGGCGCCGCCTCCCCCTCCGCTCCCGCAGCCCCGCTCCGCGCCGGGACCGGGGAGTCCCCGGGGCCCCGGGAGGCAGGCCGGCCACCCAGGCCTCCGGCGCCGCCGCCCCCGCTCCTCACCGATGACGCAGCGCAGGTGCTTGAGTCGG
>NW_006287911.1:130302-133883 GCF_000327345.1 Myotis davidii | reverse complement strand
GGCTCCCGGCGTCAGCAACCCCGCTCCCCTCTCCCGGAGGCCCCCTTAAGGTTAAAGCGTCTCTAGCAGCCCGGATCCTGCAGGAGCCGAGTGGAGACGGAGGGCAGGGGATTTCACGACTCTGCCGTCAGTAGAGTAGGGTCCCCGTGGCAACCGCCTTCTGACGTCGACGTCAAAATTTCTTGACGTCATGCCAGCGTGAGATCATCCCTCCCCCTTGGTTTCGCGTGTAAGCAGTCAAGGGAGGAGCCCAGGAAAGTCAGAGAAGGTAATTACTGCGTGCGTTATTTTAAGCAAACTCCCAGAAGAGCATCGTATATTTTTTGTTTATAAAGGTCCTTCATCTCTACTGTGTGCTATGTCATAGTAACCTAAGAAAATAGCTCCAAAATATCAAAGCAGAAGTGCAGTATATTTTAGGTGCCAATTCTGAAGGTATCGGTTGTAACACCCCTTCATGTACTAAGTTGAAATTTGTTTAACGGATTTTTGTTTTGCAAAGCGATAATTAACAATTTACTGTAGTTTAAAGATTTGTAGGGTTCTAGTACATCCTCTTGATTAAAATTATCTTGTACAAATAAATGAGTTATGCCGTGCCAGAAAAATTACAGGGAAAACACATAGGGAGAACTTTAGGGTGAATTTTCCTAATATGTAAAGAGTACACAAATCCAGGAGGAAATTAAGGCACAGGTAGAAAAATTAGTAGAGAACATGGAAAAAAATCACGTAACTAAAACGTGAAAAATATTCACACTCATTAGTAATTTCAAAAATCAGATTAAAATAAATTTTAAAACAATTTTTAAAGTTTTATTAAGGTGCAATTGATATACAATAAACTACACATTTTCAACGTGTACAGTTTGGTAAGTTCAACGTTTGCATACAACCATAAAAACATCACCACGATGAAAATAGTGAACAAACTATGCATCACCCCCGCAAAATTTCCTTTTGCCCCTTAGTTATTCCTTCCTCCCATTCCCACACCCCTGGTCTCCAGACAACCACTGAGCTTTCTTTCACTTAGAGTTTGCATTTGTTAGAGTTTTATATAAATGTAAGCATAGAGTATACTCTTTTTGGAGGGGTCGGGGCGGGGGGAATCAGGCTCCTTTTACTCAACATATATGTTTTATTTAACGACAATGTAATGTTTTATCAGTGAAATTAGTAAAGATTTTTAAATTAGCCATCTTACTGATGGTAAGTATGACACCAGACACTCCTATTGCTTGCGGGGAAGAAGCATTAATTACTACAAACTTACCGGCAATTAAAATTTGGGGTTATGGCCCTGGCCAGGTGGCTCAGTTGGTTGGAACATCATTCCAATATGCCAATGTTTTGGATTCCATCCCTGATCAGGGCACATACAAGTGTCACTCAATAAATGCGTGAATGGGTGGAAAAGCAAATCAATGTTGCTTGCACTCTCTCTCTTTCTCTTTCTTCCCTTTCCTCTCTGTCTCTAAAAAAATTTGTCTTTATATATTATGACACAAAATATTTATATACCTTGATTTATTAGTTCCACTTTTAGAACTCTATTCTAAAAAAATTGAAATGGGAAAATTATTTATGTAGCAATATTAAAGCATAATTAATAACACTGAAAGACTGGAAACAATACGAATGTTGATCAAAAAGGAGGTGATTATTCAAAAGGTGGAATGTTACGCAGCCATGAAAATTATTAATGTGAAACTTTTTAATAACACGGAAAATACTCAAGACAATGTTAAGTGAACTTAAAAGCAGATACCCAAACTGAAAGTCTGTATGTTATCAAAGCTGGGAAATATTATGCATATAAATTATAGTTAGAAAAAATATTTTAAAATACTCTAAAATTGTGATTATATTTGCAAAGTATAATTGCAGGTGATTTTCATTTTCTTCTTTACAGTTGCTTAGTTTCTTTTATTTATTTATTTATTTATAAAAAGCATAAATGACTTTTAGAATTTAAAAAAACAGTTTTTAAAGAAAATTAAAAATTCTAATGCACCAATTTTAAACTCACAAAATAAATTAAGATATATAGAAATAGAAACTCCTTAAAACAAGGGCTTTATTAAAAATTTATCTTTATGTCCTATAGCACAGAATAAGTATTTTTTTATATTTAGATTGTTATGCTTACATTATAAAATGTGTTGTTTGATAATAGAAGAGTCATTCTGACTATCATTTATTTGATTTTAGACACTTGTGTCCCTGCTTATAACCCAAGTCTCTTTTCTGAGGTATTAATTGGACCTCGCCATTTAGAGATTCCACAAACTACTCAAATGTAATATATATATACATAAAACTGTACTTGCAGTCTTTGTCCTGCCTCTTCTCAAATCTTATCTTTCTTCTTCACCAAATATCTTCATCAATAATACCATTTATCAATCCAGTTTTTCAATCCAGAAATTGGTATCATCTTAAGGCTTCTTCTCTCATGTCCAGTCAGTTACCAACACCTGATGATTCTACTTTCTAAACATTTCTTGATTCGGTCCTCTTCTCTCCATTTTCACAACCTTTATTCAGGTTCATGTGTGCTAGAAATGGCAGTGACTTACTCCCCACCCCGACAGCGTAGCAGGATTTGAGCACCCAGTCCTTTCTGAGGAAATTTTAAGAATTGAAAACACACAAACACAAACCATGCTCCGCGGTCCAAGTTAGACTTCAGCATTCTAGCACCCTGGGCAAAGCAAGTGTGTTGGTAATGGGACACATAACCAGGTCAGTCCAATGACATTCCTGCAAGTATTTTTTCCAAGATGATGGCTTGGAATTGCTAGGAACAAACATGTGAAAGGAATTGCTGAGGATTAAACAACAATCCAAGAACAGAGGGGATAGTTAGAAAGGAATAGAGTGCGTCTTGATAACATTCTTTGGGCATTTGGAGCCAACTTGCCTAAGTACAATGATCTTTTCTATTTCACAGGCCAATAAAGTCCTTATTTTGCTCAAGCCAGTTTCAGTCCTTTGCAATAGAAAAAAATCCTGATTTACACATTTTAAAGTTATTCTCCTAGGCTGAGTAGGGATTACAAATTTTAAAAAGCAAGCAAAAACAAAATTGCTTGTAAATAATATTGCAGTACTCTTCTGAAGTCCTCCAGCAGTACTTCCTTTTGTCTTTACCATGACATTCACCACACTCTGTTGTAGTCATTCTATGCTTCACTTCCATTATATTGGACTGTAATCTCTCCTTAAGACAGGGTTTTGGGTATGGCTGGTGTGGCTCAGTGGTTGAGCGTCGACCTATGAATCAAGAGGTCACAGTGTGATTCCAGTTGGTCGGGGCACATGCCTGGGTTTTGGGCTGGATCCCCAGTGTGAGACATGCAGGAGGCCACTGATCAGTGATTCTCTCTTATCATTGATATTAATATCTCTCTCTCCCTTTCCCATCCTCTGTGAAATCAATAGAAATATATTTTTTTAAAAGGGGAGGTTTTGGCAAAAAAAATTTTTGTATAAATAAATAAGGGCAAGCCACTTGGGCCCCCTCCCTGTTGCAGGGAATCTGCAACAAACTTTGCTCCCACTTAAAAAAAAAAAAA
>NW_006287911.1:124614-130172 GCF_000327345.1 Myotis davidii | reverse complement strand
CCCTCCTTCCCCCTCTCTCTTTCTGTCTTCCTCTCTATATATCTGTATCTGCTTCTCTCTTTCTCTGCCCTCCCAATAGTACCAGGCACGTGGTAGACATTTTCATGGAAAGCATGAGTAAATACTAGACACTCAATAAATGCTTACTGAGTTTATGCAAATATAATAAAGTTGCTATTTTTTTGCTGTCAATTCCGGAACAGTAATCTGCCTGTCGGGGGACACCAGAAATGCAGAGAGGATGATGGCAGGAGGACAAAGACGGGAGCAGACCAAAATGTAAGTAAAGCCAATCTTTTACTTCACAGGCTTTGATTCACTGGGAAACATGTTTCATGCTTTTCTTAAGGTTTGAAGTGGAATTTTTTTTAAAAAAATACGTTGATCTATTTAAATGTTGGGTGTTAAATTGATATTAGGATCTTAAAATATCAGAATGTTGTATATGGTTGAGAAAAGAATAAGGATATAAAGAATAAGATAAAAGGAAAAGAAAAAGAATGTTAGTCTTTATTAAACATTTCCATGATTTATCTGTGAAAATGAGCATAAGTTGTGGTCACCAGAGACAAACAGAAAGATAAACTTGGAGGCTAAAGTTGGGGCAATTTATTGTGTCCTAAATCTATTAGGGCAAATTATTTCCATATGCTATTTATGTGTTTTCTTTCATACATTTTTTCTGTTTGCTATATCATAACCCAGCTTTTTAGCTGCAAAAAACTTGACAACAAAAAGACTTTTAAGCAGGACTTTGTTTTCTATAAAATTAATCTTGGTTTTCTTTCTATTACTTATATTCTTTTTTAAATCCTCTTTTCCTCATTTGTACCCCGTGTAAACATGGATATGTTGTCACTTTTTCATCTGCAAAGAAAAAATTGATATCCTATCACATTGATGGAGTCAGCCAAAGAATCTGCAGTAACTGAAAAATATCAGTGAAATTCTGCATGCTACAAATTAAAATTGTTCTTGGAAAACCTCCTCCATAAAATAATTTCATTAGGAGTGAGCCTGCTTGTTTGTGAAGTTGTTTCCTCCAGCATTCTCACTCATAGTGTTGTGGATAGGTACTAGGCTCTCCCTTGGGATCAGGAGAAAAAGCATTTCTGGTTACATGCATGGGAGATTGTGGTCTTGTGGCAGGATTTATTCGGGAAATCTGCCCCAGCCCCTTGGGTTTCCAGTGTCCCAGCTCTTTCTGTCCCACCATGGGAAAAAGTCCAGCCATGTCTTCAGGACCAAAATAAAAGCCAGTTTCCAGAATTTGTGCTTCGTCTTACTCCTTGGCAGTCTGCAGTCTTCTGCAGGCCCCAGATGGCCACTAGACCTGCATAGCCATGTTTTCCTGGGTGAGTGCAGACCAGAGGGGCAGGGGGTGAGGGGTGGGGAGGGCGGGAGAGACGAGGACAGGGGTTAACCAGGAGCTTTTTCTAAATAACCAATCAACTTTCCAAGTTTTCATAGGCTTCTGATGGAGTCCACCCTCTAGCCAAAGATCTTTTTCTCAGGTTAGACTGACAGGCCTCTATGCCCAATTCCCCCTTAATCTAGTCCAGAGGTGGGAAAAGGGAAGGGTGTTAATCCTTGGCCAGGCAATGCTGGAATCCCCTGGAATGTGTGTGAAACTGTAGCTTCCTGGAGAAGCAAAACAGGTTCAATGTTCCCAGCTGACCATGCTTAACAATGTCTGGCTTCCCTTGTTCTCTTCCTATTAATAACTAGCTAACTACGGTAACAATAGTACTAGCCCTTTCCAAAATATTTGATCAGCAAAGAAAAATTTAAAAATATAGCAAAGAAGGGAACTGGAATACTTTTGCCCAAATTAGGTCTAAAAACAATACTTTGCTTAATTATAGCTTGTTTCAATGACAATATTATAATTTTTTTAGGTTTACAAAAATCTATTTAGTTCCTTCATGCATGGCTTACATGTTTTTATCATCAAGGTTACAGGGTTTGTTTTGAGGAAGCATTATGATATATTGGAAAAATAATGAATTATTCAAGGGATTTGGGTTCTAATTCCTTACAGTATCAGTTTTCTCATTAGTAAAATCAAGATAGGGTTTTGTGAAATTTAGAAATTAATACTGTGTTTTCAATTATGATTTTTTAAAAAAATATATTTTATTGATTTTTTACAGAGAGGAAGGGAGAGGGATAGAGAGTTAAAAACATCAATGAGAGAGAAACATCGACCAACTGCCTCCTGCACCCCCCTCCTGGGGATGTGCCCACAACCAAGGTACATCCCCTTGACCAGAATTGAACCTGGGACCAGTCCGCAGGCTGACACTCTATCCACTGAGCCAAACCAGCCAGGGCTTTGTGCTGTGTTTTTTTTTTTTTAATTGGGTGTGATATTTCAGCTGCAGAGGCCTCCCCATGAGGAGCAAGGGGTCCTAGCCCCACACCAAATCCACGGACCAGGATTCCAGAGCTGGGAAGAGAAGTCCCCGTAACTTCGGGCTGTAAAAACCAGTGGGAATTGTGGCTGAGTGACACGGAGACTGCTGGAGATCCAGGTGTTCCTCTTAAAAGGCTAGCCCACAAACTTAATCAGATTCAATCCCTCTGAGCTCCAGTGCCAGGTGGCTTTGGGTTGCCAGATTGTTTTGGGGAGCCCAGGGACATATGGGGAGGAACTGGATTGTCTGGCATCACAGCAGGTACTCTGGGGTGGCTTTCTCCAAGACGGGGGTCCCCTCAGGGGTCATTATGCCTGTGCTGGGACCTCCCCCAACTCAGGGCTGACTGGCAGCCATATCTGAGTTTTCATCAGCCCGGCTCACACTGTTTTCTCTGCCCTGGTGATTCCCTGAGATCCCACCCCATCCAATTTTCAGCCCCACCCAAGCTGTTTGCAGCAGCTTTTCCATATAAATGGCCTTTCATTGCTCAGGCTTCACACTTTGCTAAAAATCTCTCAAACAAGCAGCAGTTGGTGTCAGTGTGCCCCATATCTCTCAATAAGAGGCTCAAGACCCAAAACTATCACCAGCCTGCTTTGTTTCACAACTGGGTCTTGCCTGGGCACTTCACAAGCCCAATACAGGTAGCAGCCATCTGCAGACCTTTCTGTAGCTCCTGCTGGGTGGCCCCAGGCAGTGGCTGACTTTGTACTTCCCAAGAGGCACCAGAGCCAATGCACCCCATGGACAGCTTCAGACCACAACAGATTACATCTCTACACATCCACAAGCGACACACTCAAGGGGCAGACTCAGGAGCAACAAAGCCACACTCTGTTGCAAGTCCTGCTCCATAACGGTGTCTCCTACACAGCTCTTCCACTATAGTCACAGCTGGTCCTCACAGCCAATTAGCTTGGTGGTTAATTCCTCTCAGTGACACCAAGAGCAATCAAGACTCAACTACAACAAGGCTGTGCACACAAGCCATACAAGGGCATACCTAGAATGCCTGCCTCAGGTGAGTGGGGTGGCTGAGCCATTGGGCCCTACAGGACACATATTACACAAGACCACTCTGCCAAAACAGGAGACATTGCAGCTCTACCTAATACATAGAAACAAACACCGGGAACAGCCAAAATGCAGAGACAAAGAAATATGTCACAAGTGAAAGAACCTTAGAAATCTCCAGACCAGAAAAAGAACTAAATGAAATGGAAGCAAGCAAACTACTAGATACAGAGTTCAAATAAGTGGTTATAAGGATGCTCAAGGATCTTAACATATTGTTTGTGGGTAGTTTTTATCGCGCGCTAACAGGTGGCGCGGGCCATTTTTGCTAATTTTTTTCGCAAATGGCAACATTCAGGAAAATTACGATAACTTTAGTTTATGTATTTATACGTTACCCGCATTCTACCGCTAGTCTATAAAAAACGTATTAATACGTGTCCCGCGCTATACTACCAGTCAACGTAAAATGTATAAGTAAAACGTATAAATACGTTTCCCGCATACAATGTGTTAATGAGAGCTTCAAGGGACTTAGTGAGAATTTCAAGGATCTTAGTGAGAATGTCAAAGACATGAAAAGAGACCAGTCAGAAATTAAGTATATACTAAAGAATAATTACAGGGATTCAACAGTAGAGTAAGGATGCTGAGAATCAAATCAGTGATTTGGAAAATGAGGAAGCTGAAAACATCTAATCAGAAGAGAAAAAAGAAAAATATATATGAACATAGTGTGAGGAGCCAATGGGAAAACTTTAAGAATAGCCAAATTCTCATTGTGGTGTGTCAGAAGGAGAAGAGAAAGAGTAAGATATTGAAAACCCATTTGAAGAAAGTATAACAGAAAACTTCCCCTATCTGGTGAAAGAAATAGACTTACAAGTCCAGGAAGTGCAGAGAGTCCCAAACAAGAGGAATCCAAAGAATCCCACACAAAGACACATCATAAGTAAAATGCCAAGGGTTAAAAACAAAGAGAGAATCTTTTTTTTTTTAACTCTTTTTTTTTTTAATATATTTTATTGATTTTTTACAGAGAGGAACGGAGAGAGATAGTTAGAAACATCAATGAGAGAGAAACATCGATCAGCTGCCTCCTGCACACCTCCCACTGGGGATGTGCTCGCAACCCAGGTACATGCCCTTGACCGGAATCGAACCCGGGACCTTTCAGTCCGCAGGCCAACGCTCTATCCACTGAGCCAAACCGGTTTCGGCCAAAGAGAGAATCTTAAAAGCAGCAAAAGAAAAGCAGTTAGTTACCTATAAGGAAGTGTCCATATGACTTCCAGCTGGTTTCTCAACAGAAAGTTTGCAGGCCAGAAGGCAGTGGCAAGAACTATTCAAAGTGATGAATAGCAAGGACCTACAACCAAGAATACTCTGCCCAGCAACACTATCATTTAGAATTGAAGGTCAGATAAAGATCCTCACAGACAAAAAGCTAAAGGAGCTCATCATCACCAAACCATATTACGTGAAATGTTGAACAGTATTGTTTAAGAAGAAGGAGGAGGAGGAGACGAAAGATAAAAATATGAACATTAAAATGGTAATAAATACATATATATATCAACAATTGCATCTATAAATCAAAATAAATGAACAAGAAATCTAATGAACAAAATAAATTGGTGAGTAAAATAGAATCAGAGGCATGGAAACATGGAACAGACTGACAAATTTTAGAGGGAAGGAGGAGTGAGCGGTCAGGAAGAGATTAGCCAATGAACTTACATGTATGTACCAGTATGTGTTACCTTTGGACACAGACAAAGGGTGGTGAAGGCCTGGGGTGAGGCAGGAATCAGATAGAGGGAGGCAATGGGGAAGGGGGGAAAGGAGGACTCTGTAATACCCTCAACAATAAAGATCTTTTTTTAAAGGAAATAACCCCAAATGAAAGAAAAGATCAAAATTAGATGGATGTAAGTATTTTATGAGACATGGAGTTCAGAGTAATGGCTGTAAGGATGTTCAAGGAACATAGTGATCACTAAAATAAACTTGACGGGAACTGCAAGCAACATAGTGGGATGTATATCACCTATGAAAAAGGGCACAGAAATTATGAATAAAAACCAGTTGTTTGCCCTGACCGGTTTGGCTGAGCGGAAAGAG
>NW_006287911.1:114970-124584 GCF_000327345.1 Myotis davidii | reverse complement strand
TTCGATTTCGATTCTGGTCAAGGGCATGTACCTTGGTTGTGGGAGCATCCCCAATAGGGAGTGTGCAGGAGGAAGCTGATAGATGTTTCTCTCTCATCGATGTTTCTGGCTCTCTATCCCTCTCCCTTCCTCTCTGTAAGGGATCAATAAAATATATTTTAAAAAAGCAAAATTAAAAAAACAACCAGTTGTTAATGAAGAATTCTATATAAACATCATGAATACACTGGATGGAATTAAAAGCAGGCTTGAGAAACAGAGAATCGAATCAGTAATTTGAAAGACATAGTAGGAAGAAAATACTCAGAGCAGCAAAAAGAAAAGAACTTGAGGAAAGTGTATGGAAATGTTGAGACAACGTGAAAAGGAACAACATCTGCATCATAGGGATAACACATGGAGAAGAAAGTGAGCAAGGACTAGCAAGGAATCCAGAAATCATGGCATTTCCTATACCAAAAATGAACTCTCAGAAAGAGAAATTTTTTTAAAATACCATTTACAGTTGCAATAACAACAAAAATAACAATAATAAGATTCCTAGGAATAAACTTAGTGAAGGAGGTAAAAGACCTGTACTCAAAAACTATAGAATATTGAACAGAGAAATAGAGGAAGATGCAAACAAGTGGAAGCATATATCATTTGGGATTGGAAGAATTAACATCATTAAAATGTCCATACTACCCACAGCAATCTATAGATTCAATTCAACCCCTGTGAAAATACCATCGGCATATTTCACAGATCTAGATCAAATCTTCCAAAAATTTACATGGAACCAAAAAGGAGCCTGAATAGCCACAACAATTTTGAGAAAGAAGAACAAAGTCGGACAGATCACAATACTGGATATCAAACTATACTACAAAGCCATTGTAATCAAAATAGCCTGGTATTGGCACAAGAACCGGCATATAGATCAATGGAACAGGACAGAGACTCCAGAAATTAAGTCACGATCATGGTCAATTAATATTTGACAAAAGAGGCAAGAGCATACAATGGAGTAAAGACAGTCTCTTCAATAAATGGTGTTGGGAAAATTGGACAGGTACATGCAAAAAAATGAAACTAGATCACAAACTTACACCATACACAAGAATAAGCTCAAAGTGTATAAAAGACTTAAATGTAATTTGCAAAGCCATAAAAATCCTAGAAGAAAACATAAGCAGCAAAATTTCACTCATCTCATGTAACAATTTTCCCCAATACATGTCCTAGGGCAAGAGAAACAAAGGAAAAACTGAGCAAAAGGAACTACATCAAACTAAAAAGCTTCTGCACAGCAAAAAAATAAAATAATATAAAAAAATAATAACAAAATGAAAAGGGAATCCACTGTATGGGAGAACTTATTCATCAATGATACATCTGATAAGGGGTTAATTTCCAAAATATATAAAGAACTCATACAATTCAATAAAATGAAGGCAAACAATCCAATTAAAATATTGGCAATGGACCTGAATAGACACTTCTCCAAAGAGGACATACAGATGGCTAAGAGATATATGATAAAATGCTGAATGTTAATAATCATCAGAGATGCAATTTAAAACTACAATGAGATGTGACCTCACACCTACCAGAATGGCTACTATCATTCAAGCAACAAACAACAAGTGCTGGTGAGGATGTGGGGAAAAGGGAACCCCAGTATACTGCTGGTGGGAATGCAGACTGGTACTGCCACTGTGAAAAAGAATATCAAATTTATTCACACACACACAAAAAATGAAACTGCCGAAACACCGATCAGAAAGAATATATGCACCCCTATGTTCATAGCAGCATTATTTAGAACTAGAGGCTTGGTGTATGAAATTCCTGCACTTGAGGGGTCCCTCAGCCCAGCCTGTGCCCTCTCGCAGTCTGGGAGCCCTCAGGGGATGTCTGACTGATGGCTTAGGCCTGGCAGTTAGACATCTTTAGCGCTGCTGTGGAGGTGGGAGAGGCTCCCGCCACTGCTGCTACGCTCACCATGCAGCTGTGAGCCTGGCTTCTGGCTGAGTGGTACTCCCCCTGTGGGAGTGCACTGACCACCAGGGGGCAGCTCCTGTGTTGAGTGTCTGCGCCCTGCTGGTCAGTGAGCATCATAGAGACAGGTCATTCTGCCATTCAGTCAATTTGCATATTAGCCTTTTATTATATAGGATTATTATATAGGATAGCTAAGATCTGGAAACAGCTCAAGTGCCCATTAGTAGATGAGTGGATAAAAAAGCTCTAGTACATTTGCACAGTAGAATACTATGCAATTGTAAAAAAAGAAGGATCTCTTACCCTTTGCAACAGCATGGATGGTCTGCAGATTTTCATGCTAAATGAAGTAAGCCAGTCAGAGAAAGACAAATATCACATGATCTCACTTATTTTTGGAATCTAATGAACAAAATAAAAGGACGGAGAAAATAGGTCCAGAAACATGGAAGCAGGGAACAGACTTACAGATTTTAGACAGAAGGGCTGTGGGTAGGAAGAAATTAACCAAAGAACTTAGATGCATATATGCATAGCCCATGGACACGGGCTATAATGTAATGCCGGCCTTGGGGTGGGGTGGAAGCTGGGTGGATGCGGGCAAAGGGGGAAAAATGGGAGACATCTCTAATATTCTCAACAATAAAAATAAATTTTAAAAAATAAATTAAGCCATGAAAACACAGGGATGAAACTTAAATGCATAGTACTAAATGAAATAAATCAGTCTGAAAAAACTACATTCTGTATGATTCTAATGATAGGACATTCTGGAAAAGGCAATTTTATAGCAACCAAAAAAAAGAGTAAAATCAATGTTTGACAGGGGCTTGGTGGCAGGAAGAGAGAGTTGGAAAGGTGAAGCACAGTGGATTTTTTAGGGTAATAAAATCTATATACTACTATATAAAAGCCTCTGCCAGTGCCAGCCCCCCTCACACACGCAGCTAGTGCCGTAGCCACCACTGGCACCCGTAGCTGGTGCCGGCCCCAGTCGCCAGCAGGTGCGAGTGGCGGCTGCTGGCCCCAATTGCCCCTCAGGGCTTCTCTACCTCCCCCTGCTCCTGAGGGGCGATCAGAGCCGGCAGCCACCTCTAGCACCCAATGCCAGTGCTGGCCCTGCTCACACCCGCTGCTGGTGCCGGCTCCAATTGCTCTGCGTCATCAGCGGGTGCGAGCAAGACCACTGCTGTCAGTGTGTGGGAGCGGTGGAGGTGGGAGCAGGGCTGCCAGCAGACTGGATGAGGGGCCAGGTGGGGGTGGGGGTGGAGGATGGACTGAGACCCGTCCCTTGCTCACTGCAGCCTCGCGGCCCACATTTCCTTTCAAGGTGCACAAGTTTGTGCACTGGGCCCCTAGTATATAATGAGTGTAAAACTTCTTAAGTGAAATACTGTTTTTAAGGAGAGTTGTTGAAGCAAAGGCTGCTGATATTAGCATAAGGATATGAATTGGATTCAAAGAGAAGGGAGAGAAGTAAACTATGTCCTATATCCTTTCTCTCATGCCCCTAATTTAATGCATTACTAAGTTTTGTTGATTGTGCCTCCCAACTATTTCAAATTTATCCATTTCTTCTTTTCATATAAATTTTTAATTTTTTCATTATGGTTGACATATAATGTTATTTTAGTTTCACATGTGCAACATAGTGATTAGATATCTATATAATTTACAAAGCAATAACCCTGATAAATCTAGTAACCATCTGACACCATACATAGCCATTACAATGCTATTACCTATATTCCCTATGCTGTACCTTACATCCCCAAAACTGTTCTATAAATATCAATCTGTAATTCTTAATCCTTTTACCTTTTCACTCATCCCCTCAACCCCCTCCCATCTGGCAACTGTCAAAATGTTCTCTGTATCTATGAGTCTGTTTCTGTTTTGCTTGTTCATTTATATTGTTTTATAGTTTCCACATAAAAGTGAAATCATCTGGAATTTTTCTTTTTCTGTCTGACATATTTTACTCAGCACAATGCCCTGTATGTTCATCCATATAGTCACAGATGCAGGATTTCATTCTTTTCTATAGTTGCACTACTTCTTTATTCATTCAACCTAAGTGTTGGTGGACACAGGTTGCTTCCATATCTTGGCTAATGTAAATAATGGTGCATATGTCTTGGATTTAGTGTTTTGGGTTTCATCAGATAAATACCCAGAAGTGAAATTTCTGG
Organism: Myotis davidii; assembly: GCF_000327345.1. Lineage (NCBI taxonomy): Eukaryota > Metazoa > Chordata > Mammalia > Chiroptera > Vespertilionidae > Myotis > Myotis davidii. Next base: position 120,406 of record NW_006287911.1, on the reverse strand, counting down.
ATCCTTCTCTATCTCTTGCAACAGCCTTTGTTTTAAAGTCTATTTTGTCCAGTGTAAGTATTGCTACTTTAGCTCTTTTTTGTTTTCGTTTTCATGAAATAATCCTTTCCCACCCTTTACTTTCAGCCCATGTGCGTTTTGATCTGAAGTGAGTCCCTTGCAGACAGCATATGTGATGGTCTCGTTTTGTTAACCATTCAGCCACCCTGTGTATGTCTTTTTACTGGAGCATTTAATCCATTTGCATGTAAAGTAATTGTTGGATATGTATTTATTGCCATTTTATTATTCTCATATGTATGTATGTATGTATGTATTTATTTATCTATCTCTTCCTCCTCTTCCATTTCCTCCTCCTCCTTCCTTTAACATTTCTTATAATACTGTTTTGGTGGTGATGAACTCCTTTAACTTTTTCTTATCTGGGAAGCTTTTATTTTTTTAAATATATTTTTATTGACTTCAGAAAAGAAGAGAGAGGGAGAGATAGACTAAAACATCATTGATGAGAGAGAATAATTGATCACCTGCATCCTGCATGCCCCCTGACTGGGAAATGAGCCCACAACCTGGGCTGTGCCCTGACCTGGAATGAAACCTCTGGTTCATAGGTCAGTGCTCAACCTCTGAGCCACACCGGCCGGGCTCTCTGGGAAGCTTTTTGTCTGACCTTCATTTCTAAATTATAGCTTTTCTGGGTAGAGAAATCTTGGTTGTAGGACCTTGCTTTTCATCACTTTGAATATTTCATGCCAATCCCTTTGGCCTGCTAATTTTCTTTTGAGTAATTAGCTGACATTCGTGTGGGAGTTCCCTTGTAGGTAACTGTTTTTCTCTTGCTATTTTAAAGATTCTCTTTTTGTCTTACACCCTTTTGCATTTTAATTATGTGTTTGTTGTGGGTCTCTTTGGGTTCATTTTGTTTGGGACTATCTGCGCTTCCTGGCCTTGTATTTCTATTTCCTTCACCAGGTTAGGTAAGTTTTCTGTCATTATTTTTTCGAATAGGTTTTCAATTCCTTGATTTTTCTCTTCTCTTTCTATTACCTCTGTGATGTGAATGTTGGTAAGTTTGAAGTCTTCTCAGAGGATCCCCATTTTTTTGCCTTTCTTTTTTCTTTTTGCTTTTTTGATTGGATGTTTTCTGCTTCCTTATCTTCCTAATCATTGATTTGATTCTCTGCTTCATCTACACTACTGTTAATTCCCTATAATATATTCTTCATTTCAGTTGTTATACTCTTTATTTTTGACTGGTTTTTTATTATATTTTCTATCTCCATTGTTATGTTTCCTATCTCTTTGTTGAAGTTCCCACTGTGATAATCTGTTCTTCTCCTAAGTTCCTTTAGCATTCTTATAACTTGTATTTTGAACTCTGCATCTAGTAGATTTCTTGCTTGTCTTTGATTAGTTCTTTTTCTGGAGTTCTGTTCTTTCATTTGGGATATGTTTCTTTGTCTCCTCATTGTGGCTGTCTCCGTGTTTCTTTCTATGCATTAGATAGAGCTGCTATATCTCCCAGTCTTGGTAGAGTGATCTTACAGTACGTGTCCTGTCTAGCCCAATGGCACAGCCCCCCTGATCACTCAGTCTGGGTGCTCCAAGTGTGTGGGTAGTCAGGTCTCTCTGTATTACACTCTCATAACACTAGCAGAGAGCATACCTCAATTTGTACAGTTAATTATTTAATATTTATCTCTCCACTTTTCTGTAAGCTGTATGCAAGCATAAGCTGTGCTCGTTTTATTCATCAATGAATGTCTTGAAACCAGCACAGAACCTGACATATAATATACATTCAATAAATAGTTAATATATAAATGAATATGAAGGGATTTTTGATAAGAATAGACAAGAAATTATGATTGGAGATTTTAGAATATTTTATTCATTGCTTCCATTAAACAGACACATTTTAAAGAAAAAAATTAGCTGGCTGTTTTAATCAGAACTCTTTCAGCGGAAAGTAATGACCAACCAATTAAAGCAGCTTCAATAAAAAGGAATTTATCAGTTCATGTAACTGAAATTCTAAGGATTAACATTGAACACATAAAAGGTGTTCCAAAAAAATGTATACACCCTTTGTTTTTGTTTGTTTTTTGTTAATCCTCACTTGAGTATATTTTTTCCATTGATTTTTAGAGAAAGTGGAAGGGAGAGGGAGAGACAGAGAGAGAAACATTGATGTGAGATACATTGGCTGGTTGCCTCCCACATGTGCCCAGACTGGCCAGGGATCAAGCTTGCAACCAAAGTATGTGCCCTTGACTGGAATCAAATGCGAGACCCTCAGTCCGCAGGCCGACTCTCTAACCACTGAGCAATTGGCTAGAACTATACACTTTGAATAATTATAAAGTATTTATCAAAATACATTTCATTTTCAAAATTTAATAGAATCTACAGACATTGTGTGTATACAGGTTTTTGGGGGGGGACAGCCTGTATGAAGCCAAGAGCTTAAATAATATCATCAGAATCTTTGTTTAGCTTTGCTTTTCCTCTATGTTGGCTCCCCTTACATCCACTAGCATATGGATGGAGAAATGGCCCTAGCAAACTGAAACTCACAGGCTTCATAGAACTTTTAATTTCAAAAGATGAGAACTTCCTAATAGCACCAATAAAAGTCTGGTAAAGCCCACCATGGTCTACAGATTGGTCCACATGTCCATCCCTGAATCAGGAAAAGATAATATTCTCATTAGTCACCTGAACCAAATAGGCTGAATGGAGCAGAGGGGTTTCTCTACAGAAAAGTCAGGAAGTTATTACTTCACATAGGGGATAGGTACTGGGGAGGCCAAAACAAAAGATACCCACTCTACTAACTCTACAGAAAAATTATCTGAAGAGGAACCATACGAATTAAAAATCAAACTGCATACACAGTATTTAACCTTGAGAAAAATATTAGAGAAAAGGAAATTTCTCTACTTAAAAAAATTAGATAATGACTACAGAAAAGCCTATGATAATTTAACCTGAGATAGTAGAATAATAATAATAAAATAACTATTGTAACAAATGTTATAAAATTTATGGTTAAATTAACTAATTTCTGCAAGTAGGTAGTTAATGCAAAGATGGATCCTGTACCAGTGAACAGGCTATTTCAATTACCTTAATGTTGTTTCATCTTTAAAAAATTGAAGTCATATCTTATATAATTGGAATAGTTATAAATTGGTCTCATTAGTTGTTCTGTAAGTCTCGATAAAATTCCTTTGGTTTGAGTAGTTAAAATGTTTAACATGATTTTGAGTACTAGTTATTAGTTGCAGCCTCTAGCAGTGGTTCTCAACCTTCCTAATGCCGCGACCCTTTAATACAGTTCCTCATGTTGTGGTGACCCCCAACCATAAAATTATTTTCCAATAATTATTCATTGCTACTTCCTAACTGTAATTTTGCTACTGTTACGAATCGTAATGTAAATATCTGATATGCTATATGTGTTTTCCGATGGTCGTGACCCACACAGGTTGAGAACTGCTGCAAGGTCTTCTGACTTTTGTTTTTTCAGGTACAGCACTGAGCCAATCAGAAATGACAAACTTTGTTGATTTTACAGCTGATGTCTCAGCTCCACCTAGTGGTGGATTTTAAGTTTCTTCCCTCAGAGACAAGATTTGCTGATTAAAAAACAATGGAGCCCAAGGAATATACGTAACGAGTATGAGAGTAAAACATGGACTTCTAGCTGCTTCCCTATATCTACTTTATTCCCAATAATGATGAAATTGAAAATTATATAAATGGAAGTTTTAATATTTTCTTCCTGCACCAGATATACTCCCTGGATTACATATGTTCCACTTTGGAGATCACTGACCTAGAGAAGACCAATCTTCACACATATGCCCCAAAAGATACATACAATAATATTCACTATTTTTAATAATGAAAAAGGAAACAATATACATGTCTATTAACAGGTTAATGAGTCAAATTTTTAATATTCATTAAATGGAGTATCTGTACTCAATGGAATACCTTAGAGCAGGGGTGGGCAATCTTTTTGTGAGTGCATGCCAAAACCAGCAAAATCCCTGACTCAAAATTCTTCTGCGTGCCAACCCTAATTTTTTGAGAACATGTTATGCCTACTTTATATCTGTTAAGGTGTATGTATGTGAAGAACTTTGAAGAAATAATAAAATTCATTCAAGCGACAAAAACACAGTATATGATGATGAAACTTTATGACTCTGTTTGATATTAACAGTGGGACTTTTGCTGCTGAGAGAAACATAGAAATTTATTCCCCTTTCATTAGTACCGGTGGGCAAAGTGAGAGAGAAGGTTTCATTTTTATAGAGTGAAATTTTGAATAAGTAGGTGAGGCGGTTGTCTTGTCAACGAAAACCCGTTGTGTCTAAGGCTGAAACCAAAACACTGATCGGATCTAGGAAGGCAGGGAGAGTTAAGGCAGAGGCGTAGAAATTGCTCTTCCCCTCTGTCGTCAATCCATGTCTATGGTCTTTAAGATAACTTGTTATGTAAAATTATTTATTTATCTAAGATGCACCTACACTGAATTTATCTGAAAAATAAGAGTCGATATTAAAAAAATTGTAAGTGGAAGATTATAAGAGAGGGTTTCAAGTGCCAGTAAAAGTTACTAACATGCCATGTTTGGCACGCGTGCCAGGGGTTGCCCACCCTTGCCTTGGAGCATATTGAAATAATTGGATTTATCACAATGGATAAATCTTAAAAACATTGTTAAGGGAAAAAGGAAGCTGTAGCATGATATGTATGTATGAGACCACTTTAAAATATGAGCCTTTTAAAACATTTTGAAGCAATCCTACATATTACTTAGGCACACAAACATACAGCAGTAGTATGCACACATGCAAGGCAATCACAAACGCCAAAGTCTTCTCAGGTTACTCTGGAAAGAATTGGGATTGAGGAGGGATCTGGAGCAAGTGTAGTAAAATGCTAAGACTTGACAAAATTTAAAGGTGGGTACTATGTTAGATATATAATATTCTGAGTGCTTTTTATGTGTTAAATTATTATGTGGTATTAAAATATTTAATAAAACAGATTAGAAAAAGTTACCCCAAAGAAGATATGGGAGGGAAACTAAAAGGAAAAAGTTCAAATTATTTTATGTCTACTTTGTACCAGAGCAAACCCAGTAGGAAATAGAGTGGCGTAGGATTATCTGCAAGAATACCAAAAGGACCACGAATTATGATAGTCGGACCATTGGAGTGTAAGGAGCAAGAATTATGATAGGCAGGTCATTGGAGCTAAAATTTTAAAAAATAAGGGAGAGTGACCTTAGGGCCGTGGTCAGCAAACTGCGGCTCACGAGCCACATGCGGCTCTTTGGCCCCTTGAGTGTGGCTCTTCCTAAGCCTTAGGGAGTACCCTAATTAAGTTAATAGCAATGTACCTACCTATGTAGTTTAA
>NW_006287911.1:110402-114918 GCF_000327345.1 Myotis davidii | reverse complement strand
CACCAGCTGAGCCCTTTCGCCAACTCGGGGTGGGTGCTATTAGTTTCAGCTGCTCACTCCATTTGCTCCGGGACACGACCTGGGACGCGTCTGCCTATATCGCCGCCATCTTCTTCCAACTCTCAGACCCATTTCCATCCATGTTGTTTCAAATGGCGCTATTCCGTCCTTTCTTATGGCTGCGTAGTATTCCATTGTTTACTAGTATATGTACCACACTGTGTGCCCACCACCCAAAGTCAAATCTTCTCAGGTCAACATATATTAGACTCCCCTTTTCACCCACCCCCTTCCCTCTGACAACCACCACACTGCTATTTGTGTTCATGAGTTTCAGAATTTATATCCCATATGTGAGTGAAATCATGTGGTTCTTAGCTTTTTATAACTGACATTTCACTTAGCATAATGTTTTCAAGGTCCATCCATGTTGTTTCAAATGGCGCTATTCCGTCCTTTCTTATGGCTGCGTAGTATTCCATTGTTTACTAGTATATGTACCACACCTTTATCCAGTCCTCGATAGATCACTTTGGTTGTCCATGCCTTTTGGAGGCCCCCTTGTCTCCCCACCCACTTCCCTCTGGCAACCACCACACTGCTATTTGTGTTCATGAGTTTCAGAATTTATATCCCATATGTGAGTGAAATCATGTGGTTCTTAGCTTTTTATAACTGACATTTCACTTAGCATAATGTTTTCAAGGTCCATCCATGTTGTTTCAAATGGCGCTATTCCGTCCTTTCTTATGGCTGCGTAGTATTCCATTGTTTACTAGTATATGTACCACACCTTTATCCAGTCCTCGATAGATCACTTTGGTTGTTTCCATGCCTTGGCCACTGTGAATAATGCTACAGTGAACATAGGGGTGCATATATCTTTGCAAATACAACCCACAAGCAATTAGGGAAATGGAAATCAAGACTACAATGAGATACTGCCTCACACTTGCTAGAGTGGCCATTATCAACAAGATAAGCAACAACAAGTGTCGGAGAGGTTATGGAACAAAGGAACCCCTCAGCCTGGCTGATGCGGCTCAGTGGTTGAGCATCAACCTATGAACCAAGCAGGTCACGGTTCCATTCCTGGTCGGGGCACATGCGTGAGTTGCATGCTCGATCTCCAGTGTGGGCCATGCAGAAAGCAGCCAATTAGTGATTCTCTCTCATCACTGATGTTTCCATCTCTCTCTCCCTTCCTTTCTGAAATCAATAAAAAAATACATATTTTTAAAAGGGAACCCTCATTTACTGCTAGTGGAACGTAGACTGGTACAACCACTATAGAAAGCAGTCTGGCGATTCCTCAAAAAATTAAGAATAGAGTCTCCATCCAACCCAGCAATTCCTCTCCTGGGTATACCCAAAAAACTCTAAACTCCCTTTAAGCAAAACACTGTCATGCAACTCTAATTGCATTATCTCCTATTATCTGTCTACCTTACACACAAATATAATGATGGCAAGAATTATAGAGCTGTAAGAAAAGTTAAAGATAATATAATGCAACATTCTCATTTTACAACTGACCAGAGATGAAGTGGTTTGCCAGATTTAATTGGCTTGCTGCTAACAGAACCAGGATGCCTCACATTCAGGTTCCTTCTGTATTTCTTTGAAAAGCAGCAGCATATAAAACACCTCCTAAAGATGTACTGTATGATGAGATGCCTTAGTCTCCTCATCTGCAAAATGGGAGGCATAATCATATCTACTTCAAGGAGTAGTTGTGAGCATTAACTGAACGAATGTACTTACAGCACATAACAATGCGTGGCACATAGAGAGTGACCAGAAATCTAAGCTGTTGTTACTATTTTGCAGACACTCTGCTAGCTGCTGATAGAACAGCCATTAACAGAGGTTGGGGTTTTACCCACAGCTGTTGCTCTTTGGTCTGGAGTTTATGAAACCAAACAAAAACAAAATCCACAGTTGAGATAATGTTTACAAATTTGGATATTTCACATAATATCTAAATTTCCAGTTTCTCTTGAAAATTGGAAGGTGTGACATCGAAGCCAGAATTCTGAGGTAGTAACAACAGGCTGGAGCTACAAGCAGTTGCTCCCTTTAGTTCGCGCTACTCATATAATGTATGTGCATGTGCTCACACTCTTCCAGGTTCCATGTTTTTAAAAATGTACTTCTTTTAAAAAATATTTATGTCTTATAATCCTCGCCCAAGGATACGTTTTTATTGGTTTTTAGAGGGAGAGGACAGGGCGCTTTTTGGAGCCCAAGACTAGGTTCCAACCAACAGAACCACCTGGCCAGGCTCCCGTTTCCATCTTTTAAGGTCACCTGCCTGGCTACTGATTCCTTTGAAATTGTATCTGCTAAACATTACACAATACAGTGTGACAAAAACAATTACAAAGTTGCAAAGTACAGAAGTAGCCTGAAAGAACACGAGTGTGTGCTGTAGGGTGGAGGTGCTCCTGGTGATGTATGTTGTCAAGAAAGCGGCTTTGGCCCCAGCTGGTTTGGCTCAGTGGATAGAGCATTGGCCTGAGGACTAAAAGGTCTTGGGTTCAATTTCGGTCAAGGGCACATGCCTGGGTTGCGGGCTTGATCCCCAGTAGCGGGTGTGCAGGAGGCAGCCGATCAATGATTCTTTCTCATCATTGATGTTTCCATCTCTCTCTCCCTCTCTGGAATCAATAAAAATATATTTTTTAAAAAGAAAGTGGCTTTGAAAAAGAAAAGGAGTAGAAGAGGGTTACAGAGAGAATAAGATGTGCAAAGACATTGAAATGGGAAAGTTTGTGTGTTTAGCAACTGAGGGGTTTAGTTATGAAGAACATAGTAAGAAGAGAAGTAGACTGACACTAGATAATAAAAGCCTCTTAGTTTGCATTTTACCCTGTAGGAGATGGATAGCTCTTGAAATGTTTTCTGTCACTAAATCTAAATCTAACTTTAATGCAATTATCGCTGGATACCCTTACCATCCTCCATAAAATGTCTTTGGACCTCATGTTTGAGAAGGAAATACTGTAAAATCCACAATATTCTATGAAATGTCTTTCAATAGCAAATTGGTACTTTAAGAAGAAGCCCTCTCTTTATAAAATACAATTTAGATTTGTCTGCAAATGAAGTTTCCTCATTTGTAAAATAGGGATAATAGCACCTACCTCAGAATTAAATTCAATATAAACCATGGATACCTGATACAGAGTAAACATGTCAACTAATTTTAGTTATTAAGATTGTGATCTTTATTACTCCTCCTGGTGTATCATCTTTCTCATTGAGGAAACAACATTTCACTAAGTCAATTAAGTATTTTTTTTTGAAAACTAAAGTTAAATCTTTAGTTTTAAGACTAGTGGCATCTTTGGGCTGTATCCGTGTAAATGTAAAAAATACTAGATGGCCGAAACCGGTTTGGCTCAGTGGATAGAGCGTCGGCCTGCGGACTGAAAGGTCCCAGGTTCGATTCCGGTCAAGGGCATGTACCTGGGTTGCAGGCACATCCCCAGTAGGAGATGTGCAGGAGGCAGCTGATCGATGTCTCTCTCTCATCGATGTTTCTAACTCTCTAACTCTCTCCCTTCCTCTCTGTAAAAAAATCAATAAAATATATTTTTAAAAAAATACTAGATGAATTGCCCAGATAAAACTTCCTTGTATATTATTGATTGCAAAAGCTTCAAGAACAATGTAAAGATTTTTGTGCAACATAGAAAGTGTAAGTTATTGTCTGCAGTTACTAATTCAACACTTAATAGTTTATTAGTGGTAATAAAGCTGCTTAGGTGGTAGAGACGTTTTTCCAGTTCCCTCAGGCTCAAAGAGGAGGGAAAACACTCGGAAAATACCTTTTCACAGCTGACAGTAACATCTTAGATAGCTAGGGAGCTCAGACAATCACTTGGCGGGAAAATAATAAATACAGACTAAACTCGCACAATCTGTTTCTGTTTAGTTTATAAACTGCGATCGAGACTGTCAGCTTTCGTGCCTTGTGGGACTTGAAGTCCAGAGGGAAGAAGTGCTCAGGGCTATTGAAGCTTGGCAGGCAGCAGCCCCTGCAGGTCTGAGCTGTAAGGACTACAACTCCCAACAGAAGCTGCAGGGCCGCGCTGTAATTACGGGCAACCAACCGTACCTGAGCAGGGCAAGCCCCGCCCCCCGGCTCTGAGGGCTGCCTCCACCAATGGCAGAGCTCCCAGCGCTGAGCCTCTGGGTTAGGTTGTGCGGCTCTGGCTGGAGGCGGGGCGGAGCCCAGAGGTTCAGAACTAGCTCGGCCGCTGGGTGGGTCGGGGCGTTCGGCGCGCCCTACGTTGAAGAAGCAGTGGCCGGGCTGGGCGCCGGGAGTGGAAAGCGACGGCGCGGCTGGAAAATGCCAGTCCATTCCCGCGGGGATAAGAAGGAGACCAACCATCATGATGAGATGGAGGTGGACTATGCCGAAAACGAGGGGAGCAGCTCCGAGGACGAGGACACGGAGAGCTCGTCGGTCTCTGAGGATGGGGATAGCTCAGGTGTGCAAGCCGGCGGG
>NW_006287911.1:103055-110272 GCF_000327345.1 Myotis davidii | reverse complement strand
GGCGCTGTCTGGCTCCAGGCAGGTCCCGGGTGGCGGGGCGGGGCGGGGCAGGACGCGGGCCTGAGCTTGCCCAGCCGGACGCAGCGCCGTCTGCTCTTGGCCCTAGGACCCCGGGCAGTGCCCCCAGGCTATCCACTCTCCGAGGCCGGGAATGTCCCGCAAGCATGTCTCGGAGGCTCTGGAAATCGCTCTTCTCCCCAAACCACAGACCTCTTTCCTTATTTTTCATCCCTGCAAGCCTTCTCAACATGGGTGGATTGTCGGGGCCGAGCTTAGGTTTGTACCGGATCTTGGATGGTTTAGAATAGAATGTAACCTCAGAGTTCACGTCAACCTGTCACTCCTCGCTTGACATCAATCAGTGCTCTTGCGGGGAGGGGTGGGAGGGGATCGTGTATGTGTGTGTGAGAGAGACTTGGGAGTTGTCCTGTTTACAGCATCTCTGAAGTTTTCAAGACCGAGAAGAGCCCAACATCAAGGGGTGATTGGGAATCATGCGAATAAATTGGCTGATTTGTGGCAACTTTGAAATTCTCCAAATCTTTTCTTCCTGGGGAGAGAGCAGATTAACACTACAAATCAATTTTGCAAACTTTTACGAATTAAAAACATAAATGGAATTTGTGATACCTGAATTTTTTCCCTTCTATCCATATGATGGGGATGAGACTTTTTTTTTTTCTTAGCCTGATTTTGGCCATGTAAAGCAAGGATTGATGACAAGTTGATGACATTGTGTTACAACACTGACATTCTCTAGGTTTCCCTTTCAAAGCAAATCCCTATGGAAGTATGTAATTTCAATAAGTAAAACAGCCATCCAAAATAAGTATTTATGAGTTACTTAATTGTGGAGCACTTAGTGTGAGCTGTAAATGAATAGTTATGACCTGTTCTCTATTAAAGAGCAGCCATAAGTCACCACTTGATTAAATTGCCAAATGAATGCTTATAAACAATGCTGTTGGAATTCAGAGGTGGAGGCAGTCTTTTCAAAATAGGGTGAGCAGCAAAGGTTAGTTGAAGAAGGTGGGACCGCCTTCTTTATCATGAAGAATGGGTAGAATTTGGATTGGGGTGGTAATGGTCAGGTGTTTCTGTAGGAGGAGGAATTTAAGAAAAGTATAAAGGCCAGAGCTTAAGGTTTATTCAAAAGAATGAGAAAACCAGTTCGATTGGGAGAAGGATTTGAGCTAGGAAAGGAAAAGGAAGGTATAGATGTCAAAGATAATTTTTATTTTTTTATTTTTTTACATGCTAAATACATTATTTATGAAAAAAAAACTACATTTCCAAAATAATTTAGTGAGAAGAATGGCATGCTCTACATTTTTCAAATCTCTTTCATGTCTGGCTTAATAGAAGTCAGCTATATTCTATCTGCTTCCTCATTCAGCATGTTTTTTAGGTTGAAGTATATGAAGAAAATTCAGTCTCACACAAGTAGTTGGAAAGGTAAAGGAGTATATAATAGCCTTTTCCAAAAATTGTGAATATTCTTTGAAACTATACATCACCAAGTGATAAATTTCCTTAAAGGTTAGTTTCAGTGTGGAACTCTGTTCCTATTAGTCCAATGGAAGTTATATATATTTAAAAAAAAAATTTCGGCTCTAGAATTCATACTCACCACCTCCTGGTCTCCTCTAATCACTTGCTCCTCATCTAACCTTGTTCCCAACCTTAGACCTAGGACTCTACTCAGCTTGTGCACCTCCAATAAGGGGGTCCTTTTTCCCCCTTTCTCTACCTCACTGAGCAGCTTCTCAAGTCTCTCAAAGATATTTTTAAAAGCACAAAACAGGATTGATGAGTGCAAAGAAACTGGTTGTAGGATGAACAGAAGAGTAGAGGTGATGGTGGTGTATTTAAGTTAGAGTGCCCCACTGACAGGTGGGAATGTGGCTTTGGACCTGCCTGGGATGGGAGGCATGCTTTAGATGTCATCTGGCAAGCTGTGAAAGTAGGAGAGATTTCAAAAGTGAGGAACACAGAGAAGGAACATCTAGGCTGTGAATACATTTCCTAGATCTGTAAAACATTTTATTTGCAAGTGTTCTTTTTTTTTTTGAATGGGAGTTGGGATCTCACAAAGTGACATCTATTGCTTAAAATTCTCCCTCTCTAATTTTTATGTTAACTCTTCTGACTTTTTACTACTTTTTATTCTATCCCAGAAAATAATGAAAACCTTTATTATTTGTGAGGAATGTAATAATAATTTGAGCTATAAGTCAGACTTTAAAGAAAAATTTTTTTATTGATTTCAGAGAGGAAGGGAGAGGGAGAGAAAGATAGAAACATCAATGATGAAAGAATCATTGATCAGCCTCCTGCACGCCACCCAATGGAGATCAAGCCCACAACCCAGTCATATGCCTCTACTGCGAATTGAAGTGACCTCTTGGTTTCTGGGTCAATGCTCAACCACTGAGCCACACCCGACTGGGCATAAGTCAAACTTTTTTAAGTGCAAAGAAATTGTAAAAGTAAATTTTGCAGTTTTACTACTGGTGAAAGCATATCTTTTCTACTATTGGCTTACATGTTCAACTTCCACAGTTTTATTCTTCTTAAACCTTGATACTGAGCAGGTCCTAAGGCTACAGGAGAAACTCTGCTATGCAGAGATATTGGGGACTGAGTCATCCTGAGGGACCAAGCTTTGAAGAGCTGAGTAGTAAGCTATTAGAAGCCAGACATAATTTAAATGGTTTACGAAAGGTTTTTTAAAAAAGAATCATATAATTCCTTGCTATGTGAAAATAACAGTACATAATTTAGCTCTTGCTCATAGTTTGACTTTCATTTGATGAATATCAATATGCAGATCATTTTATACAGACTGATGGTTACCAGAGGGAGTGTGGGGAATTGGGTAAAAAAGGCGAAGGGAGTAAGAAGTACATATTGGTAGTTACAGAATAATCATGGGGATGTAAAGTAAGGCATAGGGAACATATTCAGTAATATTGTATTAGCTATGTGTGGTGCCAGGTGGGTATTAGCAATATTAGGGGGACACTTTGTAAAGTATATGCTGTACACTATGCTGTATACCTGAAACTGATAGAACATTGAAGGTTAAAAAAATGATGTAGATTAATTTTACACTTCAGTTATTTTGATGTGTTGATTATATATGATGTAAAAATAGAAAATATGGAATATAGGACAGATTTGGTAATTAAGTGTCTTTCTTAAAATGTTTGCTTGTTTTTCTCCTCATTTTCCTCTTTCTCACCAACTGACAGTACTTTGGGGAGAGGGAACAATGCGGGTATAAGAATAGCAGATGAACCCTGATGGGGTGGCTCAGTTGGTGAGAGTGTCGTCCCGATATGCCAAGGTTTCTGGTTTGATCCCTGGTCAGGGTACATACAAGAATCAACCAGTGAATACACAATAAGTGGAGCAACAAATCGATGTTGCTCTGTCTTCCCCTTCTTCTCTCTCTCTCTTTTATTTTTCAATAAGAAAAATTAAAAAGGAGATAAAGGTATCCTGTGGTTAACAAAATGAGATTAGTTTTCTTTTTCATATGATTGGCAAATCAGCCATATGAGCAGTTCTAGAAGAATTCCAAAAGTGTTTTTGAGCAATATTAACCTTTAAAGGATGTAATCATTTTGGTGCTTCAGTTTTGGCAGGTTGGTGGAAAACAAACCAGAAGTAGGTTATTTACTTTATAGTCATAGCTTAATGTCAACTCTTTAAAATGATTTAAAAATGAATAAGAAAAGAAGGTCTAGAGACTGCTATAGTTTTAACTCCCATCTGTATTGTAGGTTAAAACCTATAGTGGAAATTATTTTGGACAAATGTTGTTTTTGTTTTTCTCTTAAGGCTTTTTAAAAAAATATATTTTATTGAGTTTTTACAGGGAGGAAGAGAGAGAGATAGAGAGAAACATCGATGAGAGAGAAACATCGATCAGCCGCCTCCTGCACATCCCCCACTGGGGATATGCCCGCAACCCTTGACGGGAATCGAACCCGGCACCTTTCAGTCCACAGGCCGACGCTCTATCCACTGAGCCAAACCGGTTTTGGCTCTTAAGGCTTAATAGAGGGCTTGCATATCTAACTTCATATTAAAGTTTTTTTTTCTTTTTTAACCATTTGAATTAACATTTAGATATATTTGGAGCATAAAACTAATGTTATTAAATTACATTAATTAATTGATTTTTGAGAGTACATTTGTTAAAACTAGGGACAGTAAAACAAGGAAGGGCTTAGAATAGAAGAGGCATCAGGAGAGTCTGGGCGGGGCTTCTTAGGGTCAATGAGAAGTCAGAAAAGGAGGCCTCTTGGGCGGGGCTTCTTAGGCTCAATGAGAAGTCAGAAAGGAGGCCTTAGAGGCAGGTTCGGGGGTTAGGAGCTGCTGCTGCCTATTGCTCCCCTGGTTGCAAGCGTCATGGGGACGCTTAGAGTTTAGGAGTTTCATGCCTGTGGGGGAAGGTGATGGGGAAGGGAAAGGTGTGGGCTTGCTCCAGTGGGGAGAGCGGAATGTGCCTAATTTTTTTTTTGTTATTAACAGAAATGGATGATGAAGATTGTGAAAGAAGAAGAATGGAATGTTTAGATGAAATGTCCAATCTTGAAAAACAGTTTACAGATCTCAAGGATCAGTAAGTAGTGGCTTTAGAAGGTCATTGTCACCGAATCTCAACCATGTCACATGTATAGTAGCACAGGAGAAATTTTATTCACTCTGGACTGTTTTTTTCTTTGTGTGTTGTGGGACTGACTGATCTGAAAGAGGCTTCTGTTATTGTTTGCTTAAGACTTTATTAACTAAACCGAAGGTTTTGAGGCAGGTTTTTTGGGCGGAGTAATAAGATTTCTTTGTAGATGTTGGGTCTAATCTGCTTTATTCATTCCTTTGTTAAATAATTGGGTAAAGGTAGCATTTTAAAAATTTGAGTATAAGAGAGAGTATTTCCCAAAGATGGCAGAATGATTTTTGTTTATATCTTAACGTTGGATAGTACATACATGATTTTACATGCATATTTAGTTTGCTTCTGGCAGTAACTCTATAAGGTTGGAAGATAGTCTTATCTCCATTTTGTTTGTGAGAAAATTAATGGTCGGAGAGGTTAAGTGATTTGCCCATAGTTCATCAGAGAGTGATAAATTAAGCCAGGCTTTCTGCCTCCTAGTGATATCATATTCCTTTCACTAAGACACATTACTTTGGAGGAAATGTAGTAGAGTAGAAAGAGCACAGGCTCCACATCCAGGCTTTCTGAACCGATTAGAACAGTATAATAGTAGCTTCTTTCTTATTGAATGAGCAATGTATACAATTCTTAGCCATTTGCTTGGTGTGTAGTAGGTGCTTATTAGATACACCCCACTTCCCTTTATAATACCAAACTCTTATGTAAAATTGGTAACACGAGAATAGGCTACACTGATTTGAAAGAACAAAATAGATGATGATACAGATTTTTAAAAAACTCTTAAAGGTGAGCTTTCACTTTAGATGTTGTGGCAATGTCATGGGGCGGGCATAGCTATGTATTAGGAATTGTAAATGAAAGAGAGAAATTTCTGAGAATATAGATACCTTCCGTGTGTGAAGACACTTTGGTATATGAATTCTTTGTAATTTTGCTGCTTATTTTTTTTCCCCCAACCATTTCCCTAGAGAAGCCCAAAGAAGAGATGAAAACTCATTTAATATCTGGAATTGACAGGCTAAAATGGGACAGATTTGTTTACCATAGGAATCCGGCTATTTATGCAATTTCTGGTCTTAACTTTAATTGGTAGTAGAGATGAATATGTAGATAATATTTCATGCTAGTGTAACGCATTATTATAAGCAATTCAAAATCATCCAAAGTTTAAAATTTTGGCTTTAAAAAACATGGTATCATTTCCTTATTCTAAATATTTACATTATTGATATTAAATTAAAATGAGTTTAGATCGCCAGAGAATCCATTATTTGGGAAACATGGAGTTCATCCATGACCATTCTGGTAAAAAGGAAACAAATTTGTATTTTTCTGTTTTAGCACAAGTAATCAATGAATGAATAATTCTCATACAATTAATTAAGATATACCTGTTAGGTTTTTAAAGTTTATTTTATAGTTATCCAAGAAATGAAAATTATTGTAAAGCTCTAGTATAATATATTACACTAGTGGCCTGGTGCACAAATTTGTGCACATGGAAAGGAAATTAATTAGAAGAAATATTTTAATATCGCTATTCGCCCTTTCTCTATAATAAAAGTGTCAACCAAATTCACGATTGACAATGGCAGGTCGAAACACACACGTGCAATTGGTGCCAGTGAGAGCTTTATATGTATCGTGCATGTGCGAGTCAACTTAGGCTTTTATATATATATACTAGGTGCCCAGTGCATGAATTCTTGCACCTTGAAAGGAACTGTGGGCCACGAGGCCATGGTGGGCATAGGGGCGGGTCTTGGCCCATCTTCTGCGCCCCCACCCAGCCCCTCCCGCCGTGGCCCCTGGTCCCCTGTCTGCCAGCAATCCTGCTCCTGCTGCCGCCACTTCCATGCACTGATGGCACCAGCCCCGCTCACACCCACTGATGGCATGGAGTGATTAGGGCCGGCACCAGCAGCATGTGCCATCAGCAGGTGCGAGCAGTGGCTGCTGCCCCAATTGCCCCTCAGGAGCAGGGGGAGGTGGAAAAGCCCTCGGGCGATCGGGGCAGGTGCCGGGCGCTGGCAGTGGGTGTGAGCGCTGGGTGGGACTGCGGCACACAGGAGCAAAGAATTTTCAGTAACCACCAGAGGCTCGTCCTGATGACAGTGACTGGTGCCCCGCCTTGGTCTGGTGCCCCCACTCACCTGTTCCACCAACCTGCTGTGGCTAATGCCCGCCATGTTCCATGCGCTCCCCTTGGTGGTTAGCGAACGTCATATCGACTTTTGTTCAACTGTCCCGCTGTTCGGTCTATTTGCATATTAGCCTTTTATTATATAGGATATACTAGAGGCCCGGGCATGAAATTCATGCACTGCAGGGGTGGGACGGGGGGTGGTTGTCCCTCAGCCCAGCCTGCACCCTCTTCAATCTGGGACACCTAGGGGGATGTCCAACTGCCAGTTTAGGCCTGATCCCACAGGGATCCCTCTCACAATCCAGGACTGCTGGCACCCAATTGCTTGCCTGCCTGCCTGCCTAATTGCTCCTAACCCCTTCTGCCTGTGAGCCTGATCAT
>NW_006287911.1:95924-102792 GCF_000327345.1 Myotis davidii | reverse complement strand
TAAGAAATACATTTTCTACCTATATATATATACTAGAGGCCAGATGCATGAAATTCATGCAAGAGTAGGCCTTCCTTCCCCTGGCTGCCGGCACTAGCTTCCCTCTGGCACCCGGGACCTGGCTGGCTTTCCTCCGGCCCCAGCTTTGTCAGGTATGACATTGTCAGCAACACAGCAGTAAATATCAACATGAAGCCGATTATTATTGTAGATCATGCAGGGAGAACAAAGGGTAAAATATTTAACTGAAGCAGTGTTTGACTATATTCTGCACAGTGAGAAAACCTGAAGTCATTTTCAAGGTCCACCATTTCTTACTTTTTAGTCGGGTCAAGTTTCTAAGCTTTCTAAATCTCTATTTTCTGGCTATTGAAAAGAAAATAGGATTCCACTGAGTCTCCTATCTACCTACTCCAGGACTTCTGTGAGGATCAAATGAGATGAGGCACGGGGAAAGTCTTCACAGACATTTGGTTAAAGTGTAAATCTTTCCACCTGTCTGTAAAGCAAGTGTATTCCTGGGCTGAAGAAACTGCAAGGAGGCTAGCTGCTAGGGAGAAGAAGGACACCATTTCCCGGATGGACACTTAGCATATTAGCCTTTTATACATATAGATAGGAAAACTTTGCAGCTAGTAAGTCATTAAACCTAATCTTGTTCATCTTAGGGCTGGCAGTTGCCTTGATTTTTGCTTTCTCATGACTCACTATATCCAACAGCCAGTTACCCCTACTAGCTTCATTCAACTCTGAAAGTTTTAAAAGTAGACCCATTATCACCATTTAATCGGATTCTTTCTCAAAGACTTGGTATCTAGAATATGCTATAGGAAAAAAATTAATCTTTGTGTCTGGTTTATACTTCCTCTTTTGTCTTGTCCCATTTGCCTTGTTTTTTATTTTTATCCTGTGTATCTCTGTAAGCTGTCTCAAATCCTTTTTAGAATGGTGGGAAATAAACTAATATGATAATAATAATATAATAGTAATGATAGTAATAATAGTAATATAATTATCCTGCTTCTCCAGTTCTAGTACTACTGGGCACAATAGCACTCCTTTCATAAGGCAGAAAGTTCACCATTTGCAGTTTGTGTAGTGGTGGAAAGTAAGTTCTTCCACCTCCTTAAAAAGGTAGAAGAATTTACACCACCCAAATTTCCATTCATTTCAATATTCATTGTCCAACAAACATGAATTAAACATCTACTCTGTGACTGGTATTGTTGCTGCTGAGGGACTCATGGTCCTTGACTTTGATGAGTTTATACTTGAATTTTAAGATTGTAGAAATTGTACTGATTTTGAGGAATCTATTTTTTAAAAGGGTAGTTATTTGAATATTGCTAATTCACATACCTCTTCATTCAGGATGCTGTACATCTATTCAGGATACCTTATCAATGTTTTGTGTAAGTTTGGTGTTTTTAGGTGGAGTCATCCTTTGTATCACATTTTTATCATTTTGCCTAAAGTTGTACAGTAAATCCTCACTTAACATCATCAATAGGTTCTTTGACCTTAAGCAAAATAACATATAACAAAACCAATTTAAACATAGGCTAATTAATATAAACAAGAATTAAGTTTCTATAGTACCTCATTAGTGTTATAATAAAATGACATTGAACGAAATTGTTATTTGAAGATCTGCTGTATTTATAATTTCAAAAAGTATTATCATGTTGTACTTCTCTGACATTATACATTTATTTATCATTGTATTTTGAGTTTAGAAAAATTTAACCCAGACATGATAATGTATTATTTTGGCAGTTAACTCAGATTATTTTTTCCCTTTCTCTTTATTCTAAAGAATACTTATTTTATTAACACACAAATTTGCTTTCTCTCTTCAGATTCATTATATAAATCTCTATGCTAATTATAATGATCATCAACCAAAGGACTTGTATGCATGCATATAAGCATAAGCGATGGACGCAGACAACAGGGGGTGAGGGTGAGGGCACAACTAGGGGGAATGAGGGGACAATGGGGGAATAAAGACACATTTGTAATACCTTAATCAATAAAAAATTTTAAAAAATTATAATGATCAATTACAGACAATATTGACTGTCTTAATAGTATAGCTTTATATTTTCAAGAGGAAAAGCAGAATTTTATATGAAAGCCAGGTGCCA
This sequence comes from Myotis davidii, assembly GCF_000327345.1. Classification (NCBI taxonomy): domain Eukaryota; kingdom Metazoa; phylum Chordata; class Mammalia; order Chiroptera; family Vespertilionidae; genus Myotis; species Myotis davidii. Next base: position 100,645 of record NW_006287911.1, on the reverse strand, counting down.
TGTTTTCAAAAGCCAATGCTAGCTAGTTATACCTACAAGCTTAATCAGTGGTTTCTTTTGGAAGTTACTACATGCCATCCTGGTGACATATTATGGCATATTCTTCAGCTATGATAAAAGTAATAACTGGCAAAAAGATAATTCACAAAATGATTAAAAATTTTTAGTCTGCTTTGGAATTTTTAGGGATATCTTGAAAGTGCCGCAAAATTAGGATTAGAAGTGCCTTTCATAAAGAATGACAATGTACACATTTTCCTGTTAAAAGAGTTCTATCATGCAGAATTTATTTCCAAAACTAAACATTGAGTTATCTCACATACTCATCGTTGATCAACTAAAGGTATTGGTATGATAGCTGGCAAATTAGAATATTTGTATGTGGACTCGAATTCGACAATAGGAATCCCCTGTCCCCTTTTCATTCCCTATCCATGGGACAACTCACTTTATTAAGCATCTTGAGTTGAAGTCCGGATGAACTGGGTATGCCTGATCACAAGTTCTATAGTTTTTCTGTTTCCTATAGTACTATTGACTTTACCTTCATCACTCTCCTTCCTCTTTGTTCTTTTTTAAAATCAAGCAGGCTAAATATTTTACTCCTGGCTCTTTTTCAGGAAAGGTGGAGAGAAGCCAGGGAACTATTTCTTTTGACAACTAGTAATGTCTCAAGTTGTTCAGAATGATTTCTTTGTTTCTTTTAAACGCAGTGTTTAAATGACCTTTCTGTTAGACTCAACTTATTGTTATGCAATTAAATAAATCCAAAAATCTAGAGTGCCAAAAAGTAGTTATTTCAGTTATGTTTTTTTGTATTGTGAATTAACCTTTAAAGAGTAATATATCTATAAAAAGATAGAAAAAAATTATTTTATGACTAAGTACATAAAGTCAAATAGTGTAATTGAGCTTTTAACTTGAGATCAAGGCAAAAATATAGTTGGTAGGTTATTAGAATATGAATATTAGGAAGAGGTAATATATAGAAATGGTAAATTGTTAGCCTTTGTTGGGCTCTTTAAATTAATATCTTAATTTTTGCTTTGTTAAGACTTTATAAAGAACGATTAAGTCAGGTGGATGCAAAACTACAAGAAGTCATAGCTGGAAAAGCACCAGAATATTTGGAACCACTGGCAACTTTACAAGAAAATATGCAAATTCGTACAAAGGTAGCAGGTAGGAAAGTGAAACATCTTTTTCATATAGTAGAATACGAACTCTTCAGATTTAAAAGGTGTTTGTCAAGTGAGCATTTGTTGTTAATGGAATCACAAATATATTTACACTGTGGACCACAGTGTTTCACTGTCAATCACTGTCAATCAGCCCACAGTTATTTATTAAATGCCTCTTGCTTTTCTCTGTTGCTGTGGGATATCAAAAAAACAAAACAAAAAGAAGGCCCTCAGGTTGCTTACAATGTAACAGTGTTGTTAAGATATTTCCACAAATGAAACAATTAGTAGTTTCATTAAGAAATACTGTTACTATCACAGTTTCATTTTCAATTAAAGTCCAATTTTAATACTCCTAGTAGTTTTCATCGTAAGAGTGATAAGGTGTTTTTTTTATTTATAAAAACATTAAAAAGTGTTTGATCAAGATATAGAGAACAGGGAATCAGCCATCAACCAGATAATTTAATGGTAATTTTGATTGTTAACTCTTTTGTGGCTATGAATAAATGAAAATGTACTATAGTATTTGTATGATTAAAATTTCACTCTTCTGTTTGTAAGTGGGATCCTATCTCAGAATTGTGTCCTAGCACTCATCACAAGGATATATCCATTTAAAGGTCACTTGGTTTGTCATAGTCAAACTAAAAACTGAATTTTAATTAATGAAGATGCTGATTGTTTTCTTTTTTCAGACACTAATTGATCCTCATGTACTTGTGATACCAAATGCATTATTGATAATAGTTTCTTTTTGTTATTTACTAAACCTATCTTAATCCAAATTTTATTCTTGAGTGCTTAATATTAAATATGTAAATATGTAGATGATACTCAACTTGCTTGCTGTCTGCATAATGGTTTAGCACACCCTTAAAAATAAGCATGTCTGTAATTTTCTTTGACATTCTGAAAGAACTGATATTTACTGGACATTTAGGAAATATTACTCGGGTCAGTTATTCAATTTTCTAGTCTGTGGCCTTTCTTTAGTTTTTTATTGTATGGAGAGTAGTGTGTATGAATGTGTTGCTAATGGCATAGTTCTGAATATCTGTCCCTTGCTTTTAGTATACAAGAAAGACATTTCTAGGGCCAGCTATGGCATGGAGTTTAGTATGTACATCTAGAGCTCTTTGCCATTTTTGTGATGGCATATTTGCGTGGCCATGTTGCCTTGGTACCTCTAAGTTAAACTCTCTTGAGCATCCATCCTGTAGGTAAAGCCTGGTCAGAGCATTCAAACATCACAAATTTTGTTATATCAGTTTATACATTTAATCCTCTTGGAAGCTTTGGACTCTAAAAATACATAGTACTTAAGGTTATGGTTTTGATAGCTAGAATATCCAGTTGTTTGAGCATATATGATTAATGAAACCAGAGCTTATTTACTCTGTTTCCATTATGAGTCCTCAGAGATTGTTTTTCATAGGAGAAGAGTTTTATTTTCATTTTGATCATTCTCTATCAAACATTTAGGAGTATTCTCTAGATTCTAAGAATGAGGTAAGAACTAAAATTTGCAGTGTAGTTTTTTTCTAGCTCTTCTTAAATATATATATATATATTTAATTGATTCAGAGAGGAAAGGAGAGGAGAGACAGATAGAAACATCACTGATGAGAATCATTGATCGGCTGCCTCCTGCGCACCCCCTATTGAGGATCGAGCTCGAAACCCAGGCATGAGCTCTGACCGGGAATGGAACCATGACTTCCTGGTTCATAAGTCGACGCTCATCACTGAGCCACACTGGCTGTGCTCTTCCTAGTTCTTAAACTCTTAGTTTTCTACTCTTCTTTAATATATACCTTAGCTGAGCCTTTTAGTTTTAGATTTTAAAAGAATAAGTTAGAATCACTGGTCAATTTCTTCTTAATTCATCTTAGAAAATTCAGTTAGGACTATTTCTGTAGGAAAGTGATATTGAAACTTTGTTGTGAACATAATCAGAATAATTGTGTTTGGTTGCAGGAATCTATAGAGAGCTCTGCTTAGAATCTGTAAAGAACAAATATGAATGTGAAATTCAAGCTTCTCGCCAGCATTGTGAGGTACTGTTATTTTGTTTAATCTTTAAGCTAATTTCATTTTTTAAAGCCTTTTCTGAGTGTAGAAGTCTAAAAAGTAAATAAAATAAGTTAAAAAATTTAAATAGTACTTTAGTTCATCACTTGTGTGAATTTTAAAAAAAAATACAGTTGTACTGGAAGCTGTATTGGAAATAGGACACAAAGGAAGGACCAGAGAAAAGAACTACTAGTAAATGAGATAATTTTAGAAGTTTTATAGTTGTTACCTTAAAAAGACTTGGTAATGATTTTGTCCTCGAGCATTACTGAAAATACTGTAGTGTTATTTACAATAGCCAAGATCTGGAAACAGCCCAAGTGCCCATCAGTAGGTGAGTGGATGAAAAAGCTGTGGTACATTTACACAATGAAATATTATGCAGCTGTGAAAAAAGGGAAGAACTTTTACCTTTTGCAACAATATGGATGGACCTGGAGAATATTATGCTAAGTGAAATAAGCCACTTAGAGAAAGACATATACCATATGATCTCACTTATATGTGGAATCTATGAATGAAATAAACTGACGAACCAGAGGCATACATATGTGGAACAGATAGACAGCTGTCAGAAGCGAGAGAGGTAGGGGGACTGGATGAAAGAAGGTGAAGGAATTAGCCAAAGAACATATATACATAGCCCATAGACACAATAGTGAGGTGATGGCCAGAGGGAAGTGGGGGTGGGGACTGGGTGGAGGTGGGCAAAGTGGGGTGGGGGGATGGATGGGGACATCTGTAATAGTGTCAACAATAACAGTAAAGTTAAAAAAAATTAGTGTAATGTTCAAGTTAAGACAAATATGCATATTCAATAGTACAGTTAGAATGTTGGGCTATGTTATCAATTTCTGATTCTCTAAATCTGTTTTCACATCTTTGGGCATAAATCTCTATTTATGGCAAAAAATAGATGTACTTTTCTATAGGTTCTGATTATTTTGAATAGCATTTTTAAAAGAGTGCTAATTTTACAGATAACTTTTAATAAAACTTAGGTAAGATTTCAAGTGTACTATTGGAAATAAGAAAAGTTCTATAATGATTCTTATCTTACTTTAAACATACCAAATCTTTATAAATCATTAAAATACTAAAAGTAGATAAGTATGAAAATGGTGGATCTTCTTGTTTCATTTTTCTAATTACAACTGAAATGAAGCATCTTTTTTTTAAAATATATTTTTATTGATTTCAGAGAGCAAGGGAGAGGGAGAGAGAGATAGAAACCTTAATGATTCTCTCTCATCAATTGGCTGCCTCCTACACACCCCACACTGGGGATCGATCCCACAACCCCCCATGTGCCCTGACCGGAAATTGAACAGTGACCTCCTGGTTCATAGGTCGATGCTCAACCACTGAGCCACGCCGGCCAGGCCTGAAACATCTTTTTGATGTTTGCTGGCTGTTTGGATATTTTTTTCCCTAAGAAGCGCCTGTTTATGTCTTTACTTTATT
>NW_006287911.1:91421-95902 GCF_000327345.1 Myotis davidii | reverse complement strand
CTCATTGATGTTAGAGGTTCTTCTTATATTCTGGATACAAATGCCTTGCTGGTTAAATGTTTTGCAAATATTTTTACCCAGGCAGTGAGATTTCTTGGAACTCTCTTTGATGACTTGATGAACAAAAGTTTTACATTTTAATGTAGCCAAAGTTATCATCTTTCCTTTATGATGTGCTTTTTGTGTCTTCCCTACTTTGAGCTGAAAAGATGTATCTTCCTTTAAAATTTGAAAATTTGCTTTTTTAAAAAATATATTTTATTGATTTTTTATAGAGAGGAAGGGAGAGGAATAGAGAGTCAGAAACATCCATGAGAGAGAAACATGGATCAGCCGCCTCCTGCACACCACCTACTGGGGATGTGCCTGCCTGCACTCAAGGTACATGCCCTTGACCGGAATCGAACCTGGGACTCTTCAGTCCACAGGCCGATGCTCTATCCACTGAGCCAAACCGGTTTGGGCGAAAATTTGCTTTTTAACATTTAAATTGATAAACTACCTTTAATTACTTTTGTGTATGGTGTAATGTATGGATCTAATGCATGGCTTGGTAATTTCAACACTCTTAGATACTCCATTGTTTACCCACTAATCAGTAATTATAACGCTTTTTTATTTCAAATGTCCATGTATGTGATGGCTGGTTTCTAGCTTTTTTCATTTGTTCTCTTGGTCTCTTTGGCTGTTTCTGCACCAGTATGACAATTCTGTTTTTACAGCTTTCAATCTAGTAAGCCTTGAAAACTCAATAATTTTTTTTAAACTCAATAATTTTACCTTATTTCTTTTGTTCTCACAATTGTTATTGTTAAAACATTTTTTAAATTGAATTTATTGGGGTGACACTGGTTAATAAGATTATACAGGTTTCAGGTGCACAATTTTACAACACATCATCTATACATTGTATTGTGTGTTCACCACCCCAAGCCAAGTCCCCATCCATCACCATTTATACCCACTATACTCTCCTCCACCTCTTCCCACCCCACACCCACAATCAACACACTGTTGTCTGTGCCCATGAGTTTTTTCTCTTTCTCTTTTCTCCCCCAATCTATCAACTCCCTCACACAGCCACCCAGCCCACACTGACAGCTGTCAGCCTGCTCTCTATGAATTGGTCTTTATTTTGCTTGTTAGTTCATTTTATTCATTAGATTCCACATATGAGTGAAATCACATGGTACTTGTCTTCCTCTGTCTGGCTTATTTCACTTAGCCTTATGCTCTCTATGTCCATCCATGCTGTTGAAAAAGGTAAGATTTCTGTCTTTTTTTATGGGAAAAGTATCCATTGTACTAATGTACATATCTTGACTATTGTAATTATCACTGCAATGAACATAGGAATGCATATATTATTTCAAAATTAGTGTTTCGGTTTTCTTCAGGTAAATTCCTAGAAGTGGAGTCACTGGGTCATAAGGCAGTTTCATTTTTAATTTTTTGAGGTAACTCCATACTGCTTTTCACAGTAGCTGTACCAATATGCATTCCCATCAGTAGTGCATGAGGGTTCCCTTTTCTCCACATCCTCGCCAGCACTTGTTTATTGATTTATTGATGATAGTCATTCTGGCAGGCGTAAGATATCTCATTGTGGTTTTAGATTTAAAAAATTTTTTTTTATTGATTTCAGAGAAAGAGGAAGGGAGAGGGAGAGAGAGAGAAATACCAATCGGCTGCCTCCGGCACACTCCCCCACTGAGGACTGAGCCTGGAATTTGGGCATGTGCTCTGACCTGGAATCGAACCTGTGACCTCTTGGTGTGTGGGTGGACGCTCAACCACTGACCCACACCAGCTGGGCTCATTGTGGTTTTAAGTTGCATCTCTCTGATGATTAGTGACATTAAGCATCTTTTCGTATATCTATTGTCCATCTGTATGTCCACTTTGGAGAAGTGTCTATTCAGGTCCTTTGCCCATATTTCATTTGGATTGTGTGGTGTGTGTTTTTTGGTGTTGAGCTGTAAACATTTTTTGTTGTTTAGTAACATCTTTTTAAAAGTTACTTTTTATTTTCTGCTGCTGTATAGAAAAGTAATTTTGTATATTGATATTATATCCAACCTTATTTATTTCTCATTTTAATTCTAATAATTTCATTACAGATTTTTAGGTTTTCCATGTAGATTATGTCATTTGTGAATAATGCCAGTTTGTTTCTGTCACTCTGATCTTCCTCTTAACTTATTTTACTTGTCTTATTGGCAATGATAGGACCTCCAGTACAGCATGGAGTAGAAGTGGTAAAAGCAGATCCTTGTTGTGTTCTTGATTTTAAGGGAATGCTTTTAAAAGTTTTATAATAAATATATTTACTATTGGGTTTTGGTTAATACTATTTTTATTAAGTTAAGGAAATTTACTTTTATTTCTTGTTTTCTAAGAATTTTTACCATGAATAATTGTTAATTTTTATTAAGTGCTTTGTCTGCATCTATTGAATTAGTTATGTTTTTTTGCTCTTAATATATTAATGTGGTGGCTTACATTATTAATGAATTTTCTAATGTAAAACTATACTTGGATTCCTGGAATTTCTATTTTTCTTGTGTATGGCCAGATTCATTTGCTAATGTTTTCTTTTAGAAGCTTTATTTCTGTGTTTATAAGTTAGATTTAATTTTTGATTCTCATACTGTCTTTAATTTGATTTTAAGATTTATAAAATGAGTTAAGAATATTCTATATTTTTAAGATTGCAGTCATTAGTTTCATGAGTGCTTAGTACACTTTGCCTTTATGATATATTTTTTAACAGTCTCATAAAAAAAGATGCAAGAAAGTACAAAAGAATGAGTTTATAACATGATGCCCATCACCCCTGAATATGTAACATATACTTCAGACAAATGAGGGACATTTTCTTATACAACCACACTACAATCATTAAAATTAGAAAATGTACATTAATATGTTACTATCATCTAATCTTCAGCCTCCATTTAAGTATTAGTAGTTGTCCCAGTAGCTCCCTCAGAGCAAAGATATTCAGTTCAGAATCACATGTCTTTGTCATTGCATTTAGTTGTTACGTCTTTTTAGTTTCCTTTAATGTGGAATACCTCAGTCTGTCTTTGACTTTTGTAAATTTTCCATTTTTGAAATTTTTAGGCTAGTAATTTGCAGAATGTTAATTTTGAATTGTCCTGCTATTTCTTCATGATTAGAATCAAGTTTTGCATCTTCGGTAGGAATATCACAGCAGTGATACTGTGTTTTTCTTACTGAATTCTATTAAGCAGTGCACAATTTTGATATATTCCATTATTGGTGATGTACACTTTGATCACTTGTTTTATTTGGTGTCTTCTAGGTTTCTCTAAACTTACTTTTTTTCTCATTGTGATTAATAAGAATACAGGGGAGAAGCTCTTTAAAGCTATCCAAATATATCATTCCTCAAATGCTTTCAATTTATTTACTTATGTAAGTCTGGACTCATTGTTCCTTACTCATTCTTTTTAGTCTGCTTCATCTTTCAATTACGGAGGAAAGTATATCAGAATTTCTCTCTGTGGTGGTAGATTTGTTAATACCTCTTTGTATTTCCTTTCTTTTTGTTCCATTGTTTTTTCTGAATTTCCTAAGAAAACACAAATGCGTACTATAAATTTCAAAAAAGTAAAGTCATTCATCATGTGAAATTTGTAGGCCCAAAATACTAATGATGAGATGTTCCACAGTGCACATCCACTATCTCAGCTTCCTTAGATCAAAACAATTTGAAACTGAATGCTCATGATTCCAGCTGAAACTTACCTCCCATGGAAATTTTTTTCTTTTTTTTTAATTGTTATAAGAACACTTAACATGAGATCTGCCCTCTTAACACATTTTAAGTGTGCAATACAGTGTTGTTTAACTGTAGGCATACTTTATCATTATGTATACCTGAAATTTTATACCCGTTGAATAGCAATTTCCTATTTCCTCTTCCCCGTACCCCCTGGCAACCACCATTCTACTATCTGCTTCTGTGTGTTTGACTTGTTTATATACCTCATGTATGTATCATGCAATATTTGTCCCTATGTAACTGGCTTATTTCACTTAGTATAGTACTCTAAAGTTTCATTCATGTTATAGCATATGACAGGATTTACTTAATTTTTTAGACTGAATAATGTTTCACTGTATGTATATATCACATTTTCTTTATCCATTCATCCTTCAATATACACTTAGGTTGTTTATCACATATTGGCTATCATGAATGATGCTGTAATGAACACGGGAGTGCAATTATCTCTTTGAGACCCTGATATAAATTCTTTTGGGCATATACTCAGAAGGGATTGCTAAATCATGTGCTAGTTCTATTTTTAAAATTTTTTTAAATTGATTGATTGCAGAGAAAGAGAGAGAGAGAGAGAGAAACTCAATTTGTTGTTCCACTCATGTATGCATTCATTGGTTGATTCTTGTATGTGCCCTGACCGGGGATCAAACCTGCAACCTTTGCAGAT
>NW_006287911.1:89644-91384 GCF_000327345.1 Myotis davidii | reverse complement strand
AATGTCTACTCAAGTTCTTTGCCCATTTTTTAATTGAGTTCCTTAAAGTTTGGGTATTAGCCCCTTATTAGATATATGATTTGCAAATATTTACTCCTATTCTGTAGGTTGCCTTTTCACTTTAATTGTCCCTTTGCTGTGCAGAAGCTTTTTAGTTTGACATACCCACACTTATCTATTTCTGCTTTTGTTGCCTGTGCTTTTGGTGTCATATCCAAAAAAATCATTACCAAGACCAATGTCATAAGCTTATTCCCTATAAGCTTTTTCTTCTATTGGTTTTACAGTTTCAGGTCTTACATTTAAACCTTTAATCCATTTTGAATTGATTCTTGTGTATGGTGTAAGATAAGAGTCAAATTTTACTCTTTTGCATATTTCTGCCAAGTTTTCCCAACATTGTTGAAGAGACTATCCCAGTGGTTCTCAACCTGTGGGTCGCGACCCCTTTGGGGGTCGAACGACCCTTTCACAGGTGTCACCTAAATAGATCCTGCATATCAGATATTTACATTACGATTCATAACAGTAGCAAAATTACAGTTATGAAGTAGCAATGAAAATAATTTTATGGTTGGGGGTCACCACAACATGAGGAACTGTATTAAAGGGTTGTGGCATTAGGAAGGTTGAGAACCACTGGACTATCCTTTTCCTATTATGTATTTTTGGCACCCTTGTTGAAGATCAGTTGACCATATATACATACTAGAGGCCCAGTGCACGAAATTTGTGCTTGGGGGTAGGGGTGGGTTCCTCAGCCTGGCCTGTGCCCTCTGCAATCTGGGACCACTGGCTCCTAACCACTCACCTGCCTGCCTGCCTGATCACCCCTAACCTCCTCTGCCTGCCTGCCTGATCACCCCTAACCCCTCTGCCTGCTGGTCTGATCGCCCCTAACTGTCCTGCCCTCCCCTGCCGGACCAATTGCCCCTAACTGCGCTCCCCTGCTGGCCTGATCGCCCCTAACTGCCTCTGCCTTGGCCCCCGTCACTGTGGCTTTGTCCGGAAGGAGGACCAGATGACCGGAAAATGTCTGGTCTATCTGGTCTAATTAGCATATTACCTTTTATTAGTATAGATACGCATGGGTTTATTTCTGGGCTCTCTATTCCACTGGTCTATATGTCTACCTTCATGCCAGTATCATATCTTAATTGTTATAGCTTTGTAATATATTTTGAAATTAGGAGATGTGAGGCCTTCAGTTTTTTTCTTTTTCTTTCTTTTTTTTAAAAATAAATCTTTTTTGTTCAGATTATTACAGATGTTCCTCTTTTTTCCCCCATAGCTCCCCTCCACCTGGTTCCCACCCCACGCTCTTACCCCCCCATCCTCGTCCATAGGTATAAGATTTTTGCCCATTCTCTTCCTGCACTCCCCACACCCTCTTCCCCCTGAGAATTGTCAGTCCGCTCCCTTTCTGTGCCCCTGATTTGATTCTATTCGCCAGTTTATTCTGTTCATCAGAATTTTTATTCACTTGATTTTTTAAAATACATTTTCTTGATTTTTTTTACAGAGAGGAAGGGAGAGGGATAGAGAGTTAGAAACATCGATGAGAGAGAAACATTGATCAGCTGCCTCCTGCACACTCCCTACTTGGGATGTGCCTGCAACCAAGGTACATGCCCTTGACCAGAATCGAATCTGGGACCCTTGAGTCTGCAGGCTGACGCTCTATCCACTGAGGCAAACTGGTTAGAGCAACTTAAAATACTTTTGACCCAAAGAATATGT
>NW_006287911.1:83986-88828 GCF_000327345.1 Myotis davidii | reverse complement strand
TGTTGTTATGCCTTGATTGTTGTAGGTATCACTGGGAGGAATTGACCTCCAGACCAATTGGTTGTGAGGACCGGTTGTGCCTACAATGGAAGAACTGCTGTGCTGGAGACACCCTTATGGGGCAGGACTTGCTTCAGTGGGGCTTTGGTGCTTACTGACTCTACCCCTTGAGTGTGTCACTTATGGATCTGATGAGTTGTAATCTGGTATGGACTCACACTGACCACTGGGTACACTGGCTCTTGGATCTCCAAGGAGGTGCTAAGTCAACCACTGCCTGAGGCCACCCAGCAGGAGCTACAGAGAGATCTGCAGATTCCTCCTCTTTGGGGTTTGAAAGTCCCCAGATGAGGCCCAGCTGTGAAGCAAGGCCAGCTGCTGCTGCTGAGCCTTGGGCCTTCTTTTGAAAGCTTTGGAGCTCTCTGACCCAGCTTCTTTTGTTAGTTTTTATGCTGCGAAAGGCGGACCATTCATATGCAAAAGCCACTGTGCACAGCTTGGGTGGGGTTGTAAATTGGGTGGGGAGGGGTCTCTGGGAATCACCAGGGTGGAGCAAACAGCAGTGGCTGTCAGTCAGCCCTGCATCAGAGAGGTCCCCATGTCTCTGCATTCCGCACCCCTGCTCAGGAACAATGATTGCTGTGAGTACCTCTGAGAGAAAGCCACTCTCGTATTCTGGCCTGATGCCAGACATTCTAGTTTCTCCCTGTATGAGTCTGGGTCCCCAGAGTCTCACCTGGAACTGGAGTTCAGAGCAAGCGGGAGCTTGTATCTCCCTCCTGATTGAAAAACAACAACAGCACACCCAGTTGCCAGCCCATTTCGTGCGCGCCTCCGCACCTCCTACCAGTCTCAATGCACTTTTTTCTTTCCTTCTGGTTGTAGAACTTCCACTCAGCCAGTGGTTTTGGATGATTGATGTTTTGTCTTTTAGTTGTAGTTTTGATGTAGTTGTGAGAGGCAGCAAGTACAGGTGTTTACTTATGCCGCCATCTTGGTTCTTCTCTTTTTCTTTTTCTTAAGATCGTTTTAGTATTAGGAGGTCCTTTGTGGTTCCATATGAGTTTTAGGATTTTTTTTCTTAAATGCCATTGGGATTTAAAAAAAAAAATATATATATATATTTTATTCATTTCAGAGAGGAAGGGAGAGGGAGAACGAGAGATTAAGAAACATTAATGATAAGAGAAAATCATCAATTGGCTGCCTCCTGCACGCCTCACACTAGGGATCAAGTCCACAACCCACATGTGTGCCCTGACCTGGAATTGAACCATGACCTTCTGGTTCATAGGTCGACACTCAACCACTGAACCACACTGGCTGGGTGGGATTTTGATAGAGATTGCATTGAATTTATAAATCACTTTAGGTAATATGAACGTTGTAACAATATTAAGTCTTCCAGTCTGTGTACAAGGGATATCTTTTCATTTATATGTTTTCTTTAATTTCTTTCATTATTGTTTTATAGTTTACAGTGTACAGTTCTTTTTTTAGTTAATTATTTTGTTCTTTTTGATGCTATTGTAATTTCTCCTTTTATTTCTATCAGTTTTTTTATATATGTTATATATGTATATATACTAGTACATGTTATATTATCAGAATCATACATTTTTAGAATTTTTTATATCTGTTAGTAAATGTTACAGTTTATCCTTCTGCTTTCTCTGTAACAATTATTTTTCTTTAAAGACTATTTTGTCTGATAATTAAAACAGCTACCCTATTTGTATTTGGCCTGGCATTTGCCTGAGGGAAGATTTGTCTATCCTTTTTTCACAACAACATTTCTCTGGCCTTCTATTTTAAGTGTATTACTTATAAATAGCATATAATTTGATTTATAATCTATTTTAATCTGTCTTTTTAAAAATGAATTTTTATTGATTGCAGAGAGGAAGGGAGAGAGAGAGACAGAAACATCAATGATGACAGAATCATTGATCAGCTGCCTCCTGCACATCCCCCACTAGGGATTGAGCCCGCAACTGGGCACATGCCCTGACCTGGAATTGAACCGTGACCTCCTGGTTCATAGGTTGATGCTCAGCCACAGAGACACACCAGCTGGGCATGTACAACTATTTTTTTAAACCTTGGAATTAATAATTGTTTAATTTATTGTTTGTTAGTTTTCTCTGTATTTATCAATTCTTTCCAGAGACTCCAGTAGATCTGTGAAGGTTTTCTAATGCCATTTTCCATGTGATTTGAATGCATTAGATAATTCATGAGTGCCATTTTCTTCTGGTGTCCTCCTTCCAGGGAGCAGTCCTTCCAGCCTTTGGTCCCCTGTGCTCCCACTCCATTCTGCTCCATCCTTCAGAGTTTACCAGCTGCTAGAAGTATTTGCTCCTTTTAAGAATGTTATTCAACTTTCAGTTGTGAGCATATGTGATAAGGAGGGCCTTCTGCTTTCCAGGCTTGAATGTATTTTCCCCTGGACTACCTATCCAGATTCTACTTCATTTCTTTTAAGATCTGAAGTAAAAAGTACTCAGACTTTTCCAAATATTGCTCTTTACTCACATTGTTTTCTTTACAAAGAGCACACTTGTGTATAGTGTATGTAGTACATACCTTGGGGTTCTATCTTAATTTAGTTACCATATTCAGAGATCATGGCATGCGATTGTGCCCATCCCTTTGTTTGATAACTGCAGGTGTTTATTGATTTATTTTGTACGTTTCATTAGGTCTTGGGGAAGAGACAGTTTGTGATATGTGTTCATTTGTAATGTTACCCTAGAAGTCTCTCCCTGCTTTTTGAATTCTGAATTTTTAGTGTCTGCAGAGCAATATGGATATCAATAATTCATGTAGCCAATACTCTCTTATTGGATTTTATTTTTTCCTAATTTTTGCATTGCAAGTATGCCATCATTAGCATTCTTTTACATACAACTTTGTTTGAGATTGTTATTTCCTTAGGATGGAATCTCAAAGTAATTATTAGATCAAAGGGTATAATCATTAAGCCCCTTAATACTTGTTTTTAAATTGCTATTCCAAGTAATTGGATCAGTTTGTATACTAGTATCAGTCAACATTGTGGGTTATAATTGAAAATAAAACTTTGCTAAGAGAAAAATAATATCACATAGTGCACATTTTAATTTCCATTTGTGTTTTTTCTCTCTCATTTTGGCCTCTTTTGGCAGTGGGGATGGACAGTATTTATGTTGTCTTGCTGAGTTATCCATGCTTGTTTAATGCCATCTTATGGTTATTGAGCCTTAAACATGTTAGTTTTTTATTGCCTTTTTATTTTCATTTGCTTTTAAATTTGATTTTTATGTGATTAAATGTATTAGTCTTTTCCTTTATGGTTTCTCCTAACTTTTGTGTTTTGAAAGGCTTCCTTCATCCCAACATCAAATAAAGAGTCACTATCTTTCATTTCGTTCTTTTAGATTTCATTTCGTAAATTTAACTCTGTAGTCCATTTATTTTCATGTATAATGTGAGACATAGAATCCTGAGCTTTTTCTGTATATAGTTAAACTCATTTCTGTTGTTATATATTATCAGATTTCCAGATGATTTGAAAAGTCACCTTAATCATATACTAAAATTTCCCTGAATTAGGGTCTGTTCTGAGCTTCTGTTTTTATTTTTTTGTTAATCCTCACTGGAGGATGTTTTCCCATTGATTTTTAGAGAGCATGGAGGGGAGAGGGGGATAGAAGGAGAGAGAAAGAGAGAGAGAAACATGGATGTGAGAGAGATAGGTCAATTGTTTGCCTCCCATAGGAGCTCCCAGTTGGGGCCTTGATTGAACCTGCAACACAGGTAGATGCCCTTGACTGGCAATCAAACCCGAGACCCTTCGGTGCATGGGCCGACAGTCTATCCACTGAGCCACACTGGCTAGGTCTGTTCTCTGAGCTTTTTTTTTTTTTAATATACTTTATTGATTTTTTACAGAGAGGAAGGGAGAGGGATAGAGAGTTAGAAACATCGATGAGAGAGAAACATCGACCGGCTGCCTAAATTGAATCTTTATTGTTCAGATTATTACAGTTGTTCCTCTTTTTTCCTCCCATAGCTCCCCTCCACCCAGTTCCCACTCCACCCTCTGCCCTTACCCCCCAACCGCCCGCTGTCCTCAACCATAGGTGTACGATTTTTGTCCAGTCTCTTCCCGCAGCCCCCACACCCCTTTTCCCCACGAGAAGAGTCAGTCCACTCCCTTTCTATGCCCCTGATTCTATTATATTCACCAGTTTATTCTGTTCATCAGATTATTTATTCACTTGATTTTTAGATTCACTTGTTGATAGATGTGTATTTGTTGTTCATAATTTGTATCATTACCTTTTTCTTCTTCCTCCTCTTCTCAAAGGGTACATTTCACCATTTCATATAATACTGGTTTGGTGGTGATGAACTCCTTTAGCTTTTTCTTATCTGTGAAGCTCTTTATCTGACCTTTAATTCTAAATGATAAGCTTTGCTGGGTAAAGTAATCTTGGTTGCAGGTTCTTGCTATTCATCACTTTGAATATTTCTTGCCACTCTCTTCTGGCCTGCATAGTTTCTGTTGAGAAATCAGCTGACAGTCGTATGGGTATTCCCTTGTTAACTGACTGTCTTTCTCTTGCTGCTTTTAAGATTCTCTCTTTGTCTTCTCCTCTTGGCATTTTAATTATGATGTGTCTTGGTGTGGTCCTCTTTGGATTCCTTTTGTTTGGGGTTCTCTGCACTTCCTGGACTTGTAAGTCTATTTCTTTCACCAGGTAGAGGAAGTTTTCTTTCATTATTTCTTCAAATAGGTTTTCAATATCTTGCTCTCTCTCATCTTCTGGCACCCCTATCATTCTGATGTTCGTACAC
>NW_006287911.1:81337-83672 GCF_000327345.1 Myotis davidii | reverse complement strand
TGGCTGTGTGCACAGTCTTGTTGTAGTTAAGCCTTGATTGTAGTTGGTATCACTGGGAGGAATTGACCTCCAGGCCAATTGGCTGTGAGAATCAGCTCTGTCTACAATGGGAGAACTTCTGTGCTGGAGACACCCTTATGGGGCAAGATTTGCTTCAGTGGGACTTTGTTGCTCACTGAGTCTGCCCCCTGAGTGTGTCCCGTATGGATCTGAGGAGTTGTAATCTGGATGGTCCCACACTGACCACTGGGTACACTGGCTCTTGGATCTCTAAGGAGGTGCTAATTCAGCCTCTGCCTGAGGCTACCCAGCAGGAGCTATGGAGAGATCTGCAGATTCCTCTTCTTTGTTTGGGGTTTGGAGGTGCCTAGATGAGGCCCAGCTGTGAAACAATGCAAGGTGCCATGGGGCCTTGGGCCTTCTTAGGGAAGTTCTGGGTCCCTCTGACCCACCTGCAGTTTGTTAGGTAATTTTCAGATTGCAAAGGGCCAGGCCTTTCATATGCAAAAGCCTTTGCACACAGCTTGGGTGGGGCGGGGTCTCAGGGAATCAACAGGATGGAGCAAACAGCTATGGCTGCTCTTCAGTCCTACCCTAAGAGGCCCCGCGTCTCATTGTCCCGGTAACTGATGCAAGCACCTCTGAGAGAAAGCCACCCTCGAGTTCCGACCTATGCCAGAGAGTCCAGTTTCTCCCCATATGAGTCTGGGTCCCCAGAGACTCGCCCAGAACTGGAGTTCAGAGCAGTCAGGAGCTTGAGACTCCCTCCTGATTGAAAAAGACAACTGTGTCCTCAGTTGCCAGCCCTTTCCACGTGCACCTCCGTACCTCTGCACTTTACTTCCGCACCTCCTCTGACTCTCAATGTGCTTTTCACTTTCCTTCTAGTTGTAGAATTTTCACTCAGCCAGCCTTCCTGTAGTTCTGGATGATGTCTGTTTTGTCTTTTTGTTGTATTTTTGAAGTGGTTGTGCAAGGCAGCAATTTCCAGTATTTACCTATGCTGCCATCTTGGTTTCTCTCCCCTAAGTAGTGCCTTTAAAAGCTAAATTACCGCCTTAACCGGTTTGGCTAAGTGGATAGAGCATTGGCCTGCGGAATCAAGGGTCCCAGGTTCAATTCCGGTCAAGGGCATGTACCTTGGTTGTGGGCATATCCCCAGTGGGGAGTGTGCAGGAGGCAGCTGATCGATGTTTCTCTCTCATCGATGTTTCTAACTGTCTATCCTCTCTGTAAAAAATCAATAAAATATATTAAAAAAAACCACTAAATTACCTGTTGAGCATAGAAGTCTCTATGGGCACCTAAGCAATTCGAGTTTGGATGCCCCTTCCTTTTCCAGATGTCTTCTAGCTGCTCTATTATGACTTTCTTTTATCCTCAAGGAAGCCTTTGAGACTCTTACCAGGTTTGGGGTAAGGGAGGGAACAATAAAGAAATAAGAACGAGAATAGGATCATAAGTTTTAAAACACACATATAATATCTTTAGAGATGCTTCCAAAGCTTCAAACGTTCAGTCGCATTGTCACTTTTTTTTTTATTGTAAAAAATGATTAGTGGGTTTATTTTAGAGTTTCTGCTTGGCCAAGGGCAAGTTATTAGGAGAAAGAAGAGAACATACCAGTTAAACTCTCATAGTCTTAACAAAAGCCCTACCACTTCAGCTCTATAGTTAAAGTCATCTTTAGTTGGAGAATCTGTATCTATTTATAGCTGTCACATACACGGTGGTGGGGTCTGCTCTCCCTTTTTCTCTGACACATAATATTTCCCAATTCTTGTAGCACAATTTAGATAAGGCTGGAATATTTCATAAGACTTTACCAATGGCTGGGGAACAAGTAAAAGGAAGTAAACAGAGAGTAGCCTGCCATGAGATAATTTTTCATATGAGATCTAGTTTTTGTCATCTTCAGCTTTGCTTTCCTACTAACTCCTGCTTTGCCTCAAATTCACAAAAGTCATCTTTTCCCTACCACTCAGGAGAATCTTCAAACGTGTGTAGACTCTAAATTTCAAACTTGAAAGCAAGGACTTTATGATTGACACTGGCAATGCTGTCTACCTGGGTGTGGCCTATGCCTTCCACAAGAAATCATAGCCGACTATATTCCAGTTGCTTCTACAAAATAATCATCTAGTTATATCCCAACTAGAGGCCCGGTGCACAAAAATTTGTGCACTCGGGGGCCCCTCAGCCCCGCCTGTGCCCTCTCGCAGTCTGGGACCTCTCGGGGGATGTCCACTTGCCAGCAGGGACCAGGCCTAAGCTGCAGTCGGACATCCTTAGTGCTGCTGAGGAGGCAGGAGAGGCTCCTGCCATCACTGCATTT